>NC_140008.1:22991711-23588565 GCF_964263955.1 Coregonus lavaretus | reverse complement strand
GAGAGATCATAGAAAGGGAATCTCATTCTAGCTATGTGAGAGATACTGGCGCGTTTCCCACACATCCACGAGTTGGTCTCAAAGATAGGTTACAATGTTGCGCAAACCATAAACCCGGTCCGGCCCAACCCGAATCAACTCTTAGAATATTAGGCCGGGCTGAAAATGTTCTTTTTCACATTACGTTTTTTTGTGGGGGCAGGAGAATTAACGAAGAGGCTTTGATCGCTTTGGTTAAAATGTTTACATTGCAAAAAGTTTTAATTATTTTTCATGCCATGAGAGGTACCGGATCCAGCCAAATAGGTTCCGGAACAAAATAGTCCAAAACGGAGAGGTGCAGGATACTGTTCAAATTAAGCACTGTTTTAAACCTAACCCTAACCTTAACTCTAACCTTAACCACACTGCTAACCTTATGCCTAACCCTACAATAATAGCCCATTTTGACTTTGCAGCTGGCCCATATAGTGGAAACCTTAGCTCTACCTCCAGGACAAGATTCATCCCAATAAACGCCAACTTGTAAAGAGGAGAGGGAGCGAAAGGGCCATCATCCAATTAGTCCCCTGCTTTTTCATTGTTCATTACCTTGATTCGATTAATCTATGACCTTGAGTTCCCTCTTAGCTCTTTATTGACCCTCCCCATCCTCCCATACTCCTCTCTGGAGCACCAGTCAGTATGTTTGTTATCCTAGTATACTACCCTAACCCCTTGATATCTTTAACAATCTCCACTAGATAAGTGCCCCCAGGCTTCTTCCTCCTCTCCTCCTACTGTAAAAGCAGTAGCACGCGAGGCTTTTTCTACAGATGCACATACAGAAGACTGAGATACGGGTGGCACCAAGCAGCTAGCGCTGCTAAGGAGGAATAAACCCACAAACACTGAGCAATTAGCATTTTCATCCAAATCGGAGCGGCAGCTTGTGAAGCAGCCTATCAATAATGCAGGCTGGTGGGAGACCCCGGCTGCTAGCCCACAGAACGTACAGGGCTGTGTACTTGGGCTACTGAGACTGGGGAGAGCTGGGGAAGGCTCCTGCTCAGAGCTCCTGCTTAGATCCACACAGGGGTCTCTCCTATTGCCGGGCCCACTGTAATAACAGCTGCTAGACCTAGACACACGTGAGTGGAATAACAATCACGAAAATAATACCACCACCAGGCTTCAAATAGCCAGCCATGTCCTTTAGCAACCAACAGCAACAGACAAAATGGAGGGCCGCCCATCGCAGAAGGCGGAGGGCTGCGAGTGGAAAGCAGCATGGAAGGTGGAGGTATCTGGGAGTGTGATTCATGTTAGCGCTTTCATTAAGTGGATAACGCACTTATCTCACATTAATATTCCTCCTCGTACTAATTAATTGGCACTAAAAGGGGAATGGCAGCGCTGAGGCAACAGGAGGCATTGTGACAAGGTTTATACTACCATGTTTATTTTCCTTAATTAATGCAATGAAGGTGGCTTTGAAGTGTAATAGTAAATGTGTCCAGTTGAGGTGTGTGAACAAAAGGCTGCCATATTGAGGATGAAAGAGATTGAGCATAGTGTTGTTCAGTGGTCTTTGATCAGAGAAAAGCAGGCAGGCTAATTGCTAGTGCCTGCTCTCTCAGCAGGCAACAAACTTGTCCCCCTCTCCTCTCTGATAACAGCACCGCTTACTGCTCCACTCTGGACGACCTTCACCAATGCAGACTGGGGAGTCTGTCTGGGGCTGCAGCCAAACCCACCCACCCCCACACACACACACACACACACACACACACACACACACACACACACGATACTCACATCACTATTTCACCAATTTTACGACCAGCGAAAAGCAAGATAACTTCTAATATTGTCTCCCTCCATGTCAGTTTCCTACATAATAATCTGATTGGTGGGTGCTTCGTTCTTTATTGACTGAGTTACCTGAAGTGTGCTGGAGCCTATCTGCTGGTATTGAACCTGAGGGCTGAAGTTGAGCCACAATTGCTCTTCTGCTGTTATTGATTCAGCTGCATAAAACATTTTAAGGTTTTGAGGGCTCTGGAGAGGAGATACACAGGGGAAAAAAACTCCACATATGACAAAACAGCCATGGTGCAAAGAGGGGGGGGGGGCAATAGCTAGCAGTATGAGGACGGGCGCATTGTAATGGCTGGAATGGAATAAATAAATGTAACGTAGTCAAACGTGGTTTCCATATGTTTGATACCATTCCATAAATTCCATTCCAGCCATTACAATGAGCCCGTCCTCCTATATTTCCTCCCACCAGCCTCCTCCGGAATAGTCACATAATATTCCACTGCAATAACAGTGTGATCAGGCTGCACTGAGGGCCATTTTGCCTACTGGGTCAGAAACAGTGGTCAGTGGGACTGCTGCGAGGAAAGAGGGGGAGGGCTCAGCCTGTCCAGAAGGATGCTCCTCTGCCCAACTGAGCCATCATGGTTTATTATGGTGCTTTATCCTTTTACAGTCTGTCTCAAACTGCTGCTACTCCATACAGTAACAACACAGGCAATATGCATTAAACTCAATATAATAATAATATAATATGCCATTTAGCAGACGCTTTTATCCAAAGCGACTTACAGTCATGCGTGCATACATTTTAGTGTATGGGTGGTCCCGGGGATCGAACCCACTACCTTGGCGTTACAAGCGCCGTGCTCTACCAGCTGAGCTACAGAGGACCACTCAGGGGAAGCACGTAAAGACTCCCCTCATTCCATTCAATCTGCAGTTTCACGCATGGCTTTCAGTCCTCCAAGCTATGTATTAAATGGAGCAACCTAGAAATTCTATAAAACATTTTACTGCCAGTTTGTGATAAAGGCCTCGGCAAACTTAGTGTATGTGCTTCGTGGTGTCCTGCTGTGAGCAGTCAATAGCACAACCCTTCCCCCACATTCCCCCTCCACCTACGCCTTTCCCCATGTGAATCATCCTAGTTCACCCCCGATGTAACTCTGCCAATGGACTAGGCCACTATGGCATGTAACATTACTGAGAAATAGTTCCGGAGGCACACTAATTCCTCCCATTGCTGTGTTTATCTGCAGTTATTGTTATCAAATCTCTCATAATCGGCAGGCTAATTGAATTGGACTTGATCTTATTTAGGGAGACCCCTCTTTTGTAGGCCCGCGGATCAATTTCCAGAAACGGGGACCACCGTTTTTCTATTTTTTTGGAACTCAGTCAGGGTCTTACCAAATTTCGAAATTTGGTGGTGCATCAGCAGTTTTTCTCTTGTTATGTTAGTCACTAAATATCTTTTTTTTTTTATTGATAAGTTAGTCTAGCCAGCTATCTAAACTTGTAGTGATCATGGCCGAATACCGACCGGGCACCTCCAGGGGGCCCCCATTGATTTTGTTATTGCAGGAAATTAGCTTTAAAACTGCATATTTTTTCCTCTCTGCCTCATGGCAAAATGTGTAGAATTGTAGAAAACTTGCTTTAAAACTGCAACATTTTCTCTATAGCCTATGGCAAAATGTGTAGAATTGCAGGAAATTAACTTTAAAACTTAGATTTCTCTCTCCGGGCCAAGTAAAATGTTTTGCCCGGGAAGTGGGGGTGGTTTACCCAAATCTTGTTTAGGTGCCCCAAAATGCTAGGGCCAGACCTGGCTACTGGTATAATGCATTTAGTTAAGAGAGTTAAGTAGTAGATTGTTTGCACAAATCAGTTGACTGCATGTGTGGGTATGGATGTTGGTACGCAGACCCGCGAGCCACTGCGGCCCCTCATGATGAGTTCAGATTCTTTGCAGCCCCCACCCCCATCAAAGTTGCCCATCCCTGAGCTAATTCAATCTTACTGGAGAGAGACAGAGAGGAGGAGCCTGCTCCTCAGTTCATTCTCCTGTACTGAGCTGACCACAGGAAAGCCTACGGTGTTGAGAACAGTGGACACACAACCCACTGTGCTAATGCCGCTACCCCTGCCCCTGCCGCTACCCATCAATGTCTTGGGGTGCTTGTTGACAGACTCTTTGTGGAGCTGAACTTGTGGAGCTGAACTTCATATCCCCTTAGGCTTCCAATGCCCTGTTCACAGTGCTCATCATACACATACTGTAGGGCATATCCTACCGTAATCACTGAAAAGGTATGCATAAAGCATAGCAAGAATCTCAAACCCTACGGGACTACAACCGCCCATTTCCTTGTTGGTTGGAGTAACATGAACTTCTGATGTATCTGACAGAAGCCTGCAGTAAGAGAAGGCCCTGACAGAGGCTTTGAAGTGCTGTACTCCTCCATGCTGAATCTCTACTATAACTATATCAGGTAGCGGGTCAGCTAGAGGGGGCGGTAATAACCCAGGAAATTGTCTCCCGGAGGCACCAGTACTCTCTCAGAATACCAAACCTCACTCAGACACGGCAGGCCTCGCTGCAGAGAGAGAGAAAAACATCTCAGAAATCAGATTCCCGTAATTACTCTTTCATTGAGGGGTGATTTAATAAAATCATCCCTTTTTTTAACTCAATCAGATTTGAAACAGGGTTTGTGTGAGGAGATATGCTGTGCTAAGCGTGTATTTCACGGGAAGCCTGTTAATCTTGTTCCTCATATGAAAAGTAAAGTGTCTGGCGCTGAAGTACAGGGGTTCAAAATCAAATCAAATCAAATTGTATTGGTCACATACACATATTTAGCAGATGTTATTGTGGGTGTAGCGAATTACTTGTGTTCCTAGCTCCAACAGTGCAGTAGTATCTAACAATTCAACAACCTTGGATATGTGCTCCTGTACAGTAGTTGGTCCCATGTATTCCTCCTCCTATTTCTCTGTTTTTCCATTATTTGACCCTTCATGGTGGCTGGACTTTACATTTTCCCAGAGATGGAGTGACCTATGTATGGCAGCTCTGACAAGGGACAGACAGCATGTGATTCATCAGCCATTTTGGGGATAAGGCCAACCTGACACCCTCAGGAGAATGGTGTTTAAAAGGAGAGAGACAGCTCATATATGTTATCACCAAACTAGAAACACGGACAACACTGTCATTTAGGCTTCACATGCAATCATTGGTTGAAATATTAGGTGAAAGTTTGGCTGCGTAGTCGTACTGTCAACGGCTGTTCACTAGGCTGTTCTCCTCTCACCACCATGCGACTAGAGACTATGAACACAGGCTGACAGTGTGGTCTTTGTCCGATTATTCCATGCTTGAGGAGTCTTCTTTTGGAGTCGTATATAGCCGAAACCGACCATACCTTCATCTTGTCAACCTCCAACTGGACTTTATTCTGATGAATTAATCAATCTCCTACCCTGTCAACCGCACCGGCCAACTTCCTCTTTCCCATTCCACCAGAACTGTGGTTTTGGAAACATCAAGGTCAGACCAGAGGAGGCTTGGACACACCTCTCACACACACACATTCCAACACACACACATACAAAGCCACTGACTGGAAATAATGTCTCTCTCACACCTTGACCGAAAGGCCCGGCCCGTCGGCCCAGTCTCCTGGAAGTGGAGAGATGCAGCTCCCCAGTGAACTAAAACTAGACACTGTTCACAGATCAGTGGCAGACCGTTCAACCATGACATCTGGGGAGAGTCCTCATGCACTCCTCCACACAGAGCAGCACTTCTGTGTATGATGTAAGTAGGATATGCATTGTGGAAGTGTGACATTCTGTCATGTAAACAAATTCCAGCATGACAACTCAGGCATTAATCTAAATATTGGTATTGGATGTTGAGCATGTATTACCCGACCAATGTATTTAGTGGACTTCTATAAGAGGACCCTTTCCACTCACAATGAACTCTGTTGCCCCTGAGTGTGGTCATCCAGTGACTAACTGCACTGCAACTTTAGAACTCTGTTTACTCCCGTCACTCTGCATCTAAAAACAAACCATTACACTGGTCCCTGTCACGCCTCGCTAGCAGCCTGACGTTGTAAATTAATTATCTCTGCACTGCACAGCAGTGAGGCAGTTACTGCACCCAGAGGCTGCTCTGTCGTGTGAGGGGTGGCTGGATGATCACCGCAATTTACTCTATTTTTAGCAGGGCCTGTTATTTCGGGGTGTCCGTACGGGTGCGGGGTGAGCTCATTCTGTCCGTGGACCAGGAGTTTCCTTACCTTCTATGGATGGGGCCTGATCCTGGGCTGCATACAGCAGATCCTTGAACGCCTGGTAAAGGAAGAAAGCAGAGGGATAATCACTAATCAGTTTCTCTACTGTACAAGCAATGACCCGTTGATGTTTGATTAATCAACGCCTTTTCATAGGAGTAAATTATTATAATAATTAGTGATGTTAACATAATGAACAACATATTATTGATTGATAAATTCAAGTAATCTACTTACATAGCCAGTCTCATTAATATTATCATAAGTCAATTACTTCACACAAATGAAGAAAGAAGACCTGAAAACGAAGTAGTATATTAAAAGTATATATATATATATATATATATATATATATATATATATGACATTTCCAAACTCAGTACAGAATGTCTACATGGAAAAAAGAACCATCCTTCGGCAATAATTGGTGTTACAACCCCCAAGATGTGTGAAGATAATGATTCCAGGCGGAGTTATAGGACATCAATGCCGTTGTATTTAACCATGATGTCTGATGGACACAATTTCCCTATCACATATCTTAAACTAAACAGAGACAGAGGCTAGCCAATACTACAAAAACCTCTTTCTACAGAATTTGGTTATTTCCTTCAAACACTCTGACCTTGCAGATAATGGATACGGACAGATAATTACGAGATACGTCTTAACATGACTTTAGTCTGTGAGGCCTGGACCTGAATACATCACTATTCCTCCCTACCAATCTAACTCTGGAGCAATAGCAGTATTACATTTTTTTAACGTTTTAGTCATTTAGCAGACGCTCTTATCCAGAGCGACTTACAGGAGCAATTAGGGATACGTGCCTTGCTCAAGGGCACATCGGCAGATTTTTCACCTAGTCGGCTCTGGGATTAGAACCAGCGACCTTTCAGTTAATGGCACTACGCTCTTAACCACAAAGCTACCTGCCGCCCAGTAATTGTGAACACGCTTCTTGGGCGTCCAGTCAAAGCAATTAAGCTTGGGCCTTCAGTGGGATAGACACGTACCCACATGATGAACTTTGTGTATTGTGCAACAGTGTTCAACCAATATTTGTTTTATTCAAAGCTTAGATGTGACAAAGAATCATTCAAATAATGACGCATAATGAAGAATTACGTGGTCCTCTGTAGCTCAATTGGTAGAGCATGGCGCTTGTAACGCCAGGGTAGTGGGTTTGATCCTCGGGACCACCCATATGTAAAAATGTATGCGCACATGACTGTAAGTCGCTTTGGATAAAAGCGTCTGCTAAATGGCATATTATTATTATTATAAGAAAAAATTAACTTCTTGCTCGACCTCACCATATCTGTAGTTTTTGTTCCATTTCACCATTCTCTGGCAAGGTTTATCTGATGTTTGGATAACGTGGATATATGAGAGGAAAGGATGATGATTAATCAGACTATGTGGGAGGAACCTACTTAGAAACTTTGTTTGCTCATTTTCCTACCTGAACACCAACACTGCAGTCAGATATTACTCTACACTCATATTGAACATTTCATTTGTAGCTAACATTCTTTGTAGAAAAGGTGATTTGCAGGAGACCACCTGTGCAAACATTGGTTCATGTAGCAGGGCTTACTATCCCAGACTAATAGCTGGAAGAGACAGAGGAGACGCATTCATCAAGATGTAGGCATATTGCCATGGCAATAGCACCGATGGTAAAGGGGGCAGGGCAGGGCGGCTCTTTGGGGAATTTTCATGCTCCGACTGTAGCATAATACACCAGCTTACAGAGATCAACCTGCAGGTATCACCACACTTAGGCTGATAGTCTTCTGTTGAAATTTACAGTAGTAAAAAATAACTATATCAACTAGAGTACCGCAGGTGCTGGGTGGTCTGAGATCTGAAATTATGACTCCGATGATTCTCATCATCACTTTAACTGAGTGGATCTCTGAGTGCAGGACTGACTGAGACCAGATGCCTGCCCAGTAGGGGACAGAGGATGAGGTGTGGGAAGCTCGCCATGCCATCTCTGTTGTCTAAGTAAGATGCATACATTACACCAGAAGTGTGTCGTTTTGTGTTGGCTATAGGCTAGCATGATCATATTCATCATGTCATGTGCAATTATTTCTGTTCTCATTTTAACCATGCATCTTTTGTCAATGTCAGTGTTTGGAATAGTGAAAACTATCAATCATTTGATGTACCAATCATTTGTATTTATGGTTCACATTATCCAGTTTATGCTGTGAGTCATCTTGCAATGTGTGCCACTGGCAGCGCTCAAAAACCTGCATTTAGGCCTACCTGACAGTTGAAACACTGCACAGAGGCTAGAGTGGGAAATGAGCCCCACATAGTAACCACTGCATGTAATTAACACGTGTACCTGCTTATGATAATATCATGTCCCTTAGGAATAGGAAATTAGTTTACACAAGCATTCTCCTGCACATATAAACCCACGTAAGTGATTCGATTGCAGAGGTAAAAGCACACAAGGCTCCATTCTGTCGCCCACCCACGCTGCCACATTACCCTCTCCACCTTGCTCATGTTATGGCTTCAGTTGCTTTACCACACTCACACAGAACAGACCACGAACCAGACCAAGGGCCAGCCTAGATCGAACCAAGACCATGTACCAACTGCACTAGCCAAAAGGAAATGTCCATGAGATAAAACAAATAGGAGAAACGACAAAGGGAGCAGTTTAATGCTGTTTGTTTTCATATTGTCTAGAAGTGTGAGATGAATCTGTAATAATGCCAGCATATCACACAGGAATGAGCTCTGATTTTAACTGGCCTCTGGTCTCCTAATGAGCAGCAGTGGACCTCAACGCTAAACAGGTGTTTAAAAATGGACAATCTCATAGGATAAGCAGACTTCATTACTTTATCACTCAATCACCTTGTCAATTCCTCAATTCACATGCAAGCGTTTTAGTGATTAGAGGTGTCTTTTCTCCCAAGCAGCCTCCCCAACTGGCCTGCTGTAGCCAAACAAAGGCTTTTAGAACAATCCAGACAATGTTGCATTGGAAAAATAAAATTAAGGGTAAGGTCATTGATGGAAGGTAATAACTCTTGAAAGACCAAACTAAAGGGTGGGGGTAACAAGGATACTTGTTGTTGCTGATGTTTCCTCCACAAAGCCTTGTTCAAGAAACTTCAAGGACAGACTGATCTCTATTCTGTTTTGGCAATAAACAGACATATCCATGTAAAAGGACCCATGAGCACCAACGTGAAATTCATAGAACCATGTCAAATCTGGTGTCAAATGAAAGCTAAGAGTCTGCATTATTGGGAAATTAAGGCATATACATTTTCAACCATTTTCTATCCTAAATACTAGGATTAAGCAAATGCTTTGATAAGTGGTCAAACACATGGAAAAGTGGTCTTAGAAAACATCTACCAGAAAAAGTATTAAAAGGTATTAGAAATACATCAAAACACAATAATGTTGAAGACCCCTGCCAACTGATTGATAGATAAGATAGATAAGATAGATAGATAGATAGGGGGTAGATCAGCTTTAATATTGCAGATAGATTTTAACTTCCATCAATGTAATTGTCTGCATCACTTCCAATCCCCCCATATGATTTTTCTCTCGCAATTATTTTTTTTATATATATATATATATATATATATATATATATATATATATATATAAACTCAGCAAAAAAAGAAAACGTCCCTTTTTCAGGACCCTGTCTTTCAAAGATAATTCGTAAAAATCCAAATAACTTCACAGATCTTCATTGTAAAGGGTTTAAACACTGTTTCCCATAAACAATTAATGAACATGCACCTGTGGAACGGTTGTTAAGACACTAACAGCTTACAAATGGTAGGCAATTAAAGTCACAGTTATGAAAACTTAGGACACTAAAGAGGCCTTTCTACTGACTCTGAAAAACACCAAAAGAAAGATGCCCAGGGTCCCTGCTCATCTGCGTGAACGTGCCTTAGGCATGTTGCAAGGAGGCATGATGACTGCAGATGTGGCCAGGGCAATAAATTGCAATGTCCGTACTGTCAGACGCCTAAGACAGCGCTACAGGGAGACAGGATGGACAGCTGATCATCCTCGCAGTGGCAGACCACGTGTAACAACACCTGCACAGGATCGGTACATCCGAACATCACACCTGCGGGACAGGTACAGGATGGTAACAACAACTGCCCGAGTTACACCAGGAACCCACAATCCCTCCATCAGTGCTCAGACTGTCCGCAATAGGCTGAGAGAGGCTGGACTGAGGGCTTGTAGGCCTGTTGTAAGGCAGGTCCTCACCAGACATCACCGGCAACAACGTCGCCTATGGGCACAAACCCACCGTCGCTAGACAGGACTGGCAAAAAGTGCTCTTCACTGACGAGTCGCGGTTTTGTCTCACCAGGGGTGATGGTCGGTTTCGCGTTGATCGTCGAAGGAATGAGCGTTACACAGAGGCCTGTACTCTGGAGCGGGATCGATTTGGAGGTGGAGGGTCCGTCATGGTCTGGGGCGGTGTGTCACAGCATCATCGGACTGAGCTTGTTGTCATTGCAGGCAATCAACGCTGTGCGTTACAGGGAAGACATCCTCCTCCCTCATGTGGTACCCTTCCTGCAGGCTCATCCTGACATGACCCTCCATCATGAAAATGCCACCAGCCATACTGCTCGTTCTGTGCATGATTTCCTGCAAGACAGGAATGTCAGTGTTCTGCCATGGCCAGCGAAGAGCCCGGATCTCAAACCCATTGAGCACGTCTGGGACTGTTGGATCGGAGGGTGAGGGCTAGGCCATTCCCCCCAGAAATGTCCAGGAACTTGCAGGTGCCTTGGTGGAAGAGTGGGGTAACATCTCACAGCAAGAACTGGCAAATCTGGTGCAGTCCATGAGGAGGAGATGCACTGCAGTACTTAATGCAGCTGGTGGCCACACCAGATACCGACTGTTACTTTTGATTTTGACCCCCCTCCCCCCCCTCCTTTGTTCAGGGACACATTATTCAATTTCTGTTAGTCACATGTTTGTGGAACTTGTTCAGTTTATGTCTCAGTTGTTGAATCTTGTTATGTTCATACAAATATTTACACATATTAAGTTTGCTGAAAATAAACGCAGTTGACAGTCAGAGGACGTTTCTTTTTTTTGCTGAGATATCTATATACACATACATACATACATACATACATACATACATACATACATACATACGTACATATCCTTTTTTTAAATATATGTCCCTTTATTACTTTCCAACCCCACCACCCCTTCCCTAATTGGAGTAAACTAGTGAACACATATTTAATTTGGATAAATTATTTGCATTGTGTACGTTTAAGAAACATTGTTCTGTGCCTTGAAATTCTGTGACCAACACCACACATCATATTTTCTAATTTCTCTCCCTCCTAAAGAGGGAGGATAATGAAAGTTCACAGAAGTAACAAGTAAAGGTAGACCTACCAGTTAGTTAGTCTTTTTACTGATATCTATTTGGTTTATGAATTATTAACTGATTCAAACTTGAAATGTTGTTACCAATTGTTAACGGAAATTCAAAAATAATCTGTAACGGAATTAGTGAAATTGAATTGGCTACAATGGGAAATCATAGTAGTCACAAACCATAGTTGGGTCACCTGCTACAGTCCTCCCATCCAACGGAATACTGTTACGTTCAACTCATAACTGTTTTCTTTCTCTTTCTGTAGTCTGGTGGTCAAAGCAAATGTGAAAACAGTCTGGACAACCCCTCCCTCTCGCTCTCTCCCTCTCTCTGCTTTTCAGTTTTTTCTCTCGTTAATGTCACCTGTCCCGGCTCTTACTGACATCTACCCATGAGCACCTGCTCTTCCCATTTACTGTAACCAGCATCCTTACCCACTGAGAACCGACCGACACCGGTCGTCCATGGACGTTGAAAAGTAGTTTAAATTTGTTCAGTCCGCCCTGGCCTTGATTTCAACGTCCACAGACGTCGTTTTTGGTATGGTCCGGACCGAGTTTTTGGAAAACGTGGTCATATAGAAAACTGAGGGAGATTTTACCAAAATTCTGTTACCAGACTTTGCATCTGCACAGTTCTTCCAGTAAATTGTTAAAAGTAGTCCTTGTGCATAGAGTTGTATGGTTTGTTCAACTTTGAAATCAATGTTTTTTGTCTGGCCTACATTTTAAAGTGAAAAATCTGAGTCTCAGCGCAATTCCGTTACCGTGGAATTGCCCATAACCTTATTCCCTTAATATTTCCAAGGGATAAAACTGAGTTATCCATCTTCTCTGAGACTCAGAGGCTCTTGGCAATCTTTGCTTGTGCCTCCCACTCTCAGTGCCCTCATGTCTATAACAGACAAACAAGTCAGACAGTTGAAGAGGACTTCAGGCGCACACAGACACAAACCATCAATTCTGAGATATGGGTTAATTTAATGTGCAATTTAATGTGCAATGACAGAGAGTGCAGCAATGTGTGGGGCAATGAAATACAAAGCATTTTGCTATCGTGATTTGATTTCCATGTTTAACACCTCTCTGATACTGTACAGATTACAGTTGCAATACCAATCTGCTTGGAGAATCTGGATGGACTGTGCTTGGCCACATGACGGTTGGCTAAGGTTTACGCGCCAGAATCTACTGCTATAAACCCCATACATGTCTGCATTAAATGGAGGTAATGAATGCATGAAAAACATCTCCATATGGGATCTAGTACAGAGCACAGTAATATGTTCTGCCACAATATAGCAACCAGATTAAATCAAGCTAAGATCTTTTCTTTTTAAATTAAGCAATTACTAAAATGATATATAAACAACAGTATTGTTACTCTAGTAAATACAGTTACTAAATATGGATAAGAGCAACTTAATGTAAAGTGCTACGTTTTTAAAATCAGAATAATTCTGACCAGATCTCCATCAATACAGCGCACAAGCCTAATTAATGCAAGATCAGACAATACATCCCTCACACTCAGAGAGAAAGACACAAAGTCCACTCATCAACCACTACTTCACAAAGCAAAGTGATTTAAGTAGTAATAGGGATTATTTATCCATGGCATAGCAATTGATGGTATGCCGATCTATGTCAGAGAATCCATCATCCATCTCAGGTCATCCATCCCAGAGCTGACTGAGGTGTAAAATGGCTGATATGGCCATGTATTGGTCCCATTACTACACGCGTCAGGCTGCAAGTATAGACAAAGACTATTATGGCCATATGTGTTTTACCCTCACCTAATCCAAGTGAATGCATAGAGCTTCCTGTACCTACTTAATGAGTTAGGTTGACTTATCTTTTTTATAGCATGGTTTATGCCCAGAGTGAGGCGTGCAGGTTTGATACTGGGATGCAGACTCAGACTCTTCCAGAGGCTCGCATCAGCATCTTTGTCAATAATTCATAGAACAAAATGGAATGGGGCAGTCTTGTCAGAGCCTGTCCTCACTCAGGCTCTTAATGTGAACCAAGAAGATGCTCATACATACATATCCCAACAAAGACCCTGTCCTGGATGTACCCTCACCCTGATCTCTCCAAGCCATAGATACAACCAAACATGGCCAGTTTTAGACTTTGTGGTTTTGGCTAGGCAAATCCGTTCAATTAGTGCTTGTCAAACAAAGCAAGCTATTTTACACAAATTTCAATTAACAAAATAACTTTCATAATAACGTTATTCAATCAAATATGTTCAAATATGTTGTGTCACAAGGCAATATAATTTTTCAGGACAGTAAAAATGTTGGAATTATAATGAAAACATTGTATTGTGATTTTACCCATTTACAGAGAATATCCAATGCATAATAATTATATATATATATATATATATATATATATATATATATATATATATATATATATATTCAAAAAGTGAAATTTCTCATTCAAATAAATATTGTAGGTCTGGTTTCCAACAGTGGAAAACAATAACGGACTAAGCCACATAAATACTATCCTAATTGTTCAGCGTTCCAATGTAATGTAGGATGTAGCGCACGCGATGGCGACCTGAGCAGGTGACAGATATATGTCAACATCAACAAATATAAAGATAATAATGTATCCCCTAAATATAATCACTAAGCTTGTAAATAAAATAACAATTAACAAAATGAATAAATGCTTAGGACCTATGAATAGCAAGTATTTTATCTATGAACAAAAGGCTTCTACAATTAAACTGACAGCCTCGGGAAAGGTTGCACAAAGATAACTATGATGCATAAAACCATGGCCTAAAATTACAAAACACACTAAATCAACAACAAAAAAATACTAAGACAGCACGGTCTATCAAAAGGAAAGTTACAGCCTACCCAATAGCCAACCATAAATTATGGACTATCCTTATCTAGTAGCCTATCCAAGCAATCTTTTGTTACACAATTCAAGAAGTAGGCTAAAAGTTAAAGTGACAGCTATAACAAAAACACAAATCAGGATTAATAAAATGTACCAAGACTAATAGCAAGACCATATTATGCTATTAATTCATTAGGTATTCATTAAACGATGGATTCGAGGGACTTTTCTCACTTTAAATCAGAAAGCGTTACTTCTAAACACAATCGTGTGAAATTACCTCATATTGAAGGTACTGTTTCCTCCATTCCGGAGTAATATGAGACGAAAGGTGCTCCGCGAATTTCATTTTGTCGGAGCAGCTATCTCTTCAACCGCCGTAATTCCTTTTAGGACTGTCCCCTGTTGACGCGAGTTTTGATATTTCTGTCAACTTGCTGGCTCGCATGCGGCAGCCTGCACTAGCGCACTCTGTCTTGTCCCGATTAGCGTACTGCAAAGAAACTCCGTCCCATACTATTTTTATGAGGGACAGCAGAACAGAATGCTCCCGCCCTAACAGGTGCTTTGATTACGATATAACCGTTCCTGTGCAAATTCAATGACTTTCTCCCTTCGATCCCTGGTTAGGTCTGGGGACATAGCAGTCCGCCATCGCATTCAGCCAACAACGTGGTTGCGTCACTCCGCAGTGACAGCCGGCGCCGTGTGTAGCCTATCTGAATATGGTTTTAAGGTCTGTGTTCTGAAGACTGTACTGCGCTTCCTTTCTCTTTATTAGGATATTAAAATATATACAATTATTGATAGATTATTTGAAGAAAAAACTATCCACATGTAGGCTACAGCCTATGTTCTGCATGCATTAGAGGTGTTAGATCATCTGTTGACAGACTTTCTGGGATAATGCTCCCCAACTTTTACATGGCCACATAATCACATTAATTGGCTACTGAAATGTATGTAAGCAATTTCCATAGCCTACCGAATAATGAGAGGAAATAATAATAATATATATATATATATATATATATATATATATATATATATATATATATACTACCAGTCAAAAGTTTGGACACACATACTCATTAAAGGGTTTTTCTTTATTTTGACAATTTTTTACATTGTAGAATAATAGTGAAGACATCAAAACCATGAAATAACACATATGGAATCATGTAGTAAACAAAAAAGTGTTAAACAAATCAAAATATATGTTATATTTGAGATTCTTCAAATAGCCACCCTTTGCCTTGATGACAGCTTTGCACACTCTTGGCATTCTCTCAACCAGCTTCACCTGGAATGCTTATCCAACAGTCTTGAAGGAGTTCCCACATATGCTGAGCACTTATTGGCTGATTTTCCTTCACTCTGCGGTCCGACTCATCCCAAACCATCTCAATTGGGTTGAGGTCGGGGGATTGTGGAGGCCAGGTCATCTGATGCAGCACTCCATCACTCTCCTTCTCGGTAAAATAGCCCTTACACAGACTGGAGGTGTGTTGGGTCATTGTCCTGTTGAAAAACAAATGCCCAAACCAGATGGGATGGCGTATTGCTGCAGAATGCTGTGGTAGCCATACTGGTTAAGTGTGCCTTGAATTCTAAATAAATCACAGACAGTGTCACCAGCAAAGCACCCCCACACCATAACACCTCCTCCTCCATGCTTTACGGTGGGAAATACACATGCGGAGATCATCCGTCCACCCACACCGCGTCTCACAAAGCCACGGCAGTTGGAACCAAAAATCCAGACTCCAGACCAAAGGACAGATTTCCACCTGTCTAATTCCAAATGCTTGTGTTTCTTGGCCCAAACAGGTCTCTTCTTCTTATTGGTGTCCTTTAGTCGTGGTTTCTTTGCAGCAATTCGACCATGAAGGCCTGATTCACACAGTCCCCTCTGAACAGTTGATGTTGAGATGTGTCTGTTACTTGAACTCTGTGAGGCATTTATTTGGGCTGCAATTTCTGAGGCTGGTAACTCTAATGAACTTATCCTCTGCAGCAGAGGTAACTCTGGGTCTTCCATTCCTGTGGCAGTCCTCATGAGAGCCAGTTTTATCATAGCGCTTGATGGTTTTTGCCGACTGCACTTGACATTTTCCGGATTGACTGACCTTCATGTCTTAAAGTAATGATGGACTGTCGTTTCTCTTTGCTTATTTGAGCTGTTCTTGCCATAATATGGACTTGGTCTTTTACCAAATAGGGCTATCCCCCTACCTTGTCACAACACAGCTGATTGGCTCAAACGCATTAATAAGGAAAGAAATTCCACAAATTAACTTTTAAGAAGGCACACCTGTTAATTGAAATGTATTCCAGGTGACAACCTCATGAAGCTGGTTGAGAGAATGACACGTGTGTGCAAAGCTGTCATCAAGGCAAATGGTGGCTATTTGAAGAATCTCAAATATAAAATATATTTTTATTAGTTTAACACATTTTTGGTTACTACATGATTCCATATGTGTTATTTCATAGTTTTGATGTCTTCACTATTATTCTACAATGTAGAAAATAGTAAAAATAAAGAAAAACCCTGGAATGAGTAGGTGTGTCCAAACTTTTGACTGGTACTGTATATATAAAGAAGGACAGGGATGAAAGAGCATCTTTAAAAGTTTATATGGATCTGACTGACATTGTTTTCAAGTCTCATTGGTTTCACTGCAATTATCTCTGACTGCTCTATTTATTTATCGTATTTGAACAACTAGCCTGGCCTACTGACCATATAGGATAATAAGGTATGGACCACCAACCAAGTCAACACAAATTAAGTTACTTTGCCTGGTTTTGTTTCCAGACCATCCATCTTCTCTGATGCCACAATCTAAGGTGCACTAGTTTCTTCGTTTATTATTTTTTTCATTTACAATAGCCTAACTCTCATTGCGCATCTCCACTAAATATGAATCATCAGCCTGTTGGAGTTCCATTCCATCATGCTAATTAAGAAATTCAGACCGGTGTGGGTGCGTGCGGTTTATTGTTGCCACCTACAATAACAGATCAACATATTGTAAATACTACCACCTGCTGGACAACATTTGCTAATAAAGCAGACTACTGTTACATAGCCTGTAATTGCAGTTTTGTTATTTTTGATACAGTCTTTTCTGTTTCATTTAACCAGATATTGATAATAAAGCTGCTTTTGTCAGAGCAACAAGTAGGCTACAATATTTTCTATTGGGTAGGCTGGCGCCGGGCGTGGTCACTTTCTCGACATAGGCTGCTACAGTTTTGGGGCAGAAAAACAAATGATATGTAAAAATATATTACATTGATTTTACAAAAATTGATCGTGTGACTTACTTTTCCAACCAAGGTACTTTTGAAGGACGGAGGGAGGAACTTCTTGATTTAAAAAGCCTATATTGGCATTTCGGTAGAACATATTTAAAAACAGCAGTTAAAGGACTAACAAACGCCAACGCTTTTCGGCTTGATATAGGCCTTTATCAGGGCATTTTGTGATACTTATATAGTATCCAAATTTATTTCCCGACACCAGACACCACGCTTTTTTTTCACAGTACTCTGTACCTGTCATAGACAGTACCTGTATGTACCACTAGAAACATGCATTTCTGTCTGGATTTTATGTGAAAATCTTTGTTCCTAGTCTAAGTTCTACCCGAGGCTTAAAGTGGGTTGTACCACAGACTGACCATTCGTGCAAAGTGAAAGCATGTCCGACTAAATACGGGAAAATAATTATTCGCGATAACGGATTAAATCATTAGAAATCCGATACATATTATATATACGTAGCCTGTATAAAATACTGAGAGCGACAATATAAGGTTGTCACTGATTTTTTTTTAAGCGTCTTTATTTTCGACAATGGCATCACGCTCTCCATCGTCTTCCCCTGATTCTGCCACAGGCTCAGGTACCGACCCAGCTCGGCCTGATACAGGAGATCCTCTCGGCGGAGGATCGGACTCCGACTCAGATCTAGGACTAGGGAAATTCGACTGCGGTGCAGGTGACCCTGGTCATCGACTGGAAGGGGAGGAATTGGAACACGAATTTGAGGCAGCAGCAGACCGTCTTCGAGATCTACTTCAGACGGCCAGTAGGGAACAACTGTTGTACCTGTATGCTAGGTATAAACAGGTGACTATCAGATAGCAGCACATCCCAATGGTCCCATTAGTTATTTAGATACTTTTGGTGATATAGTGTATGTCGACACCCCTTCAAATTAGTGGATTCGGCTATTTCAGCCACACACGTTGCTGACAGTTGTATAAAATCGATCACACAGCCATGCAATCTCCATAGACAAACATTTGCCGTAGAATGGCCTTACTGAAGAACTCAGTGACTTTCAATGTGGCACCGTCATAGGATGCCACCTTTCCAACAATTCAGTTTGTCAAATTTCTGCCCTGCTAGAGCTGCCCTGGTCAACTGTAAGTGTTGTTATTGTGAAGTGGAAACGTCTAGGAGCAACAACGTCTCAGCCGCAAAGTGGTAGGCCACACAAGCTCACAGAACTGGAGCCCGGAGGGCTGAAGCGCTTAAAAAATGTCTGTCCTCAGTTGCAACACTCACTACCGAGTTCCAAACTTCCTCTGGAAGCAACGTCAGCACAATAACTGTTTGTCGAGAGCTTCATGAAATATGTTTCCATGGCCGAGCAGCCGCACACAAGCCTAAGATCACTATGCGCAATGCCAAGCGTCAGCTGGAGTGGTGTAAAGCTCGCCGCCATTGGACTCTGTGGAAACGCGTTCTCTGGAGTGATGAATCACGCTTCACCATCTGGCAGTCCGACGGACAAATCTGAGTTTGGCGGATACCAGGAGAACGCTACCTGCCTCAATGCATAGTGCTAACTTTAAAGTTTGATGTAGGAGGAATAATGGTCTTGGGCTGGTTTTTCATGGTTCGGGCTAGGCCCCTTAGTTCCAGTGAAGGGAAATCTTAACGCTACAGCATACAATTACATTCTAGATGATTCTGTGCTTCCAACTTTGTGGCAACAGTTTGGGGAAGGCCCTTTCCTGTTTCAGCATGACAATGCCCCCGTGCACAAAGCGAGGTCAATTCAGAAATGTTATGTCGAGATCAGTGTGGAAGAACTTGACTGGCCTGCACAGAGCCCTAACCTCAACCCTATGGAACACCTTTGGGATGAATTGGAACACCGACTGCGAGCCAGGCCTAATCGCCCAACATCAGTGCCCAACCTCACAAATGTTATTGTGGCTGAATGGAAGTCCCCGCAGCAATGTTCCAACATCTAGTGGAAAGCCTTCCCATAAGAGTGGAGGCTGTTATAGCAGCAAAGGGGGGACCAACTCCATATTTAATGCCTATGATTTTGGAATGAGATGTTTGAAGAGCAGGTGTCCACATACTTTTGGTAATGTAGTGTAGCTAGCAAGTGACATGGCATAAATATTCAGGCTACATTCATGTCTGTTATGTTCTCCAAACATTGTTCATCATGCCTTTGTATCCCTAATAATATCATTGTTACACTATTTTGTTGACTTGTGACGGGGTGGGAGGTTCACCACAGGTAAGTACACAAATTCCAAACAGGTGTATGATCAATGTCCATCTATTGCTTGCCATTGAATTGATAGTGATGATTCTGCTGAGAGCTGTCAAACAGATGGTTAGGCTGTGCTATTCAATATATTCCTAAGTCACCTGTATTTCATATGTTTACAGGTCAAGGTTGGAAAGTGCAATACAGCAAAGCCTGGGTTTTTCGATTTTGAAGGTCAAAGAAAATGGTATGTTTATCATTTCTCAATCATTGTGCTGATATAATGTGTTTATTTAATTCCTGGCATGAATTTGCATGGGGGAATCAGACTATGCCCTGGAGGCCTCCCTGGAGTAAGTTATGAGTGGTCCTGTTTTGAGATTTCAATTTACATTCAATTTTTTCTTGTTCCAAATTGAAACTCACCTACTGTATGGTCCTGTCCTGTTCTCTTTAATAGTTTTTGGAGGGAGAGAAACTATCTGCTGAATGTTGTTATTATGTTTTGCTACAGGACAGCATGGAAGCAGCTTGAGGACATGAGCGCAGAACAGGCCATGCAGGAGTATGTTTCGTGCGTAACTTCACTAGACCCAGACAGCAGTCAGAAGGTAAAAAGCCCTCACAAATCCAATACTACACTACATTTGATCTCACAAATTTACATAATACAATTTCCACATGCAGGAAACACTGCAATGTGAGAACTGAAAGAAATGTTTATTTATAGAGTGCAAACCATAATATGTGCCACTTCTGAAGAATCCTGTCTCCTGAGCATAGCCTAAAATGTTTCTTCAGTAGCGAGGCAAATTTTTATTTTTTAAAATAAAGATGGTGATCCCGTGTGGCTCAGTTGGTAGAGCATGGGGCTTGCAACGCCAGGGTTGTGGGTTCGATTCCCACGTGGGAACAGTATGAAAAATGTATGCACTCACTACTGTAAGTCGCTCTGGATAAGAGTATCTGCTAAATGACTAAAACAGGGGTGTCAAACGTCCGGCCCGCGGGCCAGATCAGGCCCGCAAACGGGTTTAATCTGGCCCGCGAGATGATAAAAATAAAAAATAAAAATAAAAACATTTTAAGTATAAAAATGCGCTGCAATTTTTCAATAAAATAAACTGCTGTTCCAATTGCGTCCCCTGGATGGCGCAATAGCAATTATGTTAAGCAAGCAAACTGTTTATACCGGGGCAGAGCAAGTAGGTCAAGCACGTGCAGCCAATGAGCTACTTTGTTTTGCCCGCGATATTTATTACGGCTTCTACTTTTAACATTATGTGCTTTGGCACCCTCATTGCCCCAATATGTCTCTGTCAAAAAAGAGAAAAGTGGACGCAGAGTGCAGAGTGTTCCAAGAAAAATTGTCATCCTATTTATTCATGGTATTGAATGGGAAAGCTGTATGTTTGGTGTGTTCAGAGCATGTTGCAGTGCTGAAAGAATATAACCTTCGTCGCCACTATGTGAGTCTTCATGCCGACAAATATGACAACTTTCAAGGACAGCGGAGATGAGAGAAGGTGAATGAACTGTTGGCGGGTCTGAAGAAACAGCAGTCTGTGTTTACTCACAGCCGAGACATCAGTGACGCTGCAGTGAAAGCTAGCTATCTCATTGCTAATGAAATCGCAGTGGCTTCAAAACCATTTAGTGAGGGTGAATTTGTAAAAACATGCATGATGAAGGCAGCGGAGATTGTGTGCCCTGAAAAGCGGCAGGCTTTTGCAAATATCAGCCTGACAAGAAACACAGTTGCAGACAGGATTTCCGATCTTTCAGTGGATTTGGACAGCCAGTTGAAGCAAAAAGTAAAGTCATTTATTGCGTTTTCGGTTGCAATTGATGAAAGCACGGACATTACAGATGTTGCACAACTGGCCATTTTCATCCGCGGAGTTGATGACACATTGACCGTCACCAAGGAGTTCGTGGAGTTGGTGCCGATGTCAGATACAACGACAGCAGTTGATATTTTTACCGCACTCGTCGGCGCGCTGGACAGGGTCGGAGTGGACTGGTCCTGCGCTGTCAGCCTGGCTACAGATGTTACAGAGCACCTGAATAACTTGAACAAACAGCTGCAAGGGCGCAACAAAGTTGTCACGCAGTATTATGACAGCATACGTTCTTTCAAGTTGAAGCTGTCATTGTGGGAGACGCAACTTGCCGGTGGTGATGCAGCTCACTTCCCCTGTCTGAAAAATGTGTGCGCGACCCAACATGTGGCAGACATGAAGCGGTTCAAAGATAAAATAACGGGACTGTTACGGGAGTTTGAGCAACGCTTTCAGATTTATGTTTATATGTTTTTATGTTGATGTGCTATTGTTTTTAATTGATTTTATTTTATTTGTATATTTAACCTATTATTGACTCTGTGGTTCTTGCACTTGTTTGGGGAACAGGATTTCATTATTTTTATCTACATTTCTGCCTGAGAAATGACACCCTGATATAGTTCTGTGATCTGTGAAACAGTTCTGTTAATCACTGAGGCATTGTGTGTTTGTGTGTTCTTTTTCTTTAGAATTTTCAAATAAACTTGACGTGTTTTATGATTAATAGTGATGTTGTGCTTGTACTATTTTGGACACACTGTCCTCAGGCTCCAGCTTTATGTTGTATGTTGATCGTATTAAAACAAAGAAAACAATCTGAAGTTGTTGTTTTTAAGTTATATATATACCATGATTTTTCCGGTCCGGCCCACTTGGGAATAGATTTTCCTCCATGTGGCCCCTGAGCTAAAATGAGTTTGACACCCCTGGACTAAAATGTAAAACATTTCAAGATAATGAACTTTGACAGCTCCACCTGCACCTTAGAATGCAGTATGGTACATTGACCAGCAGGGGGCACTGACTGACTATGCAACTTGGCAGACATACTGACTGACTATGCAACTTGGCAAACATACCAAGCATTTGTCCAACATTACCTGAGACTGTTTTAGCTTTGCATGTCGTCATCTTCTTTAATGTTTACAGATTACAATGAAACCAACTCCAGGAAATGATTTTGTGATTCTCTCTGTTTTCATGTTCTATGTAGGACTTTTTTTCTTGTGAGTTTGACATTATTTGTGAGAGGGTTTTTGATCTAGCCTAAATAAAATAAGTGTTTACTGTGCTCATAAATTATGTATCTGGTGTGGTGTACCTGCCTGCCTGCATCAGAGGGCTAGTGTTGTAATGCAGACATGGGCCTGCTATCTCAGGGAGTAGGGCAATGGAATCATTCACTCACTAAATTCTACCCCATTACAATAACAGGCCTGCCAACTGGGACCAAGCACACTGTCACAGCTGACAATGACACCCTGCCTGGAGTGAGACAATGTGGATGTGGATGGGGAGGGGGGCTGCAAAGAGGCTGAATGAAACACAACATTTTGGGATACAGTACTATCAATAGGCCAGTCCCTCATTATGTCATTTCCAGCATGGGTATTGTATGGTTTGATAAAACGGATGGAGAGAAAAAATAATATTTTTGTTCTATTCTGACCTCTATGCAACATGGCTGAGGAAAGTAGCAACATGAGACAAACCCATATGCACTTTTCTTCCCGAAGGAAAATTCAGCACAAAGAAATGTCCCCTTCTCTAACCTCCGTCCCCAAAGGAGAGATTTAGAGTGATGTTTAGCGGTGTGACATAAAAGCCTGTCAAAGGTCCTGTTTGAGTTAGTGTCTTCCACCCGCCTCTCTCTCCTTCCCCATTCGTCCCCTCCACAATGTGAGTGTCAGCAGGCATCAGTGGCCTGCAGACCAGCCTGACACATCCCTTTCTCTGGCGCTGCCATCGGGGCCAATACGTGCTGACATGGCCCCTAGTGTGGCACAATGCCAGGGGAAGGCAAATGCACAAATGCCCCTCTGAAAAGGATGTGATTGTATTAGTGTTAACAAAGCACAGGGACTCTATTCTTACCAAGTTCCAGACAAACAGATTCAGGAGAGGCTGGATGAGGATGAAGGCAGCAGAGACAATAGTCAGTTCTTGACCTCTCTCCTATTTGTATTGTTGGCTGCACTATCTTTAAATTATAAAAGGAAGTGCATCAGCGAATATTCTGAGTTTAGAAGGGAATTGCACTCCTAAAAGTGCATGTACCGTTATTTTTCTTTTTTGCCCACGATCCCCTCGGAAATTAAATCTAATTAGTTTGTTGTCTTCTGTGAGTCATTATGGAAGAGATAATAGAACATAGGTTAGACCTAGGACCCACAAAACGGTTGTATCCATGCAGACTATGATAGTTTGCCATTACAGCATGTATTAGTGGGTCAGAAAATGCAAAACAAATATAATAGCTGAAATAATTTGGAGCAGTTCAAATATTCTACTCAAAACAGACTTTATACATGTTTTGCAGTCACCTCCAAACATTGTGTAAGCGCATCGTGACTAGGTAAACCTATTGCTGTCTGTGAATAGGGAAACTCATTCTCCCAGTGGCTCTTTTGTTTTACATTGTACGGCACAGTGTGCTTGTTTTAGGTGGGGAGAACAGTGTTCGCTGGATAACTAGCTAGGAGAATACTGAACTGTCCTTAGAGCACAATAGTGTGGCACACACCACTACAGACTCACTGTTATTACAAAAGGTGAGGAGAGCATTATGGTACCAGAATCATGCTTTTGAATGAATGTCAGGGTTTAATGTTTTGCTTCTTGTTCCAGGAGAGAAGAGAGCGTAGGACAGGATTTGGAGGCCCAACAGTCAGTTCCCTCTACCAAGAAGAAATGATCAGGTACGTCACACTGTCTGTATGTCTGTCCTGTATCAGAGACAAACTTCCTCTGCACTGAGCTCTGAGTGTCAGAAGTTCTTCTGCAGACTGTAAAACAGGGTTTCCCGAACTCGGTCCTCGGGACCCCAAGGGGTGCACATTTTGGTTTTTGCCCGAGCACTACACAGCTGATTCAAATAACCAACTAATCATCAAGCTTTGATCATTTGAATCAGCTGTGTAGTGTTAGGGCAAAAACCAAATCATGCACCTCTTAAGGTCCCGAGGACCGAGTTTGGGAAACGCTGCTGTAAACTGTTGTGGGAACATGAGACAGTCCTGATTTATGTTAATTATATTCACTCTCCTAACGGGAACCCTCAGAAGCTTGATCAAGCAAAAACACCACCTCGTTTCTGGAAAAAAGGCTCTTTTGGAAATTAAATGACTGCTATATCCAGCAGGTTTTCCCCTAAATTATCCTCATTAGTATGCATGCGCTGAGGAGAGGTGGCCTGAAAATGCCTGCCTTTTAATTACTTTTTCAATAACGTGTTGAAATGAGAGAGCGTTGGGTATAGAACACTGCCACGTGGCACGGGCTCCCCTGGCGATGCCCCTCTTGGTGATAGCCAATGGGGATGCCCCGTGGGGCAGGAAGTCATTAACGTTCCCCCTCGGCGAGGTCTTCCTCGGGCATGTCCCTCTCCAAACTGTTACACTCACTGGTTCGCTGAATATCCAATTTTCCCCTCTCAGTACAGGAAGACCCACCCGCTCCATATTAAATAGTCTGCCTCCTCAAGCAGGGGCTTGTTGCTGAGTTAATTGCATCCTCTTTGCTCATTTTCTGCTCTGGGTCGGGTAGCTATGTGTGGAATGTGTATTGACAAAAGCAGGATTGAATGCCGATATCCCTCAGATGGTGAAGTCTGCTGTTTGTGATGGAATAGATTTGTGTGAGCTACACTTGTAATCCTCTCACAGATTGTAAAAAGGCTCTGATCAACGTCAGACTTATGGTTCGCTGACATCCTAGACCACTTGGCTGGAAAGTCACAGCAAGTGTGAGTTCTCTCATTGTCACTCATAGCTCTTTGTTGTAGTATGTGTGTGTGGTTGACCCTCCCTATAAGAATGTGTGATTGATAGTGGAGCTGTTGAAGTCATCAGTAGCGGCCTGGCTGTGTTGGGAGATGTGTTCTCCTGTGTGTGCCTGGTGAAGGGCTGGCATGAAGGCTGATGGATGAGGGGGATATCTGTCAGTATGTTGGGATAGGCTGCAGAGCAGGACTGTGTGTTTTATGAGGCTGGTGTGTGTATGTCAGTGAGCTGGGCTAGGTATGAGGGTGATGTGGGATTTACTCTTGCAGGGTGGTGTTCTGGATGATGGGATGGTGTTCATGGGTCATGACACCAAATCCACATTTACAGTAACTGATTAGTTGCATAGTAGTTACCATATGCACGTGATATTGCAGTTGCGCATACATTGTTATACACTTAGGCCACTCACACACACATCAGGGTCTCTCTCTCGCTCTCTCTCCTCCCCCCTTCCCCTGGCTGGTAGTCAGATGTGGTTAACCAGGCAGTGGGGATGACAGAGTAGCCTGTGACCTTCCCAGCATGACGTGCGGCGGGTCGTTTATCAGGGCACCATTAATCGTGTGCGTGCTGTCAGGCGGCCGGCCGCCGTTGGCCAAACCCTCGCCGGCCAGCGCAGCCTGACTGATGAGCTCCGCCATTGATTAGTTGCCGTGGGAGACGGATGGTGCCCACGTGGCAGGGTCACCAGAGAAGGGGGAGGGGCTGGCCCCCCACTTATGAATAAACATGATTCTCATGAGCATGTAAATGAATGTGCCCTCACATGTAACCTTATTCTGTTCAACTGGAATGAGCTGTTTATAAATCAACTTGTGATTGAGGCACAAGGCAAGCATCAGGAACAAAGGGAGAGAGGGTTCCACAGTGCTCTGTTTAACACTGTTGCTATTTTAGGCTCCATTTTGAGTTTCTGACACCCTCAGTTAGGATCTACGTATCCTCTATTTCTTTGATAATCCTATCTCTTATTCTGATACTGCAAAACACTAAGCAGAACCACTGCTGTACTATATCCTAATAATTTCTCAATTCCCCTCCAGTTAGGTAGCTCTTAGCCCCGCTAACCCCTGTTAACGAATAGTGTTAATGCTATCCTCCCCACTTCGGGGGTGTGGGGCCCTGCCAGCCTGTCCTGTCCTCCACTGGGGCTGGGACTGGGTTGCTCTCTGTCAGACAATGGAGCACTAAATGCAATTAATCAGGATCCCTGGGTAAGAGGGGAAGGCGTAAATCTCTAAATGAGATATAGCCCCTTCCCTTCCCCTCTGTCCCCGTGCATCCCCCACCCCAACAGTCCTGCCTGGCGTGGCCCTAATGCCAGGAGGTGATTAAGGGGGGGAATAATTAGAGCTAGTGTGGCGTACCGTGCTGCTTCCCCAGGGATGACTCACCAGGGAGGAGTAGGAGGAAATGTTATGTTTATCCCACCCATTCTGTCATAGCGTGTGGAGGGGGGGGGGGGGGGGGATCTTTCCGGTGGTGTTAACCTCATCCACACACCTATACAATACAAGATATTGGGATGTGTATTCATATCAAAATTTGTTAATGACAGATAAATAAATGTTCATTTCACTATGATTATTAATTTGTATTCAGATCTAGATTTTTATGAGGCGTGTGTGGTGGTGTTGATTGTTTTTGCTGAGATGGAGAATTCCCTGAAGAACAGATGTCTCTTCTCATCTGATGCCAGACGGTTCCGTCACTTCCATGCACTGGTACATTGACTGATGCTTTCTCTCTTCCTCTGCCCTCACAGGGAAGAAGACAAGAACATATTTGACTACTGCAGAGAGAACAACATAGAACACATTACCACGGCTATCAGTTCCAAGGAAGTGGATGTCAACGCAAAAGATGAAGAGGTAAGTGTCACCCATTCTTCAAAGACCCCGCTTGTTAAACAATACATTCATTCCAGCTGTAAAACCAGCTAATTTGCAATATGGTACAATATTCCTCCCGTAGCTCCATTGTCTTTGGCCTCAAATTGACTATTAGTCCATGGGAACTCTTCACATTAATATATCTCAGATCTATGGGAGAAGCTTAAGGCATTAAGATCATTAGATGTTTTTCACTTTGACCTCAAATCTATTCATCTGCTCTTTATTCATTTATCACAGAGGGTAAATGGCTTAGTCCCTCTCATCACAGCAATTCTTCAAATAAGGAACCAGTTGGTGTATGAGTAGCCAGGCCAGATTGTGGAGGTCTGTGTGTGGCTACTCCAGCGTTGGTTACCAGTGGACTGCATGTCTCCGGACTGACCAGCCGAGGGCAGTAGTGAAGTTCAATCCACAGCCCCTGATGCAGTCTATCCTTAGACTTTGCATCATTGTATCTGTCCCATTATGGAGTCTGTGAGAGCACGGGCAGCGCCATTGAGGCCATCTCCATTTTGAAGTAGTATATTTTCTTCTTCTACTGCTTCTATGAGTTGATAAACAAACTGAAAGGGTGCACACTGCCACCTGGAGTGTGTTGTTTGCACAGGTATAAAGCCAAGGTTGGCTATTTACTGTCACCTGCAGTTATGGAATGTTTCCTCACGAGTATAATTCATTGGCTGATCCCTCCTGATGACCCTGATGGCATCATGTGATCCTTCCTTAACCCATTGGAAGTCCCACCCAGTTGACTACTTCAAAATAGCTGCCCATGCTAAAATGGGCTTTTAGGCACTAGAGTCCTCTATCTATCTCTATGGGTCCATCTCAGATAGGCCCCCAGCTGAGAGCGAGATGGGAAGGGAAGGTCTCTGGCATCCATTCATAGAGAGACAGAGCCTGTGTTCGCCACTTGCAGTAGTGAATATCCCACTAATTGGAATGTGCCTACAATTGAATGTCCCACTAGTAATCTAGAGACTGTATAAATGACTCTTGTTTCCACTGATAACCAAAGCCTCCAGTATTAGTGACTCAGTAGACTGTTCTTCAGCAGAATGTACTGTTGTTTGATGTTTTCAGCAGTTGAGGATATTGGCACTTTAATTGGGGGTGATATGAGCTGGGTGGTGGCCTCTGACCCCTGGGGTGGTTGGTCCCCTGACTCCCCTTCAGAGGCCAAAGGCATTAGCTGTAATGTACAGTGCAGGCGTGGGGCGAATGGGGAAATAATCCTAATGATGGGGAGAATAGATCAGGGTGTCCAGCCGCCCGCCTCAGTCTTTATGACTCACTGAGGCTGCCTCATTACTGTTGGGGGGACGAGAGTCTGGGGGCCACACTACAGGTATACATCATCCACACACATACACACACCAGCCATGAGCATGGGATCAATCACACATGCTGTGAGTCATGGCCCACACAGAAGTGTGACAAACGTCTGTTTATGGGTGTGTGTGTGTTCACTGCACAGACACAAGAACCGACTGGTGTTTTACAGTACCCTAGCTGCTTCACACTATTCTTAGTCAGTTGGGAGGTCTGTTTGGAGAGGTCTGTTATGCTGCACACTGTGCTGAGACACTATACCATATCTCTATTAAACTACCCAGAGCTGAAGACAAAGGACTGATTCTAGACAATACTGTGACTAATATACTGGAGAATACAGTCTAGTCAGAGTTCACTAATCGAATCCCCCTCAGCCCTCATGAAGTTGTCTCCCTCACTCTGAATAATCATGAGATATTTTGTGTTTTTGCCTATTCCTGTTTTGTAGTTGTATAGTGTACAAGTGGCTGTCCCAGTAGACGGGTGAAGTGTTCACACAGGTCCCAACATGGCACTGAGAGAGACCACACAACCACCACTAACCACCATGTACCCCAACAATGGAGGGATGGGTTTCATGTTGTAATACCGCCCAAGGAACTCCTCTTTTCCCTTTGTTTCTCTCTCTTTCTGGGACAAAGTCCCACCCCATTCAATTAGAGCCAATTGAGTTGACAGGTCCCCTCCCACAGAGACTGAGGAGCAGGCAGCGGCTGAGGAGAGTGCCCTTTCAGCCCCTTTTAGACGCGTCTGTTGTGTGTTACCGTGGGTGCGAGTCAAAGCGCCTGTCATTGGCTAATCCCCTACAACACTCTGACAGGGAGGTAGCTTAACCTTCTATTACAAAAAGTGGCGCCAGCGCTTCTTCCTGATGGATGATTTCCAGTAGCGTTTCCTTCTTTTGTTGTTATCTCAGACAAACAAGAGTGCTACAGTGAAGTTTTTATGTTCCTTCTTACGATAAATGGTTATTTCAAAGTAATTTTTTTTCTCATGAAAATGCTCTTTAATCCAACCAGACATCCCAATGGTGTACTTATGAGTGTACTGTGCTGTCTTACTCTGCGAAGACCAATCCTGTAGAGAGGTTATGGTGAACTTCACTCTTTCCCAAAACATACAGTACCAGTCAAAAGTTTGGACACACCTACTCATTCCATTTCTTAATTTTTACAATTTTCTACATTGTAGAATAATAGTGAAGACATCAAAACTATTAAATAACACATTTGGAATAATCTATTAACCAAAAAGGGTTAAACAAATCAAAATATATGTTATATTTGAGGTTCTTCAAAGTAGCCACCCTTTGCCTTGATGACAGCTTTACACACTCTTGGCATTCTCTCAACCAGCTTCATTAGGTAGTCACCTGGAATGCATTTCAATTAACAGGTGTGCCTTGTTAAAAGTTAATTTGTGGAATTTCTTTCCTCCTTAATGCGTTTGAGCCAATCAGTTGTGTTGTGACAAGGTAGGGGTGGTAAATAGAAGATAGCTCTTTTTGGTAAAAGACCAAGTCCATATTATGGCAAGAACAGCTCAAATAAGGAATGAGAAACGACAGTCCATCATTACTTTAAGACATGAAGGTCAGTCAATACGGAACATTTCAAGAACTTTAAAAGTTTCTTAAAGTGCAGTCGCAAAAACCATCACGCGCTGTGATGAAACTGGCTCTCATGAGTTCTGCCACAGGAAAGGAAGACCCAGATTTACCTCTGCTGCAGAGGATAAGTTCATTAGTTACCAGCCTCAGAAATTGCAGCCCAAATAAATGCTTCACAGAGTTCAAGTAACAGACACATCTCAACATCAACTGTTCAGAGGAGACTACGTAAATTAGGCCTTCATGGTGGAATTGCTGCAAAGAAACCACTAATAAAGGACACCAATAAGAAGAAGAGATTTGCTTGGGCCAAGAAACACGAGCAATGGACGTTCGACTGGTGGAAATCTGTCCTTTTGTCTGATGTGTCCAAATTTGAGAGACGCGGTGTAGGTGAACAGATGATCTCCACGTGTGTGGTTCCCACCGTGAAGCATGGAGGAGGAGGTGTGATGGTGTGGGGGTGCTTTGCTGGTGTTACTGTCTGTGATTTATTTAGAATTCAAGGCACACTTAACCAGCATGGCTACCACAGCATTCTGCAGCGATACACCATCCTATCTGGTTTGGGCTTAGTGGGACTATCATTTGTTTTTCAACAGGACAATGACCCAACACACTTCCAGGCTGTGTAAGGGCTATTTGACCAAGAAGGAGAGTGATGCAGTGCTGCATCAGATGACCTGGCCTCCACAATCACCCGACCCCAACCCAATTGAGATGGTTTGGGATGAGTTGGACTGCAGAGTGAAGGAAAAGCAGCCAACAAGTGCTCAGCATATGTGGGAACTCCTTCAAGACTGTTGGATAAGCATTCCAGGTGAAACTGGTTGATAGAATGCCAAGAGTGTGCAAAGGTGTCATCAAGGCAAAGGGTGGCTACTTTGAAGAATCTAAAATCAAAAATATATTTTGATTTGTTTAACACTTTTTAGATAATACATGATTCCATATGTGTTATTTCATTAGTTTTGATGTCTTCACTATTATTCTACAATGTAGAAAATAGTAAAAATAAAGAAAAACCCTTGAATGAGTAGGTGTGTCCAAACTTTTGACTGGTACTGTAGGTCTCTTGAGGGTATATACAGAACGTTCCAAAGTGGAATTATTGTATTAGAAGAAAAGGAAAGATGAAAATGTGACAAACAATCAAAGGGGCACGTCAAAAACAGAGAGAAAGCACAGTGGTATTTAGGCTCCGGCCTCTCTCATAAATATAAATGTTAACATACAGCCGTTGTGATCAATATAATTTGAGCAATAGAATAGGACTTAGGGAGTTTGCTTGAAAAATGAGCTCCCTGTGGCGGTTGTATTAGAATGAGGGGTTTGGAGCTAAGGAGAGGAGGGGAGACAGGCTGTGAGGGCTGATCAAGGTTTTTTCCACAGCATCTCATCAATCACCTCTAAGGACTCTGCCGGCCCTCCGCAATTTGTCCCTGAGCTCCTGGACAAGCCCTGACCCCCCTCCACCTCCCCTACCCCTTACACACACACAGACCCCTCCTGCTGGCAAGGAGGCAGAGCAGAGCTCATCCTGTCACCACCTCATTTTATAGTTGGGATCTGAAGGCTCTGAGTTATAAATTGTGCTGCATAATTAATTTTTTCTTAAGGGGAGAAATCTATTGTGAGGTTAACTTTGTGTAGCCGGTGCATAACAGAATGGAATAGATGGTTCTATTAGAGGTGAGGAAGGGTTGCGCCCTCCTTCCATGTTACTGAACGCTCCAGCAGGTCCCCACACTGCATTTACATTTCTGTGTGTGGTCAGATGGCCACACACACTGTCACTATCCATAACAGCTGTTGTCCACTCACTAGACTAGGCAACCTTACTAAAGTACCTGATTTTTTTTTAGCTGCGTAAGAAGTATTGTAGTACATGAGATCTGATTTACAATGGATAGTGTTCAGGTGTGGAAACAAGCACTGACATTTACTTTGAGGGTTTTACCTAAGAGAAAAAAGATTCACATATTTGATTCGGTATCTTGACTCCAACTCATTAGCTGCTACTGCAATGATGGTAAACAATACCTGTTGCACCTTGAAGTATCTGATTATGTACAGTAGAATCTGTTTGTGCAGGAATAAAGAGGCACACCTTTATGTGTTTCAGGGCAGAAATTTGCTCCACTGGGCCTGTGACAGAGGACACAAATACCTGGTGTCTGTGTTACTGCAAAACAGCGCTGACATCAACAGCCAGGTGAGTCACACACATACACACCAGGGCTTGACATTACCTTTCTTAGCCACTTTCCCTTCGGACAAGTAGGACTGATTTTTTTTCTTATCCAAAAGCTCAAGTCAGTTGTCCCCCCCCCCCCCCACACACACACAAAAATGTCTCTAACACCATTTTTACATAATTGTATGATGCAAGGAACCACTTTACAAAATAAAATGCATTACTATCTTCTTTACCATAGAGAATCAGCAGAAATGTAGGCTACACTCTGCGTATTGGCTTCTTTGCATATTCAAACCTGTCTCAAAATACAACACTGCCCCTTTAAGGCTGTCCTGGAGGATGGTTGACCACCCTTGGTGCAACATTACAATTACAACCAAATAATTACATGCCCGAGCGGTTTTATGTGACAAAGATGAAAATATCTGGTCAAAATTTAGAAAGAGGGGAGATCTAAATATGCATAAATTAGCATGGGTTAATAATGACTAGGATTATGCCTTTGGCTGCTGGACAATAAAATAAAGTTGATTTGAAAACCAATAGAACATGAGAAAAATGCTGGTTTCAATGGCATTAAGTGTTTATAAAATAATTCCCTCAACATTTCTGTGGTTGTATTTTGGCAAGGCTACTTTGAAACAAGGTAAGACATGCTTCATAAAATGACATAAAATGTCCAGGTTTTAAACAATTAAGTTTATGGTTAAATAGTTGCTGACCACCTCTGCTCAGATTCAAGGTGGGTGATATGCAAGGCACTGTCCTTCACTCTCTGGTCTTGTGACCATTTGATCTGAACGTGCCTCTCGAGTATGTTGACAGAATCAAGCCTTTAGACGTTAATGTTAATTATCTTTCATTATATTTGTCAAACATGACTGCCTTTTAGCCTATATTTATGTAGCTAATAAAAAGTTTCAAAAAGTTTGGCTACATTTTCTGGCACCTCCCTCATGTCAGCATCGGTTTGGAGATGAGGCTGAAGCCAATATGCATATACATATCACTTACACTTTGACATTTTTTATTGATGTAAATGAAAAATAGATTTGAATATATTTCCAATGTTGGCCTCTCTGATCCAATTCTGATCAGAGTATTTGTATGATATTGTGAATAGTGTTGTTGTTTTTTGTTGTATTATTATTTTTATTTTTTTACTTTTCCATTCAGACAACTTAAATCTATATTCTTCTTGTCCGACTATTTTTTAAACTTGTCCCGGACAAGAGGACAAGCGTTAATGTCGTGCCCTGCACACACACACACACACACACACCAAAAAACTGGGGTTAGTGGTCAAGTGGCACTCGACGCAGATGTCACAGGGTCAGATATTTTAGGGGATTTAAAGATTTCTGTGAGATTCACAATTGTGTTAAAAGGGGCAGAACACAGAACTGGGATATGTTCCGGGTAGCTTGTGAAAATAATTTAGACGAATACACTGAAACGGTGACTGAGTTTATCAGGAAGTGTATAGGAGATGTTGTGCCCACTGTGACTATTTAAAATCTACCCTAACCAGAAACCGTGGATAGATGGCAGCATTCACGCAAAATTGAAAGCGCGAACCACCGCATTTAACCACGGCAAGGTGACTGGGAATATGGCAGAATACAAACAGTGTAGCTACTCACTCCGCAAGGCAACTAAACTGGTAAAACATCAGTATAGAGACAAAGTGGAGTCTCAATTCAACGGCTCAGGCACGAGACGTATGTGGCAGGGTCTACAGACAATCACGGACTACAAAAGGAAAACCAGCCACGTCACCGACACCGACGTCTCGCTTCCGGACAAGCTAAACACCTTCTTCGCCCGCTTTGAGGATAACACAGTGCCACCGACGCGGCCCACTACAAGGACTGTGGGCTCTCCTTCTCGGTGGCCGACGCGAGTAAGACATTTAAGCATGTTAACCCCCGCAAGGCTGCCAGCCCAGACGGCATCCCTAGCCGTGTCCTCAGAGCATGCGCAGACCAGCTGGCTGGTGTGTTTACGGACATATTCAATCTCTCCCTATCCCAGTCTGCTGTCCCCACATGCTTCAAGATGGCCACCATTGTTTATGTACCCAAGAAAGCAAAGGTAACTGAACTAAATGACTGTCGCCCCGTAGCACTCACCTCTGTCATCATGAAGTGCTTTGAGAGACTAGTCAAGGATCATATCACCTCTACCTTACCTGTCACCCTAGACCCACTTCAATTTGCTTACCGCCCCAATAGATCCACAGACGATGCAATTGCCATCACACTGCTCACTGTGCTATCCCATCTGGACAAGAGGAATACCTATGTAAGAATGCTGTTGATTGACTATAGATCAGCATTCAACACCATAGTACCCTCCAAGCTCATCATTAAGCTTGAGGCCCTGGGTCTGAACCCTGCACTGTGCAACTGGGTCCTGGACTTCCTGACGGGCCACCCCCAGGTGGTGAAGGTAGGAAACAACATCTTCACTTCGCTGATCCTCAACACTGGGGCCCCACAAGGGTGCGTGCTCAGCCCCCTCCTGTACTCCCTGTTCACCCATGACTGCGTGGCCAAGCACGCCTCCAACACAATCATCAAGTTTGCAGACGACACAACAGTAGAAGGCTTGATTATCAACAATGACGAGACAGCCTACAGGGAGGAGGTGAGGGCTCTGGGAGTGTGGTGCCAGGAAAATAACCTCTCACTCAATGTCAACAAAATAAAGGAGATGATCGTGGACTTAAGGAAACAGCAGAGGGTGCCTCCCCCTATCCACATCGACGGGACCGCAGTGGAGAAGGTGGAAAGCTTCAAGTTCCTTGGCGTACACATCACTGACAAACTGAAATGGTCCACCCACGCAGACAGTGTGGTGAAGAAGGTGCAACAGAGCCTCTTCAACCTCAGGAGGCTGAAGAAATTTGGCTTGGCACCTAAAACCCTCACAAACTTTTACAGATGCACAATTGAGAGCATCCTGTTGGGCTGTATCACCGCCTGGGACGGCAACTGCACCGCCCGCAACCGCATGGCTCTCCAGAGGGTGGTGCGATCTGCCGAACGCATTACCGGGGGCAAACTAACCGCCCTTGAGGACACCAAGAGCACCCGATGTCACAGGAAGGCCAAAAAGATCATCAAGGACATCAACCACCCCAGCCTGTTCACCCCGCTATCATCCAGAAGGCGAGGTCAGTACAAGTGCATCAAAGCTGGGACCGAGAGAATGAAAACAGCTTCTATCTCAAGGCCATCATACTGTTAAATAGCCATCACTAGCACATTGGAGGCTGCTGCTGCCTATTGAAATCACTGGCCGCTTTAAGAAATGGATAATGTTTACATATCTTGCATTACTCATCCTATATGTATATACTGTATTCTATAATATAATAAGAGGTAGTCACCTGGAATGGATTTCAATTAACAGGTGTGCCTTCTTAAAAGTTAATATGTGGAATTTATTTCCTTCTTAATGTATTTGAGCCAATCAGTTATGTTGTGACGGGGGGGATAGCCCTATTTGGTAAAATACCAAGTCCATATTAAGGCAAGAACAGCTCAAATAAGCAACGAGAAACAACAGTTCATCATTACTTTAAGACATAATGGTCAGTCAATACGGAAAATGTCAAGAACTTTGAAAGTTTCTTCAAGTTCAGTCGCAAAAACCATCAAGTGCTATGATGAAACTGGCTCTCACGAGGACAACCACAGGAATGGAAGACCCAGAGTTACCTCTGCTGCAGAGGATAAGTTCATTAGAGTTACCAGCCTCAGAAATTGCAGCCTAAATAAATGCTTCACAGAGTTCAAGTCACAGACACATCTCAACATCAACTGTTCAGAGGGGACTGTGTGAATCAGGCCTTCATGGTCGAATTGCTGCAAAGAAACCACGACTAAAGGACACCAAAACGAAGAAGAGACCTGCTTGGGCCAAGAAACACGAGCAATGGACATTATACCGGTAGAAATGTGTCCTTTTGGTCTGGAGTACAAATTTGATATTTTTGGTTCCAACCGCCGTGTCTTTGTGAGATGTGGTGTGGGTGAACGGATGATCTCTGCATGTGGTGTTCCCACCGTAAAGCATGGAGGAGGAGGTGTTATGGTGTGGGGGTGCTTTGCTGGTGACACTGTCTGTGATTTATTTAGAATTCAAGGCACACGTAACCAGCATGGCTACCACAAAGGGTAGCTATTTGAAGAATCTCAAATATAACATATATTTTGATTTGTTTAACACTTTTGGTTACTACATGATTCCATATGTGTTATTTTATAGTTTTGATGTCTTCACTATTATTCTACAACGCAGAAAATAGTAAAAAATAAAGAGAAACCCTTGAATGAGTAGGTGTTCTAAAATAATTGACCGGTAGTGTATTCTTAATTCCATTCCTTACTTAGATTTGTGTGTATTGGGTATATGTTGTGAAATTGTTAGCTATTACTTGTTAGAAATTACTGCACTGTCGGAGCTAGAAGCACAAGCATTTCACTACACCCGCAATAACATCTGCTAAACACGTGTATGTGACAAATAAATATGATTTGATTTGATTTGAGCTCTCTGTCACTCACTAGTCTTCGACAGCCAAGCATACCTCCTAAACACACCTACAGTCTACTTCACTAACACACCACATAGTCAATCCTTTGTATCCCTGGAGGCTCAGTTCCTGTGGCTGATGAGGGGGTAGCCATTTGATTAGCTGTTCAGGAGTCTTATGGCTTGGGGGTAGAAGCTGTTGAGAAGCCCTTTGGACCTAGACTTGGCGCTCCGGTACCGCTTGCCATGCGGTAGCAGAGAGAACAGTCTATGACTAGGATGGCTGGAGTTTTGACATTTTTAGGGCCTTCCTCTGTCATCGCCTGGTATAGAGGTCCTGGATGGCAGGAAGCTTGGCCCCAGTGATGTACTGGGCAGTATGCACTACCCTCTGTAGTGCCTTGCGGTCGGAGGCAGAGCAGTTGCCATACCAGGCAGTGATGCAACCTGTCAGGATGCTCTCGATGGTGCAGCTGTAAAACTTTTTGAGAATCTGATGACCCATGCCACATTTTTTCAGTCTCCTGAGTGTAAATAGGCTTTGTCGTGCCCTCTTCACGACTGTCTTGGTGTGTTTGGACCCATTTTCAATGCCCTGGCTGAGGGAAGGAGGTTCTCACCCAAGATTTGGCTGTACATGGCCCCGTCCATCGTCCTTTTGATGCGGTGAAGTTGTCCTGTCCCCTTAGCAGAAAAACACCCCCAGAGCATAATGTTTACACCTCCATGTTTGACGGTGGGGATGGTGTTCTTGGGGTCATAGGCAGCATTCCTCCTCCTCCAAACATGGCGAGTTGAGTTGATGCCAAAGAGCTCGATTTTGGTCTCATCTGACCACAACACTTTCACCCAGTTCTCCTCTGAATCATTCAGATGTTCATTGGCAAACTTCAGACGGGCCTGTATATGTGCTTTCTTGAGCAGGGGGACTTTGCGGGCGCTGCAGGATTTCAGTCCTTCACGGCGTAGTGTGTTACCAATTGTTTTCTTGGTGACTATGGTCCCAGCTGCCTTGAGATCATTGACAAGATCCTCCCGTGTAGTTCTGGGCTGATTCCTCACCGTTCTCATGATCATTGCAACTCCACGAAGTGAGATCTTGCATGGAGCCCCAATGCCGAGGGAGATTGACAGTTATTTTGTTTTTTTTGTTCTTCCATTTGTGAATAATCGCACCAACTGTTGTCACCTTCTCACCAAGCTGCTTGTCGATGGTCTTGTAGCCCATTCCAGCCTTGTGTAGGTCTACAATCTTGTCCCTGACATCCTTGGAGAGCTCTTTGGTCTTGGCCATGGTGGAGAGTTTGGAATCTGATTGATTGATTGCTTCTGTGGACAGGTGTCTTTTATACAGGTAACAAGCTGAGATTAGGAGCACTCCCTTTAAGTTATTTTTTTCATTTCACTTCACCAATTTGGACTATTGTGTGTATGTCCATTACATGAAATCCTAATAAAAATCTATTTAAATTACAGGTTGTAATGAACAAAATAGGAAAAACGCCAAGGGGGATGAATACTTTTGCAAGGCACTGTATGGGACACTGCTTAATCAGTTTACAAAGGAATTTTAATTTCATGACTACTTGAATTCCTGTAGAATCTGGAGAATTCCAATCACAGCTGTTGTGTGTTATTGAGTCAGTGTCTCCACCATCAGACTGTGACCAATCCTTTGTCCAGACTAGAGCACCAGTTTCACCAGCAGCCCCCCCTGGCTGTGACCTACCCAAACCCCCACCACCCTGAGGTCATGACCCTGCCCCGGGCTCCTCACACTTCCCAGTCCCTGCCTCCCTCCCTCTGTCTCCTTTCCCTCCCCATGGACACTGTGTGTGTCCAGAGTCCAGACCCAATAATCCACAATTACACCCACTGCTAAGTGCACAGTAACTAAGACCCTGAGAGGACTTTTCCTTTTCATTGGTGAAAGCTCAGACATCCTGGCCTCCTCGTTGGGAATTTGTGTCAAACAAACAAGCAGCAATCTGGCTGTGTGCTGCCCGGCTGGGGAATGGGCTGTGGTGGGATTTGCAGGTAGCAACAAAAACACAATTTAAGACTTAGGTTAGGCTGATTGCAGAGCGGAAACATGTAAACAATGTGGGAGGTTCGGAATTGGGCGGATGTAATCTCAGAGAAAGGGTGAGAAGTTAAGGTGCAGGTAAAGCAACAGACAATCACAGAAAGAAATCATTTGAAGAGAAGGAGCCAAAAAGGTAGAGGGAGGAAGAGCGAGGCAGAGAGCAAGGCAGGAGGAAGACCACAGTGAGATGAAGTGGACAATGCTTTAATTGATATTGGCAGGTAGTAAATGCATTTTGTGTGTGTGTGGGGGGACTGGGCTAGGTTAAATAATCTCCAGACAGAATCTCCTCCTGTCCTGTCCTCGGCATGTGCTTTGTGACAGTGGCAGTCCCTGTCACTATATACCTGGCTGGCTGAGCCGGGGCCTGTGTTTGTGGCTCTTTACTTTGCATTAAAACAACATGATCCATGAGGCGCAGAGGGTGACTCCCAGCACTGCTGATTCTAATTAATCCACTACCTGCCTCGGCCACGCCGGGCTAAAGAGCTTGCAGTCTATCAGATTGAAATTCATAATTTAATTGAGTTCAAAGCCTCGAGCCGAGAGAACAAAAGTCTCTGGCTGGGACCAGGTAGATCAATAGTAATAAATGTCTGTCTGGGCTACAACTAGTTAATGGCCACGCATTATGTGGGACAGACAGACAGACAGAGGCATCACAGGGCAGAGGGGCAGGAGGGGACCGAGGAAGAGGGTGGGACTCCATGTTGGTGTCCTGTCTCTTAGAGGGAGGTTCTGTCCACTGTTGGCTGCAACTGCCTGGGAGAGACTATATGGAACTAGTTTAGGTAGTTGTTACTGTGAAATATAGATATTCACATTAGACTACTCTACTACCACTCTCTATTTGATTTTGTATTGACTGCTGAGTGGCGGGTCAGCGTGTGTGTGTTTGATTTGTGATACCATAAGTATATATATTTTTTCTGGACGACCTCTTAGAAAATAAACACATTGATTTGATATTGATGTGAGGAGAAATGAAATCTTTGCTAAGTGCTTAAGTGCCCCCCTGGCCTGGGTGTTTAGTGTCAATGTGGTGGATTGTTTCTAGGGCTAAATAGGGACCAAGGCAGTTTGTTGGGTTGTGTGAAGACAAGAAAAACATTCTCAGACAATATCGGGACACAGACACATGTTATGCTATAGCTGTTGTGTGTGTCAGAATCACACTAGAGATGCAGTGTTATCTATAGTGCCTTCAGAAAGTATTCACACCCCTTGACTTATTCCATATTTTGTTGTGTTGCAGCCTGAATTAAAAATGGATTAAATATATTTTTTTCTCACCCATTTATACACAATACCCCATAATGACAAAGTGAAAATGAAATACAGAAATATCTCATTCACACCCCTGACTCAATACATGTTAGAGTCACCTTTGGCAGTGATTAGAGCTTTGAGTCTTTCTGGGTAAGTCTCTAAGAGTTTGTACATCTGGATTGTACAATATTTTCACATTATTCTTTTAAAAATTCTTTAAGCTCTGTCAAGTTGGTTGTTGATCATTGCTAGACAGCCATTTTCAAGTCTTGCCATAGATTTTCAGGCCGAATTAAGTCAAAACTGTAACTAGGCCACACAGGAACAGTCAATGTCATCTTGGTAAGCAACTTCAGTGTATACTGAGTGTACAAAACATTACAAACACCTGCTCTTTCCATAACATAGACTGACCAGGTGAATCTAGGTGAAAGGTATGATCCCTTATTGATGTCACTTGTTAAATCCACTTCAATCAGTGTAGCTGAAGGGGAGGAGACAGGTTAAAGGCAATTGAGACATGGGTTGTGTATGTGTGCCGTTCAGAGGGTGAATGGGCAAGACAAAAGATTTAAGTGCCTTTTGAACGGCATATGATAGTAAGTGCCAGGCGCACCGGTTTGAGTGTGTCGTAAACTGCAACACTGCTGGGTTTGTCACGCTCAACCGTTTCCCGTGTGTATCAAGACATCCAGCCAACTTGACACAACTGTGGGAATCATTGGAGTCAACATGGGCCAGCATCCATGTGGAACGCTTTCGACACCTTGTGGAGTCCATGCCCCGATGAATTGGGGCTGTTCTGAGAGCAACTCAATATTAGGAAAGTGTTCCTAATGTTTTGTACACTCAGTGTATATTTGGCCTTGTGTTTTTTGGTTTTTTGTAACGTCTGAGATCCCCAGAGATTGGAAAGCTGCCGCGGTCATCCCCCTCTTCAAAGGGTCGAAACTGTTACAGACCTATATCCATCCTGCCCTGCCTTTCGAAAGTTTTTGAAAGCCAAGTTAACAAACAGATCACCGACCATTTTGAATCCCACCGTACCTTTTCCGCTATGCAATCCGGTTTCCGAGCTGGTCATGGGTGCACCTCAGCCACGCTCAAGGTCCTAAACGATATTATAACCGCGATCGATAATAGACAGTACTGTGCAGCCGTCTTCATCGACCTGGCCAAGGCTTTCGCCTCTGTCAACCACCGCATTCTTATTGGCAGACTAAACAGCCTTGGTTTCTCAAATGACTGCCTCGCCTGGTTCACCAACTACTTCTCAGATAGAGTTCAATGTGTCAAATCGGAGGGCCTGTTGTCTGGACCTATGGCAGTCTCTATGGGGGTGCCACAGGGTTCAAATCTTGGGCCGACTCTTTTCTCTGTGTATATCAATGATGTCACTCTTGCTGCTGGTGACTCTCAGATCCACCTCTACGCAGACGACACCATTTTGTATACATCTGGCCCATCATTGGACACTGTGTTAACAAACCTCCAAACGAGCTTCAATGCCATACAACACTCCTTCCGTAGCCTCCAACTGCTCTTAAACACTAGTAAAACTAAATGCATGCTCTTCAATCGAACGCTGCTGGCAACCGCCCACCCGAGTAGAATCACTACTCTCGACTGGTCTGACCTAGAGTATGTGGACAACTACAAATACCTAAGTGTCTGGTTAGACTGTAAACTCTCCTTCCAGACTCACGTTAAGCATCTCCAATCCAAAGTTAAATCTAGAAAAGGCTTCCTATTTCGCAACAAAGCCTCCTTCACTCATGCTGCCAAACATGCCCTCGTAAAACTGACTATCCTACCGATCCTTGACTTCGGCAATGTCATTTATAAAATAGCCTCCAACACTCTACTCAGCAAATTGGATGTAGTCTATCACAGTGCCATCCGTTTTGTCACCAAAGCCCCATATACTACCCACCACTGTGACCTGTACGCTCTTGTTGGCTCGTCCTCACTACATATTCGTCGCCAAACCCACTGGCTCCAGGCCATCTATAAATCACTGCTAGGCAAATCCCCGCCTTACCTTAGCTCATTGGTCACCATAGCAACACCCTCCCGTAGTATGCGCTCCAGCAGGTATATCTCACTGGTCATCCCCAAAGCCAACACCTCCTGTGGCCGCCATACCTTCCAGTTCTCTGCTGCCAATGACTGGAACGAACTGCAAAAATCTCCGAAGCTGGAGACTCTTATCTCCCTCACTAACTTTAAGCATCAGTTGTCAGATCACCTTATCGATCACTGCACCTGTACACAGCCCATCTGAAATTAGCCCACCCAACTACCTCATCCCCATATTGTTATTTATTTTGCTCATTTAAACCCCAGTATCTCTATTTGCACATTCTCTTGCACATCTATCATTCCAGTGTTAATACTAATTGTAATTATTTTGCACTATGGCCTATTTATTGCCTTACCTCCATAACTTGCTACATTTGCACACACTGTATATATATTTTCTGTTGTATTTTTTACTTTGTTTTGTTTTACCCCATATGTAACTCTGTGTTGTTTTTATCGCACTGCTTTGCTTTATCTTGGCCAGGTCGCAGTTGTAAATGAGAACTTGTTCTCAACTGGCTTAACTGGTTAAATAAAGGTTGAATAAATAAAAAAAACAATAAAAATAGGTTATTGTCCTGCTGACAGTTAAAAATCAAATTGTATTGGCCACATGCGCCGAATACAACAGGTGCAGACATTACAGTGAAATGCTTACTTACAGCCCTTAACCAACAGTGCATTTATTTTTAATAAAAAAGTAAAATAAAACAACAACAAGAAAGTGTTGAGAAAAAAAGAGCAGAAGTAAAATAAAATAACAGTAGGGAGGCTATATATACAGGGGGGTACCGGTGCAGAGTCAATGTGCGGGGGCACCGGCTAGTTGAGGTAGTTGAAGTAATATGTACATGTGGGTAGAGTTAAAGTGACTATGCATAAATAATTAACAGAGTAGCAGCAGCGTAAAAAGATGGGGTGGGGGGGCAGTGCAAATAGTCTGGGTAGCCATGATTAGCTGTTCAGGAGTCTTATGGCTTGGGGGTAGAAGCTGTTGAGAAGTCTTTTGGACCTAGTCTTGGCACTCCGGTACCGCTTGCCGTGCGGTAGCAGAGAGAACAGTCTATGACTAGGGTGGCTGGAGTCTTTGACAATTTTGAGGACCTTCCTCTGACACCGCCTGGTATAGAGGTCCTCGATGGCAGGAAGCTTGGCCCCTGTGATGTACTGGGCCGTAGGCACTACCCTCTGTAGTGCCTTGCGGTCGGAGGCCGAACAGTTGCCATACCAGGCGGTGATGCAACCAGTCAGGATGCTCTCGATGGCGCAGCTGTAGAATTTTTTGAGGATCTGAGGACCCATGCCAAATCTTTTCAGTCTCCTGAGGGGGAATAGGCTTTGCCGTGCCCTCTTCATGACTGTCTTGGTGTGTTTGGACCATGATAGTTCGTTGGTTATGTGGACACCAAGGAACTTGAAGCTCTCAACCTGTTCCACTACAGCCCGTCGATGAGAATGGGGGCATGCTCAGTCCTCTTTTTTTTCCTGTAGTCCACAATCATCTCCTTTGTCTTGGTCACGTTGAGGGAGAGGTTGTTATCCTGGCACCACACGGCCAGGTCTCTGACCACCTCCCTATATGCTGTCTCATCGTTGTCGGTGATCAGGCTTACCACTATTGTGTCGTCGGCAAACTTAATGATGGTGTTGGAGTCGTGCCTGGTCATGCAGTCATGGGTGAACAGGGAGTACAGGAGGGGACTGAGCACGCACCCCTGTGGGGCCCCCGTGTTGAGGATCAGTGTGGCAGATGTGTTGTTACCTACCCTTACCACCTGGGGGCGGCCCGTCAGGAAGTCCAGGATCCAGTTGCAGAGGGAGGTGTTTAGTCCCAGGATCCTTAGCTTAGTGATGAGCTTTGAGGGCACTATGGTGTTGAATGCTGAGCTGTAGTCAATGAATAGCATTCTCACGTAGGTGTTCCTCTTGTCCAGGTGGGAAAGGGCAGTGTGGAGTGCAATAGAGATTGCATCATCTGTGGATCTGTTGGGGCGGTATGCAAATTGGAATGGGTCTAGGGTTTCTGGGATAATGGTGTTGATGTGAGCCATGACCAGCCTTTCAAAGCACTTCATGGCTACAGACGTCAGTGCTACGGGTCGGTAGTCATTTAGGCAGGTTATCTTAGTGTCCTTGGGCACAGGGACTATGGTGGTCTGCTTGAAACATGTTGGTATTACAGACTCAGTCAGGGACATGTTGAAAATGTCAGTGAAGACACTTGCCATTTGGTCAGCACATGCTCGGAGTACACGTCCTGGTAATCCGTCTGGCCCTGCGGCCTTGTGAATGTTGACCTGCTTAAAAGTCTTACTCACATCGGCTACGGAGAGCATGATCACATAGTCATCCGGAACAGCTGGTGCTCTCATACATGCTTCAGTGTTGCTTGCCTCGAAGCGAGCATAGAAGTGGTTTAGCTCGTCTGGAAGTCTTGTGTCACTGGGCAGCTCGCGGCTGTGCTTCCCTTTGTAGTCTGTAATAGTTTTCAAGCCCTGCCACATCCGACAAGCGTCGGAGCCGGTTTAGTACGATTCAATCTTAGTCCTGTATTGACTCTTTGCCTGTTTGATGGTTCGTCGGAGGGCATAGCGGGAATCCATGGCTTCTGGTTGGGGTATGTACGTACGGTCACTGTGGGGACGATGCGCTTATTGATGAAGCCAGTGACTGATGTGGTGTACTCCTCAATGCTATCTGAAGAATCCCGGAACATGTTCCAGTCTGTGCTAGCAAAACAGTCCTGTAGCTTAGCATCTGCATCATCTGACCACTTTTTTTATTAACCGAGTCACTGGTGCTTCCTGCTTTAGTTTTTGCTTATAAGCAGGAATCAGGAGGATAGAGTTATGGTCAGATTTACCAAATGGAGGGCGAGGGAGAGCTTTGTATGCGTCTCTGTGTGTGGAGTAAAGGTGGTCTAGAGTTTTTTTTCCTCTGGTTGCACATTTAACATGCTGGTAGAAATGAGGTAGAACGGATTTAAGTTTCCCTGCATTAAAGTCCCCGGCCACTAGGAGCGCTGCCTCTGGATGAGCGTTTTCCTGTTCACTTATGGCCTTTATACAGCTCATTGAGTGCAATCTTAATGCCAGCATTGGTTTGTGGTGGTAAATAGACAGCTATGAAAAATATAGATGAAAACTCTCTTGGTAAATAGTGTGGTATACAGCTTATCATAAGATACTCTACCTCAGGCGAGCAAAACCTTGAGACTTCCTTAGTATTTGATTTTGTGCACCAGCTGTTGTTTACAAATATACACAGACCGCCACCCCTTGTCTTATCGGAGTCAGCCGTTCTATCCTAACGATGTAGCGTATAGCCCGCTAACTGTATGTTGTCCATGTCGTCATTCAGCCACGACTCGGTGAAACATAAGATATTACAGTTTTTAATGTCCCGTTGGTAGGATAACCGTAATCTTAGGTAATCCAATTTATTCTCAAATGATTGAAGATTGGCTAATAGGATTGATGGGAGAGGCAGTTTACTCGCTCGCCGTCGGATCCTTACAAGGCACCCCGACCTACGTCCACGATATCTCCGTCTCTTTCTCATGCGAATGACGGGGATTTGGGCCTTGTCGGGTGTCTGTAGGATATCCTTCGCGGCCGCCTCGTTGAAGAAAAAATCTTCGTCCAATACGAGGTGAGTAATCGCTGTCCTGATATCCAGAAGCTATTTTTGGTTATAAGAGACGATGGCAGAAACATTATGTACAAAATAAATTACAAATAACGCGGAAAAACACACATAATAGTACAATTGGTTAGAGGGCTGTAAAACGGCAGCCATCTTCTCCGGCGCCATTCTTCTCCCAGTGTCTGTTGGAAAGCAGACTGAACCAGGTTTTCCTCTAGAATTTTGCCTGTGCTTAGCTCTATTCCGTTTCTTTTTATCCCCAAAAAAACTCCTTAGTCCTTGCATACCCATAACATGATGCAGCCACCACCATGCTTGAAATAATGAAGAGTGGTACTCAGTGATGTGTTGTGTTGGATTTGCCCCAAACATAACGCTTTGTATTCAGGACATAAAGTTAATTTCTTTGCCACATTTTCTGCAGTTTTACTTTAGTGCCTTATTGCAAACAGGATGCATGTTTTGGAATATGTATTTTCTGTTCAGGCTTCCTTCTTTCCACTCTGTCAATTAGGTTCGTATTGTGGAGTAAGTACAATGTTGTTGATCCATCCTCAGTGTTCTCCTATCACAGCCATTAAACTCTCTAACTCTTTTAAAGTCACCGTTGGCTTTCATGGTGAAATCCCTGAGTGGTTTCCTTCCTCTCTGACAACTGAGTTAGGAAGGACACCTGTATCTTTGTAGTGACTAGGTGTATTGATACACCATCCAAAGTCTAATTAATTAATAACCCCCATGCTCAAAGGGATATTCAATGTCTGCTTTTTTTTTTTTTTACCCATCTACCAATAGGTAGCCTTCTTTACGAGGCATTGGAAAACCTCCCTGGTCTTTGTGGTTGAATCTGTGTTTGAAATTCACTGCTTGACTGAGGGATAATTGTATGTCTGGGGTACAGAGATGAGGTAGTCATTCAAAAATGTTCAAAACTATTATTGCACACAGAGCGAGTCTATACAACTTATGTGACTTGTTAAGCAAATTTCTACTCCGGAAATTATTTAGGCTTGTTATAACAAAGGGTTTGAATACTTATCGACTCAAGACTTTTCAACTTTTCATTTTCTATTATTTTTAAACATAATTCCACTTTGATATAATGTGATTTTGCGTGTAGGCCAGTGACACAAAATCTCAATTTAATCAATTTTAAATCGAAGCTGTAACATAACAAAATGTGGTAAAGTCAAGTGGTGTGATTACTTTCTGAAGGCACTGTATATGGCTATCCTTTGATTGTAGGTTCCTGATGTCAGTGGTCTCTTTACAGTATAGAGTAAATCCATCGTAATGCAGGGCTCTAAGACTAGGGATTATGTCTTGCACAGAAGCCTCAAGCAGTGGCTTAAGTACTGTATGATGGCAGTATTGACATTCTTCCAGTGTCTTACTGTGAACAACTCTTCTCTCCCAGTAAGTCAACTGTTTTTTTATTTGGGTTATTAAATGTTTGCTGCATCGTCCTAGTTAGTGGCAATGCCATGCTATGCTGTGTGGATTTGATATTTGAATGTATTGTGAATAGAATTGTCACAGCTTTGTACCCTTAGCTGTGTGAAGCTGGACTGTATAGCATCAACATTACATTTACATTTTAGTCATTTAGCAGACGCTCTTATCCAGAGCGACTTACAGTTAGTGACTGCATACATGTTTATTTTTTTCATACTGGTCCCCCGTGGGAAACGAACCCACAACCCTGGCGTTGCAAACGCCATGCTCTACCAACTGAGCTACATGGGACCACATGAGATCAGGAATTGGAGCCATGTTCCTGGTCTGTCCAAAGCCAGGGTCTGTTTATTAGAGCAATACAGGCCAGTGTACTGAACATTCTCATCTCTGTCCTCCACCTCAGTGTCAACTGCCTTGGTTATTAAACTAGTAAACACGCGCACACACACACACACACACACACACGAACAACAGCGGCTGATTGAAATTCTACTGCAGGAGTAGTATTACAGGTTTGTATCCCTCCCCCTTCCCAGCACGGCCTCCCATAACAAATGGCTCAGTCATCGGAGTCATAATAAATATCTAACGGAATTCGTCATAAGTTTAACAGTGTGTGTTGGGGGGAGGGGAGGGGAGGGGAGGCCCGTTGCCTGCTGCGTGAGAATGGCAGTGTTCCCGCATAGGCAGGAATAAATCTCGTCTGCACGGCCCAGCTACAGCACACGGGTCACACACCTACGGCTCAGTGCACACATTAATACAGATATTTCAGAAAGCCAGCCCTGCTTCCTCTCTTTTAATAGGGCCATTGACAAACTGTAATGAATCGTCCCAGCGTTTCAAATCTGCACCCTCTCCCAAGCCACTGCTCAGTACTCACTCAGGCCTTTTTAGTGGCTGGGGGTGGAAATGTTTTCTTTACCTTGGCCAAAGGTAATTGCCCTGTTTTGTGGAAGAACATGTTTTGTGTGTTTGCTTTCTTAATAAAAGAGGGGTCTATAGAAACTCAGTTTGACAGCTCTTTACATCATGTGCCAACAGAAGGGAATCGTAGGAGTTGTAATAAGCAACTGTTTACTTTTGATAGGGTATTACAATGTTATTTCTAATATAACATATGCATTAGCAACCCTTCTACATAACCACTCTGCTCAGCCACACACAGACGTATAGTGTGAAATTACACCACTCATACAGAACATTTGACATTTATACTTGCAAGCAGAGGTTATATGACACATGTTTAAATGAAAGTAAAACGGCCCCACAACCATTTAAAAAGTCCCAGTGGGATAGTGCACAGATATGGATTTATTGTATGAAGCACTGTGTAAAGAAATAGCTACTTGACTCATATTCCTGCTGCAGGTAAGAAGAAAAGTCCCTCTTTGCAGTTAGTGTTGTAGCTACCTTTCTTATTGGCTTCTCACAATTTGTACACTCAACAATGTCTTTCATCTTTTTTAACCATCCACATAAATTGCACTGAGCATTTAAAGCTGTCCTCAGCTGCTTACTGATGGAGAGCGAGAAAACAAAGGGACTGTTTTCCTCTTCAGGGTCCAGTTAGTACTCAACCCCACTCTATGGGCCTCTCTCCCAAATGCCTGCTGCCTGGCCATTGATTTTCATATGACACTCTTTTATGTATTTATTTCTTTTAGATATTTCTTTTTAAACATCATTGATGATCCACTCGACTTGGAGCTCACCTATGTTAATTCCCTGCCACTCTAACCCATGCTAATGGATTCTGAGGAGTCCCTCGGGAGCAAGCAAGAGCAGTGGGAGAGGAGGGGAAGGAGAGATGGGGGAGGGAGAGAGAGATAAGAAACAGAGAGAAAGGGGGAGAGCGGTGGCGGGGGAGGAAGAGAAGTACAGTATACGCGAGGAAGAAAAGAAGGGAGATGTAAAAAAATATATAGTCTTTCCTTTTTCCTTTCCCATCCTCCAGAATCACAGAGAACCTGTGGAGAAAAATGTATCCTCTGACACTAAAGCATGGTAAACAGAGTATTGATTTCCATGCATGTTTGTCTGCTTTCTTGCAGTGGGCACACTGTGGTTGTGGTCCTTTAGAAATCAACCCCAGACTGGTTTTAATCAACCTCAATCTAAATACCAAAACACAAACAGATCTGGGTCTCAGAAACCCAGTAGTTTCCAGCAGACATTGTTGTAAGGATCCATTTCCAAACGGTTTCAGTTGATTAGGAAGTTGAGAAGAGCATCAGACCTCGTGGAGTGGTCTTGGCTCTCTGGTTCCTCTTCTCCAGGAATTGTATAAAAGACTACAGTGTGCTTTAGAAAGCCTGTGAGGCAGTTTATTGGCACATGAGGTGACCTGCTGTGGAGCCCGGAGGCAGGCGAGGGGTGGCCCGGGCACCTCAAGGACACTTTGGGGATGCGCTAATTTGCACCAGCATGGTAGAGCTCACACGCTGAATGGCAAGGTTAACACTCACTGCCCAGGGAGGTGGCCCATATTCAATTAGGGGTGCCCCTTTCTCCTGATCCCTTTACCACTGGATTCCCAGAGTCGCAGATTCACACACACACACACACACACATAAAACCAGATAAACAAACGCTGCTGTCTCTTTTTACAAGAAAATCATGGATATTCGGATAATATATATATTTTTTTATTCCAGTTCATGCGCTCCGTAACATATAACGATCACTGGCAGTACAGAACTCCACTCCTGTCTTGAACTTCAAACAGTCGTGACCAGTAGAGTGTCTGTATTTGGTCTGGAGACATCTGTTCAGCCCATCAGTGTGCTGTATGTGTCCTGTGATCTGCTTTACAGTACCATAGAGAACAGAGACAGTACCATAGAGTACCCAGCAGCAGGTCGTCAGAGACCTGGAATAATCCGGGATCAGCCCGTTCTCGTCTGTCTTTCTGAGACTCTGATTAATGGCACCTGCTCATCATAATGCTATCTGCATATGAATGGCGGCGGATTCTATCGATGCTCCCTTTACAAGTCCCACTGCAGGCCCTGGAGACACCCTAGCCTTTCTCTCCCTTCTCCTCAGCGCCATTGTCATTATAAAAGTCAGCTGCAGCTGCATGCATTGATCATAAATCATAATTGCTTGTCCATTTTTCCCACTTGTTTAATGTGGCTGTCAGGGACAGTGGAGCGAGAGAGAGGGGGGGGGGGCGAGAGAGAGAGGGAGGGAGAGAGAATGGGGGCGTCGGTTAGAGAGAGGAAGATTTAGCTGGAGAATGGTGTTAAAGGATAGAAATCCCACAATGGCTTTCAGCACACCTACCATATGCCATGGGCAGTTGCCGGATTGCTGTGGTATGAAAACAAGAAAGCTTTTAATGGCTGGCCATGGAGAGCACAAACCCAAGCCCTGCCTGTTGCCTCATGCTGCAGCAGGTTCTACAGATGGCAGTGGATTTGAGAGAGCTTTTTTCTCTACAGAATTTGTCTGGCTCATGTAGACACAAACCTACTTTGCTGTGGTGTACTGGAAAGATCTTGTTTTGTAACCATTTCTTTCTCTCTTTCGCTCTGTTTTATGGTCCCTTTCACATTTTGCTCTCTCTCTCTGTCTGCAGCCTCTTTCCTCCCATGCTACTAGGAAGGCAAATTCCAGCACTCCCCTCCAAGGGGTAATCTGATTGGCGCATCCTCCAGGGTTTTGGCTGCTACAAACAAATCGATAAACAGAGATGGACATATTGATAGACTCACAAACATACAGATGTAGGATTTGAATTTGACCTATATTGTCGCAGTAAAATAATCCTACAGCAACAGGATTTTAATGTTTAGTCCATAATGTTGCTTATTCGTTGGATAGGCTATTAGCATGTCAAAATGAGGCTACCTGGAAAGTGGAATACTGTTAATATAACCATGTGTTAGTGCAGGTTTTCATTGAATTTATGTAATTCTCAGCAACAAAAGAGTGATCAAATGAAGATCCTATATCTGTGCACACACAGAAAAAAAGGCAGCCAGACAAAAATATATAGTTTTGTTCACTTGTGCAGACCTATCCAAAAAACGTTACATACCACTCTCAATCTGAAAAAAAGGAATGATAGATTTGTGTAAGGAGTCTTTTTGTAGTACTGCCATCACACACATAGACCAATTAATTTCCATGGTGAAACTCTCCAAACCATATTGCCCTCTGTGCCATTAGATCCAGTATGTATGTTCCCCCTACTACTCATTCCTCTCATCTGTTTTATGGATCCTGCTTTATGAAGCTGTATGCTGACATCCATCGAGGCATTTTTGCAACGCAAGGAAAACTTTGGTGACATTTTCAAAAAGAGCTTTGCTCTGATATGCTTCTGTAATGGGATGGAGAGCTACATAGAAAACTGCTACCTCCAGCTAGGAAGTCTCCTCCTTTTTCCTAAAGCAAATGGGAGACAATCCAATTTCCCCTGATTCCATCAAGCCCCTCTTGGAGCATTAGTAAATGCTGAGAGGAGAGAGGACCCACCCTCTGGCTCCCAGACAGCCTCCACACTGCAGCCCATTAAAGAGCCCTGTAAAGGGCAGACCCCCACCTCCACTAACATACAGGGACCCTTTAGTCAGTCACAGTAGTGCACCAACCTGCAGTGTCCTACATTTACATTTAAGTCATTTAGCAGATGCTCTTATCCAGAGCGACTTACAGTTAGTGAGTGCATACATTATTATTTTTATTTTTCATACTGGCCCCCCGTGGGAATCAAACCCACAACCCTGGCGTTGCAAACGCCATGCTCTACCAACTGAGCTACATCCCTCCCCTACCCTGGGCCAATTGTACGCCGCCCCATGTGTCTGTGTATGTGTGTGTGTGTGTGTCATGTACTGTATGAGCCAACTCTTGCATGTGTCCTCCCTGTCATACCCTGGGAGTGTCCCTGCACACACCGTGCTGTCCGAGCCGTCCGGGACTAACACCAGATTAGTTGGAGCAGATTAAGACCTAAACCCCTTACAGTTTAATTATTCCTGTATTTGTGTGCATCAAGGTCCCACTCGCTGCCTTTGCACTAAACATCTGCCACTCTGCCTCTATTGTATAGGGCAACAGACCAACTATAGTGTGTGAGAGACCGTCTGCGCACTGACATGCTTTTATTGTCCGGATTTGTACTTTTATGTGTATTTGATAATTATACTTCGCACATCAAGTGGGATTAATACCCATTCATGATATATTGCAGCTTTAGCTGAGTAAACCTAACACTGACATTGTACTGAATACTCAACAGGACCGTCGAGGCAGACCATAAGAAAACCCTGTGTCTCTCCCGACCATTTATGGTTGAGGACATTTGCATCCATCTTGGGGGAATTGAACTCTAATGGAATCAGCAGGCCTCTGAAGTGGGGCTGCTCAGGGCAAACAATAGGATCTCACTTTGGGATCGTTGGAGAGAGCCTTTTATCAAGCAGCGTAGGAGATCTCCCTCCCCCTCATGCTCTGGGATGGTTCGACAGTCTTTGTCTGACACTGGGTTGGTTCCACTAATGGTTGTCTTCACTGGTTAATAGGCTAGGGCCAAAGGCTAAGAAAAATAGGATTTACTGATATTCAAATCAAGTCAAGCTTTATTTATACAGCACATTTCAGGAATGCAACACAACGTGCTTCACAGGAAAAAAACAAATAAAAACAGTGAAAATAAAAACAAATATTTACTACACAACAAACATAAGAAGATAAAAAACTAAAGAATAACAATAAAAACTGAATGACTAAAAAGCACCCTAAGGAAAAGCAAAGCTAAAAAGGTGTTTTTTAAGATCTCTTTTAAATATGTCCACAGTTTCGGCCCCGCTCAGGTTCTCTGGCAGGCTATTCCAGAGGCTGGGGGCATAGTAACTAAAGGCTGCCTCTCCATGCCTCTTGGTCCTAGGCTTTGGGATAGTTAAAAGGCCAGTGCCAGCAGAGGACCTGAGGGACCTACTGGGTACAGACAGTGCCTTCGGAAGGTATTCAGACCCCTTGACTTTTTCGACATTTTGTTACATTACAGCCTTATTCTAAAATTGATTAAATAAATAAAAAAATTGAACCCGATCGAACATCTCTGGAGAGACCTGAAAATAGATGTGCAGCAACCTGACAGAGTTTGAGAGGATCTGCAGAGAAGAATGGGAGAAACTCTCCAAATACAGGTGTGCCAAGCTTGTAGCGTCATACCCAAGAAGACTCAAGGCTGTAATCGCTGCCAAAGGTGCTTCAAAGAAGTACTGAGTAAAGGGTATGAATACTTATGTAAATGTGATATTTCAGTTTTTTATTTTTAATAAATTAGCAAACATTTCTAAAATCCTGTTTTTGCTTCATCATTATGGGGTATTGTGTGTAGATTGAAATCAATTTTAGAATAAGGCTTTAACCAAACAAAATGTGGAAAAGGTCAAGGGGTCTGAATACTTTCCGAAGGCACTGTAACTTAAAAGCATGTCTGACATGTATTGGGGTGCACAATCGTGGATTGATTTAAAAACCAATAGAAGAATCTTCAAATTAATTATAAAAGTCACAGGCAGCTAGTGCAGAGACCTTAAAACCGGTGTAATGTGTGCTCTCCATCTGGTCTTGGTCAGTACCCGTGCTGCAGCATTCTGTATGTTTTGCAGTTGACCAATAACTTTCTTGGGTTAAATATGTTAAATTTTTTTATTATAATGTATATTACTGCCTTAATTTTTGCTGGACTCCAGGAAGAGTAGCTGCTGCCTTGGCAATTGAACTTGTACTTTAAACCCATACATTTGCAGATATTTAATGGTGCCTAATATGGTCTGATTGGGGTTATACAGTGTATTCGGAAAGTATTCAGACCCCTTGACTTTTTCCACATTTTGTTACGTTACAGCCTTATACTAAAATTGATTAAATTAATTGTTTTCCTCATTAATCTACACATAATACCCCATAATGACAAAGCGAAAACAGGTTTTTAGAAATGTTTGCAGATATATAAAAAATAACTTTGCCATGAGACTCGAAATTGAGCTCAGGTGCATCCTGTTTCCATTGATCATCCTTGAGTTTCTACAACTTGATTGGAGTCCACCTGTGGTAAATTCAATTGATTGAACATGATTTGGAAAGGCACACACCTGTCTATGTAAGGTCCCACAGTTGACAGTGCATGTCAGAGCAAAAACCAAGCCATGAGGTCGAAGGAATTGTCCGTAGAGCTCCGAGACAGGATTGTGTCGAGGCACAGATCTGGGGAAGGGTACCAAAACATTTCTGCAGCATTGAATGGAACCACCAAGACTCTTCCTAGAGCTGGCTGCCCTGCCTAACTGAACAATCGGGGGAGAAGGGCCTTGGTCAGGGAGGTGACCAAGAACCCGATGGCCACTCTGACAGAGCTCCAGAGTTCCTCTTTGGAGATGGGAGAACCTTCCAGAAGGACAACCATCTCTGCAGCAATCCACCAATCAGGCCTTTATGGTAGAGTGGCCAGACGGAAGTCGCTCCTCAGTAAAAGACACATGACAGCCCGTTTGGAGTTTGCCAAAAGGCACCTAAAGAACTCTCAGACCAGGAGAAACAAGATTCTCTGGTCTGATGAAACCAAGATTGAACTCTTTGGCTTAAATGCCAAGCGTAACGTCTGGAGGAAGCCTGTCACCATCCCTACGGTGAAGCATGGTGGTGGCAGCATCATGCTGTGGGGATGTTTTTCAGCGGCAGGGACTGGGAGACTAGTCAGGGTCAAGGGAAAGATAAACGGGGCAAAGTACAGAGAGATCCTTGATGAAAACCTGCTCCAGAGCGCTCAGGACCTCAGACTGGGGCGAAGGTTCACCTTCCAACCAGACAACGACCCTAAGCACACAGCCAAGACAACGCAGGAGTGGCTTCGGGACAAGTCTCTGAATGTCCTTGAGTGGCCCAGCCAGAGCCCAGACTTGAACCCGATTGAACATCTCTGGAGAGACCTGAAAATAGCTGTGCAGCGACGCTCCCCATCCAACCTGACCGAGCTTGAGACGATCTGTAGAGAGGAATGGGAGAAACTCCCCAAATACAGTTGTGCCAAGTTTATAGCGTCATACCCAAGAAGACTCAAAGCTGTAATCGCTGCTAAAAGGTCTGAATACTTATGTAAATGGGATATTTCCGTTGTTTATTTTTATTACACTTGCAAAAATTTTGAAAAACCTGTTTTTCTTTGTCATTATGGGGTATTGTGTGTAGATTGAGGGAAACAACACAATTGAATCCATTTTAGAATAAGGCTATAATGTAACAAAATGTGGAATAAGTCAAGTGGTCTGAATACTTTCCGAATGTACTGTACACTTAATTATATCTATAAGTAACAGAAAGGCTGTTCCTGCGGCTATGCTGGAGGCTGATAGTCAGGTTTTGAAAGCCTTAGACCTTACCTCGCAACAACATGGAACTCCACACAGTCAAAGCCGTGAAGATGGTGGTTGACTTCAGGAAATGCCGCCCGCCATCTCTCCCCCTCGAGATTGATGGCTCTGCCTTCAGCACGGCCAAATCATTCAAATTCCTGGGAACCATTGTCTGCAGCAACCTCAAGTGGGAGGACAACATCACAGTGGTGACCAAGAAGGCTCGACAGAGGATGTACTGTCTGCGCCAGCTGAGGAAACTCAAACTCTCTCTGACAGTTCTGGTTCGGTTCTTTACGTCTTCATTGAGTCCATCCTCACCTCTTCTATCACCGTTTGGGTCTGTGTCTGCCCGCTGCAAGGGCAAACTGCAGCGCATCGTCCGGTCTGCGGAGAAGGTCATCGCCTGTCAAGGACCTGCACGCCTTCAGGACAAGGAAGCGTGCAGGTAAGATCATCGCCAACCCAACCAACCCTTATATTTCAAAGATTCCGCTCTGGCAGACAGTTTAGGTCAATCATGACCAAAACGGCCCGCCACCTGAACAGTTGATTAAGTAACTTTTCGTAAGGGATTAAGTGACTTTGCATTGAGACAATGACTGCACCTTGTCATCAATATCCTCAAATACTAATCTGCACTAGACTGCATTTGCACTATGTACACGTCTGCACAACACTGTATATGCACTGTATATACAGTGGGCTACAAAAGTATTGGGACAGTGACACATTTTTTGTTGTTTTGAAATGATATGAGGTTAACGTGCAGACTGTCAGCTTTAATTTGAGAGTATTTTCATCCATATCGGGTGAACCGTTTAGAAATTACAGCACTTTTTGTACATAGTGCCCTCCATTTTAGGGGACCAGAAGTATTGGGACAAATTTACTTATGTGTATTGAAGTAGTCAAAAGTTTAGTATTTGGTCCCATATTTCTATCACACAATGATTTACATCAAGCTTGTGACTCTACAAACTTGTTGGATGCATTTGCTGTTTGTGTTTCAGATTATTTTGTGCCCAATAGAAATGAATGGTAAATAATGTATTGTGTTATTTTGGAGTCACTTTTATTGTAAATAAGAATAGGATGTTTCTAAACACTTCTACATTAATGTGGATGCTACCATGATTAAGGATAGTCCTGAATTAATCGTTAATAATGATAAGTGAGAAAGTTAGACACACAAATATCATACCCCCAAGACATGCTAACCTCTCACCATTACAATAACAGGGGAAGTTAGCATTTTTGGGGGGGTATGATATTTGTGCGTGTAACTTTCTCACTCATCATTATTCACGATTCAATTGTATTCCCACTGTAATCAGACTATACTCCAGAGTTTTATCTTTACTGTATTTATATTGTATGTTGACATCTGTATTCTAACATTTACATTTTAGTTATTTAGCAGACGCTCTTATCCAGAGCGACTTACAGTAGTGAGTGCATACATTTCATACTTTTTTTCTCCGTGCTGGTCCCCCGTGGGAGTCGAACCCACAACCCTGGTGTTGCAAGCGCCATGCTCTGCCAACTGAGGCACACGGGACCCTGTTTGTACAATGTCTATTGCTGGCAGCACCTATTCACTAAGTCAAATTCAGGATATGTAAATGTATTGGCGAGTAAAGGTGATTCTGATTCTAAAGAATTAGCCAGTTAGCTCAGTGACTGGAGGTATTCTAATTGTTCTCATCTGATCCTGCAGCTAGCTGGTGACAACAATATTGCAGTTTGTCATCATTATGGGGTGAAAAGGCAAACTGGAGCTGAATCCCCCTTGATGATGCGTGTCATACTCTGTCAAGAGTTACACTGACCTCACTCCCGGTCTCATGCCGCCTGCACACATAGTCCACAGGATTTCCACCCCCGCTGACCCCTGTCCTAAATATTGTCTTTCTTCATATCAGCTCAGCTCCGGTCACAGACCATAGACACCACTTCAATTTGTCCCAAACGGTGGCTGTGCTCAGGGCAGACTGCTCCTTTGTACCAAGACCATTGTGTGATGGGACAGCCTCCATGGGTAATGCATTTAGCACGTTCTCACCCCAGGACAATGACGAGAGACGCCCAGGCTTTGTTCCTCGACCCTGGCCGTGTCACCCTCCCTCTGAGCCTTTTGAGCACGGAGGTCTGCCTGCTCTGCCCGGCCCATTGGCCACATTGTGTTAACATGTGGCAGGGAGGGCTCAGAGAGGGCTCAGCCAGGGCTCGGGTGGATACTGGGCTAATGCCATTGGTTCCACTGGCTCAGGCTGCTATAGAGTCTCTCTCAAGTTGAAAGGTTTAATCGTTTGCTCAGGTTGAGATCAATATTTCATATTTTCACATTATCCTCTTTATGGTGAAATTATTGGGTTTTTGATTTAGTCAAGAGGTAATAACATAGTTTTCTCAACTGCAAAGTTTGCAAGCCACAACTTTACAACTGACAAGGCTAAGGTTCTTTCATTGTTCTATGACAAACAGAGCAATGGTTATTGTCTCTATGATTAAACTTGTTTTATATACAGGGATGTAGCTCAGTTGGTAGAGCATGGCGTTTGCAACGCCAGGGTTGTGGGTTCGATTCCCACGGGGGGCCAGTATGAAACATTAAAAAATAACTGTAAGTGGCTCTGGATAAGAGCGTCTGCTAAATGACTGAAATGTAAATGTAATATACCCTATTACTGTGTTATGGGTCTGTAAGTTAGACCTGTTTGTCTTTAGCTCTTCTCAGGTTTCTTAACATTTCTCACTCTCTTTTCACAGGATGATGAGGGCCAGACAGCACTACACTATGGTAATCTTCCGGATATCAGAGATTTTAATTTTCATTTGGATTTCCGGATGAATATGTCTATGTAGGCTATGTTTGTGTATGAGTGTTTGTATGTACACTACCGTTCAAAAGTTTGGGGTCACTTAGAAATGTCCTTGTTTTCGAAAGAAAAGCAATTTTTTTGCCCATTAAAATAACATCAAATTGATCAGAAATACAGTGTAGACATTGTTAATGTTGTAAATGGCTATTGTAGCTGGAAACGGCTGATTTTTTTATGGAATATCTACATAGGCATACAGAGGCCCATTGTCAGCAACCATCAGTCCTGTGTTCCAATGGCACGTTGTGTTTGCTAATCCAAGTTTATCATTTTAAAAGGCTAATTGATCATTAGAAGACCCTTTTGCAATTATGTTAGCACAGCTGAAAACTGTTGTGCTGATTAAAGGAGCAATAAAACTGGCCTTCTTGAGACTAGTTGAGTATCTGGAGCATCAGCAATTGTGGGTTCAAAATGGCCAGAAACAAAGAACTTTCTTCTGAAACTCGTCAGTCTATTCTTGTTCTGAGAAATGAAGGCTATTCCATGCGAGAAATTGCCAAGAAACTGAAGATCTCATACAACGCTGTGTACTACAACCTTCACAGAACAGCGCAAACTGGCTCTAACCAGAATAGAAAAGGGAGTGGGAGGCCCCGGTGCACAACTGAGCAAGAGGACAAATACATTAGTGTCTAGTTTGAGAAACAGACGCCTCACAGGTCCTCAACTGGCAGCTTCATTAAATAGTACCCGCAAAACACCAGTCTCAACGTCAACAGTGAAGAGGCGACTCCGGGATGCTGACTTTCTAGGCAGAGTTGCAAAGAAAAAGCCATATCTCAGACTGGCCAATAAAAAGAAAAGATTAATATGGGCAAAATAACACAGACACTGGACAGAGGAAGATTGGAAAAAAGTGTTCTGGGCAGACGAATCGAAGTTTGAGGTGTTCGGATCACAAAGGAGAACATTTGTGAGACGCAGACCAAATGAAAAGATGCTGGAGGAGTGCTTGATGCCATCAGTCAAGCATGGTGGAGGCAATGTGATGGTCTGGGGGTGCTTTGGTGGTGGTAAACTGGGAGATTTGTACAGGGTAAAAGGGATCTTGAAGAAGGAAGGCTATCACTCCATTTTGCAACGCCTGCCATACCCTGTGCTTGATTGGAGCCAATTTCCTCCTACAGCAGGACCCAAAGCACAGCTCCAAACTATGCAATAACTTTTTAGGGAAGAAGCAGTCAGCTGGTATTCTGTCTATAATGGAGTGGCCAGGACAGTCAACGGATCTCAACCCTATTGAGCTGTTGTGGGAGCAGCTTGACCGTATGGTACGTAAGAAGTGCCCATCAAGCCAATCCAACTTGTGGGAGGTGCTTCAGGAAGCATGGGGTGAAATCTCTTTAGATTACCTCATCAAATTGACAACTAGAATGCCAAAGGTCTGCAAGGCTGTAATTTCTGCAAATGGAGGATTGTTTGGCGAAAGCAAAGTTTGAAGGACACAATTATTATTTCTATTAAAAATCATTATTTCTAACCTTGTCAATGACTACATTTCCTATGCATTTTGCTATATTTCCTATTCAAACTCATTTCATGTATGTTTTCATGGAAAACAAGGACATTTCTAAGTGACCACAAACTTTTGAACAGTAGTGTATGTACATGTAATGTAAATTGCATCTGTTTATGAGTGTGAACAGTTGTATGAGGATGGATGGGGAACCATGAACCATCTGCTCTCTTGGCCCTGCATCTGTCCCCCTCTCCCTCTCTTCTCCCTCTTTCTCATCCCCCTCTCTTCTCCCTCTTTTACTGCTGTTGCTATCTCAGGTGCCTTTCATCCATCAGCGTCTCTTTCATCCCTCCCTCTCTCCATCTCTCTCTGTCAGTGTTAGAGGGTGTGTGTGTGTCTATACTATGGTCTATCTGTGTGTGTCTGTCTGTATCTGTGCGTATGGAGGGTTTGTGTGTAATAATCACCAGGTCTCCCCAAGGAAATTAACAGTGCTCCTCAGACTCTCAAGACCCCCTCCCATGGGCGGTCCCAATGTCCTCTGAGCCCTTGGTGTGTGTGGGGGGACACCATCTGGCCCTCGGCTGGGCTGGGTGGCTGCGGTGTGAGGACTGGGCACGTGGCTGGCGTACAGTAGACCACCACCACTGCCACCAAACCAGGCAGGGATAGGAGGATGGGGCATAAAAAAATGACCAATAAACATAAGCGATGAACTCCAGGAGACAAATAGCAGAGAATGAAAATTCATTTCCACCTCTATTTACACTGGGCCACAGTGGCTGGCAAATGATTAATTGAGGGTTTACTGCACACTATAAATTGTTCTCCTACTCAACGACTCCCAGGGGGGATGAGGGTTTTTACAGCCCAAGGCCCCGCACGGTGCACGCAGCCCGGAAAATAAAATACAATTTAGAAGGAGAAAAAAAAACTAGAATCTGACATAACCAAGCCCCTTTTTTTTCTCCCTGCTAAGAACGGGCGGCACCTTAGCCACCTCTGGGCTGGAGGTTTAAAAGGGCCTGCTGTCAATCAGCCCATCACACAGGAGCAGGATGGCTCTCTTTAAGAGGAGAGAGTGATTGACACTGGCAAAGACAAACACTCAGAGCACGAAGGAATCTAGGTGCATCAGCGCTGTGACTCGCTAACTGGTTTAAGAAAATGCAAGCCCTCTCCTCATATCTTAGCCTAGCTTGCAAGTCCTTTTAGTGGGGCACCAATTGCCAATTGGCACAAATTGAGTGTTTCAGCCAACCATAGGTTCAGGGCCTCCATATGAGCTTTACATTGACTTCTGCACTCAGGTTAAAAACGTAAGGAATATAAACACCAATGAGCTGTGCTTAGAGGCTGGTTTAGACGTAGCTGTGTGCATCATGTCTCCTCCAGTGACCTTGAAGCCTTTTGAAGGTGATCCTTTTCAATTAGTGTTTTGGGTACTGTAAGATATACAGATAAGTGTATATTCTTGTCATACCGCCCAAAATGATATATGGAAATAGCTGCTTTCATGGCATGTTACCTGTAGTCAACCCTGGATACTTTTACCTCTGAAGTGCATCACAATTATATCTCTTTCCCCTCTCTCTCCCTTTCTCCTCTCCCCCCACTCTCGCTCTCATTCTCTCTTACCCTACTCTGTTCCCTCCTCCCCTCCCCCTCTCTGTCCTGCAGCGTCTGCGTGTGAGTTTGCTGACATAGTGGAGCTGCTTCTACAGGCTGGGGCAGACCCTTCCGTTAAGGACCAGGAGGGCTCTCTGCCCGAGGAGGTCACTGAATCCAGCACCATATCCTCACTGCTGCGCCAGTACACTGCCTCCAATGGCTAGGCCCAGCTTCGCCATCCCCTCCCCTCCCTCTCCTCCCCTCTAGCCTGTGCCCACCCCAGACCTAGCATCCAACCCTCTCAGTAATGATGATGATGATGATGTTATGTTTTTTATTGTCATATACACCGGATAGGTGCAATGGTCTTCCCACTCTGACAGTGCAACACACCACAACTTCATCTCTCATGTCACATTCCAAGGAATCCATCCATCATCATTGCTATTTAAAAAATGAATAAGTTCAACCAAAAAGAGGATCCTTCAGTTCCTTCTGACTTTTTCAGATGTTGTGTGTTACCTTTGGTTGTCTTGTGTTTGCTGATTAAAAATCTTTAAAAGACATTGGGATAGCGTATGGACATTCTACCCTAGTAGTAAGTCAAACTTATTTTATTATTCAGAAGAATGCTTTTTAAGCCTTTTCATTTACATCATTCTTGACAAGCAAAAGACAATGTAAATGTATATTTAAACGCGTCCTAAAAATAAACATCTAATATGCAATTTTATATTCAGATGGAGCATGGAGAAATAAAAGTTCAACTTTATCCCATAATGACTAACAACTACAGTTGAAGTCGGAAGTTTACATACACCTTAGCCAAATACATTTAAACAATTTCACAATTCCTAACATTTAATCCTAGTAAAAATTCCCTGTCTTAGGTCAGTTAGGATCAACACTTTATTTTAAGAATGTGAAATGTCAGAATAATAGTAGAGAGAATGATTTATTTCAGCTTTTATTTCTTTCATCACATTCCCAGTGGGTCAGAAGTTTACATACACTCAATTAGTATTTGGTAGCATTGCCTTTAAATTGTTTAACTTGGGTCAAACGTTTCGGGTAGCCTTCCACAAGTTCCCACAATAAGTTGGGTGAATTTTGCCCCATTCCTCCTGACAGAGCTGGTGTAACTGAGTCAGGTTTGTAGGCCTCGTTGCTCGCACACGCTTTTTCAGTTCTGCCCACAAATGTTCTATAGGATTGAGGTCAGGGCTTTGTGATGGCCACGCCAATACCTTGACTTTGTTGTCCTTAAGCCATTTTGCCACAACTTTGGAAGTATGCTTGGGGTCATTGTCCATTTGGAAGTCCCATTTGCGACCAATCTTTAACTTCCTGACTGATGTCTTGAAATGTTGCTTCAATATATCCACATAATTTTCCTTCCTCATGATGCAGCAAAGCACAACCCACAGCATGATGCTGCCACCTCCGTTCTTCACGGTTGGGATGGTGTTCTTCGGCATGCAAGCAACCCCCTTCATTATAGCCAAACAGTTATATTTTTGTTTCATCAGACCAGAGGACATTTCTCCAAAAAGTATGATCTTTGTCCCCATGTGCAGTTGCAAACCGTAGTCTGGCTTTTTTATGGCGGTTTTGGAGCAGTGGCTTCTTCCTTGCTGAGAGGCCTTTCAGGTTATGTCAATATAGGATTTGTTTTACTGTGGATATAGATACTTTTGTACCGGTTTCCTCCAGCATCTTCACAAGGTCCTTTGCTGTGTTCTGGGATTGATTTGCACTTTTCGCACCAAAGTACGTTCATCTCTAGGAGACAGAACGCGTCACCTTCCTGAGCGGTATGACAGCTGCGTGGTCCCATGGTGTTTATACTTGTGTACTATTGTTTGTACAGATGAACGTGGTACCTTCAGGCGTTTGGAAATTGCTCCCAAGGATGAACAAGACCTGTGGAGTTCTACACATTTTTTTCTGAGGTCTTGGCTGATTTCTTTTGATTTTCCCATGATGTCAAGCAAAGAGGCACTGAGTTTGAAGGTAGGCCTTGAAATACATCCACAGGTACACATCCAATTGACTGAAATTATGTCAATTAGCCTATCAGAAGCTTCTAAAGCCATGACATCATTTTCTGGAATTGTCCAAGCTGTTTAAAGGCACAGTCAACTTAGTGTATGTAAACTTCTGACCCACTGGAATTGTGATACAGTGAATTATAAGTGAAATAATCTGTCTGTAAACAATTGTTGGAAAAATTACTTGTGTCATGCACAAAGTAGATGTCCTAACCGACTTGCCAAAACTATAGTTTGTTAACAAGAAATTTGTGGAGTGGTTGAAAAACTAGTTTTAATGACTCCTACCTAAGTGTATGTAAACTTCCGACTTCAACTGTATATAGCACAGACATCGCCTGGCCAGGCCTCTTCATTTGAGTGAACTGTTTACCTAGCACATTCTGTCTCAATTGGCCCACCCCACATACCCACACTCTCTGTTATGTCACTTAAAATATATTTGGATGTTCTCCAAATAGCCAACACATGGGCTGCCTCCAAATCTGCTTTAGTTTTTTGTAAGCCCTTCTGATCAGAGCAGTCTCTTTAGCACCCCCTCCCTCCAACCAGATGAGAATACTCAATCTGGAATCTCAGCTCTTAACCACCGCTTGATAAAGAAGCTAATGCATATTTGAACAAACAATGGGGACAAGCTGTAATCCCTCTTTCTCTTGAAATCTCCCTGAACATGAGGCATTAAATAACAGTCACCAAAAAGAGGCCTGGCCAGGCTGACTGCTGTCTGTCAGTCAGTCACCATGGCCCCAGTATACAGAACAGAGATGGCCCAGCCCAGACAGTCTGCTCTCTTGCGGTATCACTGAGAGAGAGAAAGCTCTTATGACCCTCAGCTTGCTATGCATTCCCTACACAACCAGGAATTATACTGTTGGTATATTTTAAAAGGCTGTTTCGCCCATCTTCCAGTAATTTCCTGAATCGCGTTGAGGTAGGAGTCGGTGACGTCAGACTCCATGGGCATGTCTGCACAACTGTGACACTAAGCCCATTATGTTTCCATTAATGGGCCTCAATTTTCTCTGAGCTTTTCACTTTTGACAGTGCCTCCTCTCAAATCGCAGCCCATATCACTCAACCTTCTTTACTTAACGTTTATGCATTTTTACAAGTCGCCTCTCTAACACCATTAGTGACAGATGGCCAAGGGTTGTTACAGGGATGAGCTGGAGCACTTTCCTCTCTCTCTGTCCCTCTTACTCTCCCCAGTATGGGAGCTAAAAGCAATGGCATGTTGTTGTACTGGCCAAAACTTAATGCAATCTGCTTGCTCGTCCCCAGAACAGTATTGCTTGGAATTCAAAAGTAAGCAAAATCCCAGCTCTGCTGTTAAAAAGCATCCCTCTAATATCTTCAAGAGAACTCGATAAGTCTCTGTTGCAAAGCCTTGTGTTTAGTGCATGATAACACGCGTTGCCGTCTGCTGCTACTCGAGGTGATAGTGATCAAAGCTGCTCCACAGACAAGTGTCTATATGATTCTTCTTACCAGAATGTTCTTTAAGCAACACCTCAACAGGCACTGAGGCCAATATCCTGTTAATGACCCTCCCTCGCTTTAATTATATGTGAACTATCTAATTTCTGCTATAATGACCCAGTGAAAATAACCTAATTTCACTTAAAACAGAATAACAACCTTGAAGTTGTCATTGAAAAGCCTCTCTGTGACTCAAACCCCTTTAAAGCTACACTGTCATGGCAGCCATTGCTCATCATTCAAATAAACTATAATTTGAGGAGAAAGATATCCTGTCTTGATGTCCAAGATTAAGTTTAGTCTGAACCAAATATTTATTTACATGTTAATTTAGTCCTTTCCTTCAGAAAGAACATAGAATTGTTGCCTTCAAGAAGTTTGTAATAGAAGCCTCAGATCGATGATAATGGCATTTGTGCTTGTGTTTGTCATCTTTGCAAAAGCAACTGCAGGAATTTCCCAGATTTATTTGTATACTAGTGCTGTAAGTGCCGTGTAAATTATCCTAACTGTCTTTATCGCTGTTTATCTTTGTAAGGCAGCACTATTAAAAGCTATCCATTAATAGTCATGGCTTGTCATTGGCTGAATAAAATCAGCTTGTTTTATGCAAACGTGCTTGTTCTGCTAGATTGATATTTTCTTCATGTTACACAACAGGAGCTAAAACACAACCAAATCAATAATACTTAAGTTTAGGACAGACCTGCTATGACTCAGAAAAGGGCTGGATAACGGTTGTACTGTATATTATTGAGTTTTACATTTGTCTTCATTTGACTATGAATATGTAGCCAGTCTAGGCCTATTTCAGATGTCTATCCAACAACACTCCTTTAGCTCATGGGTTTTAGTGATGCTGAATTGTAAGGAACTTAAAATTGAGCCTGGTCGTATTCGGTTCATTTACTATGATGTGTGGTTGTATACACTCCTGTATTTATGCCATACTTAACGCTGCTGTCTATCTTGCCTGACCACAAATCATATTTATCCATATTTCACAAGGCAGTTTACAATTAGGTAACAGTGCAGGGATTAAGGAAAGATTTGACTGTGCAAAACTGCAATCTGGTGCAGTCTTTAGTAGCAGAGGGATCTGTGTTCATAGCAGCTGAGCAGATGTGCTGCTTCATCCTGTTTTTTTCTCTTCTATGGGTGGGAGGGGGGTTGGTGTATTGGTTTACGAATAAACACTACCAACCAAGGACCAGCAGATACAGAAAACCAACACCCACCACTGGTTAATACAGTCTGTTTGACTGACTGACTGGATCTCCATCATTGAACGTGTAATATTTTTATCAGTTCATCCTTAAAGGGATAGTTCATTCAAAGTAAGATTATAGTGAAAATAATGTTCACTACATTTTCAATAAACACATAGCTACAATCCTATGGGATTACTCTACTGAAGTGAGTAATATTCGGTAATTGATGCTATTCTTATCCAGTGGTGCATGGCCATTAGCTTCGCGAGCCAGCCTGTTGTTGTGAGCTTACATGAATGGTTTGCTACCACGGTATCAGCGTTAATCCATCTGGTACAAGGCTGCATGGCCATAGCTAAGGAATAACAAATGAATCATAGGTGGCAGTCACTCCTGGCCCATATGCTACTTCCAAGGTAAGAACAAGATTGACAAATGATGGAATTTGAGTGAACAATCCCGAGGGCATTGCTTTGCCTGTCTGACACACCTTTCCCTATGTGAAGGAAACACTAATCACGGTCCTCTTCTCTCCTGGCTCCTAAGTGGTGGACCATAGCTACTGTACCTCCTTCCTACTGCTGAGTTGTTGCTTGTCTTCTTCAGTCAAAAGACATGTCTCTAACTGTATCTGCTATTTGCTTTATGATGAGAAAGTTAATGTAAACATTCAAGAGAAATACAGCGCTTTAATCCAAAGACAATTCAGCTTTATTTCCTCATATATTTTGTACTGTACACAGTTCATACCATTGCACAGAAGGCTTATATGAATAGATTCAGTGCTCTCTGTTTCATCTTTTGCAAAGACACATGGCAATAAATAGAGCTGATGAAATACACCTTTTGAAACTGTACAAAATGTACAACAATTAAGAAGCAAAGTTCTGAGGCAACATAGATTGAACAAAAATGATATTAGTGTGTGTGTGTACATTTACATGTGTTGTTTTTCTGTTTGTTGATTTGCTTTCTGGTTGGCATAATCTATGCTCTTTTCAGCTGGTTCCACATTTGGCAATTGACACGAAAATAAATATAAATGAACAGACATTGAGATTTTTACAGGAATTGTTCTGTTGTTCTGTCTGCATCTCATTTTGTTACCTCCGTTTATTTCATGGCATCTGAGATCTTTTTTTTTGTTCTTCAAGGAAGTGCCTCCTTGTACAGTTACTATGGTGGTCTGTAGACACTACATGAAAGCCTTGAAACCAACACCATCAGACAAGACAGATTTAGTAAAAACCTCTCATCTCACCCAGTGGGGGTTATGTAAGATGCACGACATGACAGCATATTCAGATACCATGACAATCAGGCCATCAGATGCTTTACAGTGGCTCTAAGTATTAAGTTAAATAATCCCTTTTGCTTGTATTTACTCTGAGGAGTGATGCTACAGCTGTTGACAGAGAAGAGCAGCTTCTAAGCAGGATCAGTACTGGCTTTTCAGCATTAACAGTGAATGATCCTCAGTCAAGATTAGGTTGGTGTGTTTTTTTTCTTCAGATAAATAAATATACTGTATTAATGAAACATTTAGTAAAACCGTTATTTTGTTCCTGTGTCAAATTGAGATAGGATTCCCCATGTTGTCAGCTGCACCAATAAAATAGGATATCAAATGCGAATTCCCACGTTGTTGTTGTATTGACTTTGCACTTCTCTCTACCCTACTGTCATTGGATCACAATGACTTCTAGCAGAGAGCCTATCCACTATTAGCAGAGGGCATATCCTGGGAGTATGGACAACAGATAAATAAATACTGACAAAAGCCCCCAGGACTAGAGATCATTCACATACAAGAACAAGTCAAGCACCTACATTACAGAAGATAATGGGTTTTTAGCAAGCAACCTCCCCCTCTCAACTTCCCCCTTTTGCACACAGAAGAATCTGTGGCTCACACACTGTACAGACAGCTGGACCAACATCTAGTAATTCCTAAAAACCCAGGGCTGTTAGTTTCAGCATTACATCAAAAAACTTAGCATGGGACTTGTGACACTGTTAAAAAAAAAAATCTAATATGGAAACACTGCTGGGTTGAATTGTGCATTCATCTCTCTTCTGTTTGTTGCTGTCCATGTACAAAGAGAAGTGTAAAGTGTAAAATGCTTTTGAACAGTGATCCTCCTCACTCAGAAGCATGCAGGAAGCTTCTTTTTTAAGGATTCCATTTAGATTGTGGCCCTAAAGCATGAAACTCACCGAGAATCTCACTGTTGATAGGAGGAGTGGGATGCCGTTCCTTCTCTTGCTAGAACAAAAGCGGTACCTGCTGCGTGCTGACCCGGTAGCGACGAACCTACCGTTTCTACTTGTAGAATCGCAATGCTCGTCAGTGGCCAACAACTTGACTTTGAGCCAATCAGAGTGCATGAAGCCCACGTGGGGGAGCCCCCCCAAAAAAGGAACAAATATGGCATTTTCTCCGTACATCCACGGATGAGCCAGTCACACTTAATTTGCAATGTGAGCTATGGGATGGTAGCTAGCTATGTGCACAGACGCAATGCACACAACACTAAATACTTCCTCCAAGCTAGCTAACCACTGTACATTGCTGATAGCTGTTTGGGCAAACACCATCCCAATGCACAAACTCATGCTGGAAATTTCAAATCCAGTTTTTGCAAAGAATGAAAAAAAATCAATCCATAAAAAAAGTAGAATACAGTGTAATTTCAACATTCAGTAGTTTTCATTCTTCCATTCTGTTCTGTGTGGCGTCACTGCTCTGCTCTGGTCAGTGGTAGGTCTCCATACTTCCTTTACTCTGTAGTGGTGGGAGGGTAGCTGACGTGTACCCTGTCTGGCATGCCTACCACTTCCACATCCATTATTGGACAACAAACTATATCAGTTTCAGGGAAATAGAAATGTAAAAAGCCTGCTTCGTCTGTCTCTGTTCCCCAGTCAGTCTGCTGTGTTCATGGTGGAGCTCAGAACTGGGAGTGGTCCATCTCGTCCAGCCATGAGGCAGGGCTGGTGGGGAAGTCTGGATAGCCCGTGCTGCTCCCTGTGGAAAGGTCAGAGGTGGGGCCTCCTGCCATGGCCCTGAGAGCCTGCCCCACGCCACCCTGCCCCCCCTGGGCCATGATGCTGTCCATGGTGAAGCCCAGGTTGTTGAGCAGCGGGGTGTGGCCGGACAGCGAGGCGATGGACGAGGGCGACTGGGGGAGGCCGTAGGGACTGCCCACTCGAATGTCATGATAGGGCTGTCCAGCAGCATCCAGAGAGAAGCCTCCGTTCAACAAGCCTCCGTTGGCCACGTCGCCCACACTCCCATACAGGCCGTTGGTGTGGCCCAGGTCTGACAGGATCTGGTCGTCTGGTGGAAGAGAGGAGGGAGTTAGCTACTATCAATTAGCCACACAGTGGTGTTTTAACACTTCTATGGAGCTGTCATCAACTATATCAACATTATACAGCTGTTATCTTTAAATAGAATTAAGTGCCTTTATGAAACCATTTAATTGAGGCAACATGATCTGGATTTCATCTAGGTAAATGGCATAGGTGTGTAGTGCTTAATAGTGTTCCCCCAGCGTTTAGTAAGAGACGAAAGAGTCATGATTTACCTTAAGCTCAAACAAAGGGGGTCTGTGCATGCAATACAAAATATTTGTCTCCAACAGTCCCTCCAGTACTGTTTCAATAACAACAATGCCCCAGAGCACTTTCCCTCTAATTGACTAAAAGCTTCACCTACTTTATAGAGTTTCTGCTACGGTGTTTTCATTTCTCGTAAAAATGGCCTCCTTTTAAAAGTGTCTTGAGACTTTTATGAGTCCCCAAAACGGGCTCACAAACATCAAATAACCATAAAAACATGGGGATGTGTTAAATGTCATTTGCACGGCCAAAGTTTCTCTTTTCATGTAGGTTCCATGGAGAAATGGGAAAAAAAGACAGGAAGAGGAGGAGGAGCTGAGGAAGAGAGAGAGAGAGAGATATGAAAGAGGTTTGGGGTTGGGTTAGCCATACTGACCTCTGAAGCTGAGCTCACTGTCGCTCAGTCCCGCATCATCTGCTGAACTCTCCTTCTCCACTTTGTTGCCCCCTCGGTTACGTTTGACGCTTTTGTAGAACTGACCCCAACGGTGCCGCCCTGCGTCCTTCTTCAGACGCTTCTCTTTTGCACGACGATTCTGGAACCACACCTGCCATTGGGGGATAAGATAAATTTCTTAGTAAATACAGAAGAGAGGTTTGACTCTTCTAATTCGTGTCTATATCTACATATTATCACTAGGATGTTCTCTTAAACTAGTCCAAACTAGACAACTGCTCAGCTTGTTATTAGAAATCCTGTTGTGAGGCACACACCTGCACTACTCTCATGTCCAGCCCCGTCTCTGAGGAGAGCTGCTCGCGGACGTGGCGTGCTGGCTTGGGAGAGTTCTTGTAGGCGATTTTAAGGGTCTCCAGCTGTTTGGCTGTGATGGTGGTTCGTGGTCGCTTTGCACCTGCCTCTGAATCATCTGAGAAAGACATGCAAGGATTATAGAATAGCTTTTAGATATTTAACTATATTTGTGACTAACGTTTTTTATTGAAATTAACCTGTGGGTTTTCCATTTTGTATATCGACTAGTAAATACAGGTGAAGAACTTGCTTGAATGGACTGAGTGGTCATGTATGGCAAGTAAATACCCTTTTGAAACTGTCCCACTGCAGGGGACATAAATCTCCCAGGAGAATGCCAGAAGAACGGAGTTATTGGGGGCCCACCGTAAAAGTGCATTGCATCACTTAACATAATCAATCAGTGGGCCATGTAAATCTCCATAAACACACAGGCAGAGCTTTCAAAATCAGATCCATAAAAGGTCAGAGAAACTGGAGATTTAATGCCCAGGCAGGACACTGAGAGACACTGTGACCCCATCCGGCTGGGTTTATGATGATTCTGTCTCTTCACTATCCTCTTGTCTCTTGTGATCCGTCAATTCTTCAGTATTATTATACATAAAGGAGTTCATGCAGGCTGGTCTCATAGACTTGACATAACATAGTAAATAGAAATACGGGACACTCAAATTAGTATAATATGTTACGTTTGGTATAGTTATATAAGACAGTTTACTTAAGGCAAAAACGAAAGGAGGGTGATTGTTCAAGGTGAATGGGTAGCCATATAACCCGAACGTCTAGCAAACCAAAGGTTGCGTGTTGGAATCTTATCACAGACAACTTTGCAACTACTTACTACTTTTTAGCTACTCCTAGCGTAGCTAATGTTAGCCACCTAGCTAACGTTAGCGTTAGCCAACTAACCACCTAGCTAACGTTAGCGTTAGCCACCAAACCACCTAACTAATGTTAGCCACAACAAATTTGAATTCGCAACATATCATAGGAATTGTAATTTGTAACATATCATACGTATAACGCAAACATCTATTAACCCAAAGGTTGTGTGTTCGAATCTCATCATGGACAACTTTAGCCTTTTAGCGAATTAGCAACTTTGCAACTACTTACTACTTTTTAGCTACTTTGCAACTACTTAGCATGTTAGCTAACCCTTCCCCTAACCCTAGCCTTAACCATTTAACCTAACCCCTAACCCTAACCCCTAGCCTAGCTAACGTTAGCCACCTAGCTAACGTTAGCGTTAGCCACAACAAATGGGAATTCGTAACATATCATAGGTAAGGCAAATGCGTAACATATTGTACGAATTGCAATTCATAACATAGCATACGAATTGTCATTCGTAACATATCATACAAATTGTAATTCGTAACGTATCATTCGAAATGGATGATGAAAATCTACAAATGAATACATACCATACCAAAGGTAACATATCATACTAATTTGAGTCTCACAGATTTTCGTTGACTATGTTACATCTACCCCTGAATCTAGGTTGGTTAACTGCACCTTGCTGTCTGCTGAACTCCCTGTCTGGATGCTTTTGAATAGGCTCCTAATTCCTGCACCTCTCTCCAAAGCTCCCCAGCAGGTGCCAGCAGACATTTAGAGCACCATGCCACATGGGTGAACCAGCTTGAGGCTGCTAGTCTCAAGTCTATTTGGTGAGAATGTTCTAAATATAACAGGTTACCAAGGAGACAGGACTGAATTATTCACACAAAATATTATTCACAGAAAACAGTGGCCAAAGCAATAGGAGGATGGCCCAGTCAGACACCTACCATTCTGTTTGGCCGTCTCGTAGTCCTCCTTGCACACCAGCCTGCCGTCTTCCATGAGGTAGAACTCATCCCCAGTGGCCAGCTGCCGACTGCACATGACACAGGCGAAGCAGTGCAGGTGGTACACAAAGTCCTGGGCCTTCCGCACCACCTGGGTTGGCGGTATCCCCTGTTGGCACGACGCACACTTTGTTCCAAACCGCCTGCAAGTAAACACACACACATACACACCTGCCGTCATATACTCAAACCCCACCCAGAACAGGTAGATCCAGCCCTAGTCAGTTCAGACAGCATCAGTGGTGGAATGCATCAGTGGTGGAATGCATTTGTGTTGGTGGTAGGCTGGTCCTCAGGTTGACGAATGGCCTGGATCAATGTAGTGGTATAGTGGGGGCTGAGAGATCCAATAGAGAGAGCTCTGAGTAAACACACTGAAGAGAACCAATAAAGCACTGACTCAGGAGGGGCTGTAAATCACACAGCCTATACAGAGAAATAAACCCTTCCTTCAGACCAAGGTGAAGTTTCTTCATCACGGCTGGGAAATCCAGCACTATACTACCCCCGCCTCAGCACCATCACCATTATCCCCTCTCCTCTTCCTCTCTCCCGTCCCCCTAGTGCACAGCACCACTGCAGTTTTAACATAAAAAAATCCCCCCTATTGTCCCCAGGGCCGCCTAATAAAGTTAGCCTCCACTCTCTGACTTGCAAGCTTTTTAGGTCTCATTGAAGCTTCTGACATTAAAACCTCTCAAACATGATTTAGTAAAAGCCTGTCCGGATCCTGTTTTGGATAAAAGTCCAACTTAATTTTCTTCTTTAATGCCTCAGAAATTCAATCGCAAAAAGATGGAAGCAAAAGGTAGAGAAAGGGAAGAGAATAAATTCAAAGTTGCTGTTGTGTGTGTCCAGCTAGGGCTTGTAGAGCAGTAATAAATTGAATTTGTATAGAGTGTCTTTGGAGTTGAAAGTTTGAGTGTTATGTGTTCTGTCTTATCCAACATAAGTATTCAACATGGACAGAAAGGCAGAAGGATGTTGTAGGATGCTGAGCTTGATTTACCTCATTGTGTTGGTCATGTCACTAAGTCTTGACACAAGCCTTTTCTCTAACATTATGAAAGTTAACTATGCAAAGAGGAAAGTCCTCACTGACCAGGGGCATAGGCACAAGTGCGCATGATTTGGCGCAGGCCCACCCACTCCGATTGTCAGTGTTCCAAACTGGACATTATTTGTCTTTTTGCCTAAGCACAGTACTTGACTTGGGCAGGAGCTCACCGGAACTGAGTACCGGCACCTCAAATGTTATTCTGCTGGAGTTCCTGCATCTCCTATAGAATATTAGCTCAAAATAATTGAGGAGTTCCTGCACCTAAATATAAATGGTACCGGACCCAAAATGAGTACCGGCACCTATTTCAGTCCAGGTCAAGCATTGGCCTAAACATGCATACACCATCAGACGAAATTCATAGTAAGCAGTATGGAGGGGGTGGGAAAACGAAAGGGATATATATTGACAATAATAATAATAATACATTTGATTTGGCAGATGCCTTTCAGGACACTTGAGGACATCTTACATAAAATCTAGTGCTATATATAAAATACATTTTTATCTAGGCCTATGTAATTAATTTGAACTATGTTTGATTATTTACCCTGAAAAAATAACAAAAAGACGAATTGTAAAAAATAAAAAATAAAATAACTTTATCAATTTCAAAATAATGGGTGGTTCTGGCTCGTGTCACTTCGCACTGATACCATGTGCGGTAAACAGTAGCTATCGCTGTGTAGGCTAGGCTACACTGTGTAGGCTACTCACCGTTAGCTAGCTAGCTAAGACTCAAGTAAAATGGCCAAACAAAGCTCACTGTTACATTTTTTTCAAGAGACCGTGTACAGAAGAGGATGTTGGAGCATTTGCCAAGTTATTTGATATCAGTGATTTCGCCATGAAGGGCCTCCAGTCCCCCTCTATATCAGTCACTGGTTGCATTGATCTAATCGAGGGTCTTAAAGACACTTTCAGTACATTCAGAGACAATGATCAGCAATACAACACTGTTTTTATTCAACACTAGAAATCATGAAATCATGAAACAGGCTTCTCCACTTCGACTCGCACTCTCTCCCACCCTCCGCAGAGACATCACCATCAGTCCAGTGAAATAAAAAAACTTGTTATTTCAATTTATGCTCCGATGTGCCTCGCAAGTAATAGGCTACAACAACTGACCTATTACCAGTGTTATCATATAGCCTAGGGGACTCTACGTTATTTATGATAAGGGACCTATCTTATTATATATGAAAGTAGGAAATGCATGAAACAATATTTATTTCCAGTCGATGTAAATAGCCTATCATTTTCAGGAATTTAATTTAATTGGAAATATAACTTTGCCCTGTGCTTCTCCGCCCATGCACTATAGTTAGGCCCTATAGGCTATTGATCATTCAGTTGATATCACACAATACATTGTAGGCACACTTGATCTCCGTACCCAGCAGAGAATTGCACGCGGGTTGCATTTTGAATCATGAAGTGATCTCGACAAAGAAAAGGTTGGTGACCTCTATATAAGCTCTGGATGCCTATTGTGATTATTAATGTTATAGCAGGGCATTATGTTCTAGTCTCATAGTCTATTAATTATAGGCCTATGGTTTATCATGTGTAGGTCTATGTGAGTCGCATGTTACATGGGCTCCCTAGTGGCCTAAGGCACTGCATCTCAGTGCTTGAGGCGTCACTACAGACCCCCTGGTTCGATTCCAGGCTGTATCACAACCGGCCGTGATTGGGAGTCCCATAGGGTGGCGCACAATTGGCCCAGCGTCGTCCGGGTTTGGCCGGTGTAGGCCGTCATTGTAAATAAGAATTTGTTCTTAACTGACTTGTCTAGTTAAATAAAAATGCAAGAGTCATGGATTTTGGTAGGCCAACAAGACTATTTGGTTTGTAATGCAAAATCACGTAAGATGGTTTGTTGTGTGCGATCAATTAGTAGGGTAGGCTAATGCTTTTGTGATCATTTGATGCCCAAATTTTGGCCCACCTACATTTTTGCTGGCCCTGCCATCAACGGATTTCTGCCGATGCCACTGTCATTGACACTATTGTCCTGAATAAGATCAAATCTAATCTGTGAGTAATATAGTAATATGCTCACCAAACCCTTTCCTCAGACCTAAGCAACATCCACCACACACCACTGAATATGTCACAGATTTCACAAGTCCAAGCCAGTGCAATCATGTTGGCATTTTTTAGCTCACTTGAATGTAGGCAATTAAATATAATGCTAGCTTTGCTTAAAAGTACATCACTTTTACATTCCATTAAGCTTGATATAATCAAATGTTCTAAATTCCCATACAATACGTTTTTAAATGAAGAAGTTGAACTCACTTGAAAAAGTCTTCTTTGCAGTACACATTTCCCGCCCGCGAGAAACACTTGTCTGCCAGCAACGCTTGACAATCGGCGCACTTGAGGCACTTGGAGTGCCAGTGGCGGTCCAGCACCTTCAGGATGAACTTGTCGAGGATGTGTTGACTACAGCCCGCACACTGGGGGATTTCTGGAGGGAGAGAGAGAGAGAATACACACCATGCGTTAAGACAATATACTGGTCCTGGAATACTGCAAGGAAACAGGTGAGCAGAGCATATGTTTTTTTTTAAACAGTAATGTAATTCCTCATCATTATATTCGACCTCGATAAAAACATAGCCTGACAGAGTAAATGGTGTCATCATGCCATTCATTCGACTTTGGTTGAGATTGATCCCATTCCTTTACTCTGCTTTTTTAATCAAGTGCCTGTGCTGGTGACACAATATTTAGCCTTGAAGTGGACTTGATTGGACCCCACTGATTCGATTTGTATTATCTTAAACCGAGTAATAATGGCATGAATGAAGAAAACTTGCCTATAAGTAGGAGCACTAATAGTGTTAAAAACCATACACCATTATCACCACAATACTCCATTAGTTATCACCATCAACATTACCAGTAGGCCTAACACCAGAACAGCGTCACTATTGATATAAGATTAGGCTATGCAAAACCAAATAACCAGAGTTATTATTATATTTCTAAAAAATATATATATAGAAGTATTACAATGTGATATAACAATACATATTATTGTTATTATTATATAGCCTTATTTTTTTCATTTGAGAATATGAAACCTCGGAAGTAATTTCCCTCAATCTCCGTTGTCGTCAGTGCAATGTTAGCTTATATTTACCATGTGAACAATGGCCAGGTGAAGAGGCATCTCATGGAAAATAGCATTTTCAATATCTTAGAATAGCGTTGAGGACATAATGAGATCGAAATTAGAACGGACCCTTCAAACTCATACAAATGGATGCAATAGGCCTAAGCAGCGTTCTGTGCGCAAAATAATTGGACAGGTGATTTTTTTCTGTGCTCGAGCAATATAATATTTTCACTGTATCTAAGGTCTGCAATTAGCCTATCCCAAGCTAGTTGTTGTTTTAAATTAAACGAATGATACATTAAATCACACTGTCTAATCAGTAATCTAATCACACCCATACCAAGCTGTTTAAATGTGCACTGTAGAGGTCACGAGAAGTAATCCTACATGTGCTTCTTCATTCTGTACGTTGGGAGACATTTTTGGAGTACAATTGTACTATTTATATTTATAGTTTCTGGAAGGCTGCTCAGTCAACAACATTCATACATAAGCCGCATGCACAAATAACAGAGGGATACATTTTACGATACACGTATAAAGGTGTAGGCCTAAATAAATGAAGAGATAATGCAAAGCTCAATATCTTTTATTGTACTATTGTGATGTGGCATTAGCCTACATACAGTTGCATAACAGGTATTTATTTCCCAATCAACTTCAGAATCAAATACGATAACTATGGAGTACATGTTTTTTCAATAAGAGTTAATACAAAACTGAAATTAAAGATAGGTGTATTTTACATCCACAAAATATGAAATAATTCCTCTGATTTGTGGTGCTTTTGTTCATTAGATTCTGGCGGGAGTGGTGGTGCTGAAAGGATAGCTCGAGGGCCTCCAGCATGTTGCCAATCTTGGCAGTAGGCCTCGATACCTAATAGCCTTTACACACTCTCTCTCTCTCTCTCTCTCTCTCTCTCTCTCTCTCTCTCTCTCTCTCTCTCTCTCTCTCTCTCTCTCTCTCTGTGTCTGTCTGGCTCTCTCTCTGCTTGACTTATAAATCACACGATTATACCACAGATCTCTTCTGTGCCTCAAGAGGTGTCCTCAAATCTAAGAAAATGTGTTCCTATACGCTTCCTTTCCTCTTTTAGGCGGCTGTATTTCGATAAGCAGATGCTCATTTCCCACCAGTCTGATAGGGATACTAATTTTGTTTTTTAACAGGACAAAATCATATCAACCAAGTCATGTGCTTATTAGCCACAGTATCGGAATAACTGTACTGTAACACCTTTATACGAAGCCTATAGTATTAGGGAACGAGCTCATAGCCTATAGAGCTCATAGGCCTATAGTTGATATGCTTTGTAGATTGCATGACCTACACTTCAAAGCAAGCAGACTGTAAACTATATTTAGGAAGTAATCTGCTTCTTGTGCTAAAAACGGTTTAAGAATAATTACCCTTATCCGTAAGAGCATGCTAACAACCATATTAATCATGATAATAATGTTTAGATACATAATACTAAATAGCTTTTATTCGTAGAGTAATCCGGTATTAAATCTAGCATGTATGCACCAAGGGGGGTTGAGTGGCAAGATCTTTACCCAATCTTTTAATCTCCCTCGATGTACAATATTAAAGAGCATACGCCGCCAATATATAGGCTATTTGTATAGGTTAAACTAATTATATTTCACAATTCTGCGTTATGTTTCACTTTGTGCATTATGCATTATGTTTCACTATCTTTATCAATAAGGTAGGCTAGCCTAAATGAAATTCGTATTAAGTAATACAAGAGACAGTTTTTGACAGTCTCTCTTTTAAATGGGTTAAATTGGTTAACTCTGTTGTGCACGCTATAAAAAAACGGAATACAATCATGTACTAAATCGTAAGAAATTAGTCTAGATTTTGAAAAATATATATATAATATATATTTATTTTTTTATACTCTCCAGCGCTGAAAGAAGCAATGGCTTGTTTGGATCTGCGATATAAAGAAATATTTAATTGTGGATTAAGAGCAACATTAGAGGTAATACCATAATAGGTCCATCTGTACATTTCAGTGGCTCGCACATGAATAATTAGGTCAGGAATTTATCAAATTCCAGTTCCATCTTGATAGCATGATCAGATTATATGGGCCTAGAGATTAACATGACGGCGATAAAGAGCAGATGCGAAGATAGGTAATTCTTTGCTTTGATGCTGAGGTAGCCTAGTTATTGCACACACAATATAGTGAAATATTTCACGTTTTTCATTTTTTTATAGAAATGATGACAAAACCACCTGTTTTAGTAGGCTGTGTAATATCATATATGTGTCAAACAATAATAAGACAGACATAATTGTACAATTATGTAGCCTACAATAGTGCAAAACACAGCTACAACAGAAACATTAAAGCATACATTAACATATATAGCCTGGATAATTCGGATATGACTCAGTAATAGCTGTCAGTCAAACCAGCTGGGTATGGAGAGTAGGTGATGACAACGTCTGATCTCTCGTCCGTGGCCAGACTCGTTTGCAAATAAACAGCTGTCTAGCATGTCTCTGATTGTAAACCAGAGGCAAACCTCTCACACAGCTCGAGGGAATAGAATACAAAAAGCGCTGGAGGTAGAGAATATAAATATTCCTGTGCTAATAAAAAAATAAAGTGTGTGTATGTCTTGATGAGTAAACTATTATGCACGTCACAACCTAGGCCTGTGCACATGGGGCTTCTAAAATAGTGTAAAACCTGCTTGTACAACTCGTGCATAGGGCTGGAGTTGGGAAACACAACACTGTGAGCAGTACAAATGCACAGTTTAAACAATACATTCTTGTGATAAAGAATCTCTATCCATACAGCATTCCACAAAATTCCATATCAGGACCAGAAGATCAAAATGAGATGCAACTAATATCCTCACTTCAAATAATAATATGAAATACAAGTCATATGAGTCAGTGGAGTAAGAGTCATAATAATATGAATACATATGAGCCAGTAGAATAATATCACTGTCTTCATTAGCCTGTCTGTCCTGTCCCTCAACCCAGTGTAATTAACCTCTGAATATTTTTCTACAGCAGTGCCCTGCAGCATTTCAGAGCTCACCTGCCAATGTCCTTATGATATAATCAATAGAAAAGGAAGTGGAAAAGCCTTACGTTGCATTGGCACTCCGAGTATCTCCGGTAGACCCTTCACAGGACTCTCTGTTGGTAGAACAGCCGCACTTTGCATCATTGTGATCCAAAACGGGGAATAAACACACACATATACACGGTGGGCAAAAGCTCCCGTTTATTTAGTGAAAAATGTAGAATATATCAAATAGAAACAGGGTATGGACCCTTCTGTAGATCTAGCTGTCCCGTTAAAGTCCGGTATGTTTTATTATCCTGGAATATTGTCCTGTGCGTGCCGGATTTCGCCGTGCTCTTTTGGTGTGGATCATACAAGCTGCTTGATTCATTCACACTGCAGGGGCAACCATGACGACACTCTAGCATGGGCACCGCCCGGGACCAATGGGATCCTCGGACAAGCCTCAAATGGGCGGAAGAATTCTGCTTGTGAGAGCAGGTGTGCAGTGAGAAGAAGGAAGAAGTGGTGACGAGACAGAATGCCACCAGAAAGGCGGGACCTTCTTTAGGATAGTATCAATAAATACAGGCTTGCTTTGCTCGTAGCATTGTCTCTCTGTCAGTATAACTGAAAGGGTAAAACGTTGGTCACTTGAAAATGACAATATGCTTTGATAGACTTTGCACTAGTCAGGTATGCCAAATCAGTCTTCAGAGACGTGAAATGTGACATTGAGCAACCGTTAGCCTATAGGCCAACTAGTCTATACAGCCGAATCCATAGCCTACCTACTCTGATATGACAGAGATATGAAATTAATCAGTTTCCTCATATTGTCAACGATTTGACAATTAGCCTGTCTGTAAATTGCATGTGGGTAAATGTTTTTATCTGCTCTAAACCTTCAGGCAAAGAAAGTCCTATTTATTAGGATACGAGTTGTTGAATCTGGTTGCCGATAGCATACAAAAAGACATCGATGGTGTGTAGGCTAAAACAGCATATTAATTACATTTTGTTGATTGGACAAAATCGCAATATTTGTGTCTGATCTCTATGAATAGGATGTAACCTGACTGTAATGAAGACCTGTTGTCAGAGAGCCTTGACAGGTATTAGAAGTCCAAGCACAATCCTTCTGACAGTGTTAATTTCAATTCCGCGTTTGAGAGACTGCTCTCGGATAAGATATTCCCTCCGGAGAGTTCTTAGTTCAAGCTAGATGAACTCAATCTTCGCTTCCAATTTTCTTCAAGCATAAAATAAAATGCACGGTGTTTGCTCCGTCCGCGTCCCACGCGTTCAGATAAACAATAGCCTACAGTCCTATTTTACTCAGGTTGAACGAAATTGTACAAGCAGCCGACCATCTGAATCTCGGAATATCTGAATACAAAATAACTAGCATGTAGGCAGGTTTATGTCTGCTATTACCCTAACCCGTACCACCATTACTACTATAACAACAAGTGTTTACAATAATGATCATGAACATTGAACATTTGTAACATTAAAATAATATATTTAGCCTATTAATCATAATTGAATTAGGTAATTACAATATATAAAAAATAACACCAATAATAATAATAATAATAATAATAATAGCCTATATTATCAACATCATTTTGATAATGAGCACAATAACTGTACAATATTTTGTCCCGATACAACAATTACGAAAGATTATAATATATATTTGGGGCATAAGTAATATATGTTTTTTTCTATTCACCTTGCGTCCACCATAGCCTGTGTCATTTCAAGTGAATCGGAATAAAACGGACAAAACCTTATATCTAATTACAGCTAAATTACTGCCATCATTATCTCGTTACTTGGTGGATATTCACTTCAATTGGACTAAAATACCCCTCTCAAAAACATGTTTTAACCACCTTTGGTGTTTATCTAAAATCAACTAAAACATCCATCGTTATTGGATTTAAACACACTTACAATTTCTGGATGCAAAAAGATAAAGGGAGTCAATTCCAAAGGGTATTGTGTCGACCCAAAAGGCGGCTTATACAGCTATTGTTGGTAAGCTTAACACTATCCTGCCCCTAAAGGTACACGAACAGTCACGTGTTTCTATATACCTGTCTCTGATATTTTCTTTCGTTTTCTGTTTTTGTACAACTACAAACTCGTTTCCGCAGCTGTAATAAAAACATAAACACATCAATATCAATACTAGCCTACTACCCACAAGACTCAAATCAGTTGGCCCATCACTTGCAGACTGACAATATAGGCCTACTAGGTTATAGTTGAACCAATGTCTAAAAAGGAGAAGATATTCGGTTAAATGTGCATAATGGTGATATGATATTTCAGCGAAAGCTGATTGTAATACACATTGTAATACTAAAGGGCCTACAAACCACAAAAGCCGTTGTGTGTTTAATGTTTGAAATGTAGTTTAGTCAAATGAAAACACTCATCAAGTTGATTAAATGGGAGCAGCAGGGATATTCTGGGAATAGGCTACTCCCCACACCAGCCCCACAAGCGCTAAACCCGCCTTCACGTCTTTATGCCAGGTGTCCCAGTTACACCCACCACCCTCCATCCATCCTCTCATCCAGGCCGGTGTGGCAAGGGAATCATCCCTTCGTACACTTTCATTTTCATTACACTTTTCCCCCAAGATTATTCAATTACTCTGATTGTCGAGTGTATTGAAAACATGCATTTGACTTTTAAATACAGTGTGGAGAAAATGTCCTTACTTAGACTGTCAACATTGGGTCATTCAATTAGATTAGTTGATGGATGTAGGCCTACAGTGGATAAAGGTACATTTGATAGAAACTGAGGGACAAAATTAGGATGTTATTTATTTTATTCATATACATTGCCTAGTAACGAAAATAAAAAGAGACAGAAAAAATATATAATAAAGCAAACGATCAAACTATCTCGAGTGAAATAGAACTATTGAAATAGTATAAACTGCTGAATTTGAGTAAACGAGTGTTTGATCCCCTGCTAGAACGTAGCCTACAAATGGTAGTGGGCTAGTGCACCTTCTCTTGTAGAATCAGATGAGCACCCCTTAGGACAATGAGTAAGCATGAAGCTATAACTCAAGTAAATTGCGATTTTTCTGCCACCGCTGTTGACCCAGTCACCTCTAATTAGATATAATATTTCAGTGTACGAGTTCATTGACATCTGCGATTAACAAATCCATCTTATAGGTAAAGCACAAGGACCAAGAGGTCTCAGAATACAACCATTCATTCTCACCACTGGACCGCTATTGTTCATAGGCTAACCAGGCCTTCCCCAATACCTTCTTGTAGATGTTAAACGTTTGCACCCAAAAGGCTAGCTAGCCATCATGATTACCTTCAACGAAATTAAGCGTAATCGATGCTTATTATTAAAACCAAGACACACTGAGGGAAGTGGTTTGGTGATTTACAATAAGAACAAATAACTTGAGGATCTAGGCTATTATCTTACTTGAAATACAGTTGGTAGTTGTGGGTCATTAACCAGGTTTCATCCAACCATTTCATGCGGATTAATTACCTGACGCATAAAAAAAGAACAGGCTGAACCTAACCTACATACACCGAAGTTGTATATAAACCCTGGATTGTTGATGCTATGTATTGACCATTCGACACTAGCATTTGCTACGAGCCCATGCTAGAGAGGCTTTGAAGCCACCGGTCGGCCATACTGGCACACCGCAGTAGGAGCAGTCCTCCATAGGAATGAATGGAATTCTACAAAATGACATGTATTTAAGTATTTTTGTTGTTGTAGTGGGGACAGTAACATTTGTACTCTCAAAAAAAATAATTGTAGGAAAATGTTTTACTATATTATTGAATTAAAAAAATGTATGTTTAGCTCACATAATATAATTTAAAAAATATGCATTAAGGTGTCTGTAATAGAATAAACGTGTCAAAAACGAATGTAGACATTTATAAATGCATTTCCATTGATTCAAACATATTTTTGGAGGAGTACCAAGATGGCTGCGTGGTGGCTTCATTACAGCTCCCCCTGTTAGTCATCCAGGGGTTATACACATCATTGAAATACACATATGTTTTCCAGTAAGCCAGTAAATCAGTAACAAAACACATGCACGCACACACGGTTGAGAGAGCAGAACTGTAGAGTGTAGGCTATACCATCACTATAACCATCACTATAGGCAGCCAATATGCACACGAAAACAGTAAGTTGTGATTGGGAAAAACATTATTCAAAATATAAATAGAAAATCCAATGGTCTATTTATGCTCTCTATTGTATCTTCTTCGTAAAACAACAATAATATCCTGCTAAATAATTAGTAATAAGCTAAATTCAAGGATGAATAATATTTAATCTGTTGGAAATTGTGGTGAATTTATGCTTTTATTTCATTTGTACAATTTAATTTAGGATAGTATAACGATACACGTCACTCGTATTGAACCTGGAACCAAGCACCGTGTCTAGGAGAAATCTCGAAATCTCTCTCTTATGCTTATCCAGTTACTTTTGATAAGCCTACGTAGCCTACTTGGCACAGACACGAAAATCACAATGCATGGACCCAGAATTATCACTAAAGGCAGGGTTGTGTTAGAGACCACCTAAAGCGAGACCTATTCAAGATCAAGACTAGCGCAAATCGAGTCTGAGTAAAGACCAAGACCGGAGGGGTGGCGAGACAGAGTCAAGACCGAGACCTAGAGTGGGTCAAGGGGTCCGAGACCAAGTCAAGACCGACACCAGAAAAATGCGAGTCCAATTCAAGACCATGATTGTAATTTTGTCAAATCACCACCATAATAAGAGTTTAATGTCCAGTATTTCTGTGTTCATATTTCAGAACAACATATGGATTCTTTAGACATTCAGAATAGTGAAAAAATGCAACCTGAGGGAAAATAGAGCCACTCTACGAATTATTACTAACCCAAACACAGTGGGGAACAATGGGCCTTCTACACATTCAGAGAGGGGCTAAGGATTTATAAAATAATGATTATAATAATATAATGATAATGATATTATTATTTTAAATGATGTTCTGATTTAATCTCTTCAGTTTTTGTTGGAAAGGAAATGGTTAACTCTGAAGAGAAAACATTATCCAATCAGGATTTTTCTTTGCTGGTCTCTGGGGGATAAAGCTAGCTAGCTAAGTCAGCCATTGGCTAGGCCATCAGAAGCTAGATAAAGGCATCTGCCATTCAACTGCCATTCAACTGTCTTAGGGCAACATTTTGGAGTGGCAGTGGAATCAACCGATCACATTTTGACTTAATGGTTGGGACCGTTTTTACAAAAACGTATGGAAACTTCTGCCTTCTTCAAGGCCAACAGATCACTGCGCAATAATGAGCAGTAGTTTTCGCAAGGTCTAGCTAGCTAGCTTTTGTTGTCGGCTAGTTTGCAGCAGCTGCAGCAGGTGTTATCAAAGAGCCTGTATTAGCTAATGTGTTAGCTTCTCCCTTTTCAAGAATAACTTTCAACAAGTAGTTAAGTTTCAAATGATCATCATCTGGTGAGTGGAACTGTTATTTATTGCAGAGGGCTTGCTGTTGTTAGCCATTTATTTGAAAATAACTTATGTGTGTGAAACATTGTTGCATTTAAAGTGGAACTGACAGCATTTTAGCAACATGAAATCTTATTAAAATCTGTTCATTACACCCCCAGAAAGAATATGACACTTAACTTCTTAGAATGTTTGGGAATTATGTATACTAAGGCATTTGCACAAATTCTATAGCAATATAGAGTGGGAAAGCGGCCGTGCATTTAGACAATTAATAGACAATGCAGTAAATAAAATCGAATAAAAACATCTGTCTTGTCCAGGACCAGAGTCTACACAGACCAGTGCGCTATAGCCAATCAGAGCTACAGTAGGCCTTTATACAAACAAACCATTTGCCACACAGGCCTGCCATCATTTACCTTGAACCTTACTGTGTGTTTACAGGCAGTTGCAATATTGCGACTTTAGATACTTACAACTCATTCGCCAAAAGTGACAAAATACACCGGAATGGATTTCTGCAAATATGTAAACATAACTGGAGTCCTCTTACATTTGGGAACTTTACAGTCCTATTGATCAAACAACCATGAAAAAGTAGTCTCTCTCTCCCAAAGTTATGCACATCACCAACAACAAGATCAACAACTAATGCTAGCCAGAGCAAGATGAGCTAAAATCTAACGAAGGAACATTAGATAAACCCTCTCAAACTTTTTCAGCTAGTTGGCCGTCAAAATTGCACTGATAAACGATGGGGAATTGTAGCCTCCTTGTCCTTCTGCAGCTTGCCTGCCAATGCATGCTTGTCCCAACCAAGCACCCAAGCTAACTGGCTAAAGTTGGCTAGATTGCTAGCTAGCTACTTCCAGACACAAAAGACAGAACACCTCACTCTGACCATTTTACTCACTGTAGCAGAGCTGGTTAGGCTGTTTACATGTTATCTAGAGCGTTCTTGACTAACTATTACTTTTTTTGCCTACGTTTACTGACACCGGTCATATTCAGCAGGTGTTGCACATTCGTAAATTCATCAGTTGTTCTGCGCTCTGGCACACTCAGACGAGAGTGCTCTGAAATCGGAGTAGATAGCCAGAGTGAATTTTCGAATGCAAGAGATATGCTAACTGGATAACAGTCGTTCAAGTTCTTGCTAGCTAACCAAATGACCTCTGCATCTCTAGCTGTGTATAGCCACCGAAAAACGATATGAGGGGAAAAAGTCAGTCACTCACCCCCTCCTCCAGCTAACGTTAGGCTCTGTGTTTTTAGCTTGCTACATAAATAGATACGCTAGCCTATTAGCCACGTTATGACTGACTTGTGATCATTGCCCTTGCTAGTTTGATTGTATTGACATTCCCAGCGTTAGTTACATTCGTCTGTTTTTGTCCAGAATATTGAGTTATTGAAACTGAAACAGTGCATCCCGAATGGAGGCAGCAAACAATGTACCAGGCCAGCTGTGATTTACAACCTGATAGCAATATTTTTTTGGACTACCAAGAAATGTATTGGTCAATTATATGAATCATGCATTGAACTGCATTTGACTGATATTATGATTGTCTGTTTCCTTCATATCTGCAAATTAGTTAAAACGCTGTCAGTTCCACTTTAAACTTTAGGTCACTGGTTACTTTGTGTGCTAAACATGAAATGGGAAGTAAAATGTGTAAATTTCGAAAGAGAAATGTTTAATGGTTGTGTTTTTGTATTGTTAGGATTGGGACCTACTGGCTTATTATGTCTGAGTTTATGGACTGCCTATCCTTTAACACCATGCTGTGTGTGACTGCTGTCTTTCCATCGGCCCTATGCAGTGGTGTAGTGGTGTAGTGGTGTAGTGGTGCCTGGAGAAGTGGGTATACTCTAATTTTGCCAAGAAGTTCCCAAACGTCCCGCCCAGCGAAGGAAAGGCAACCTGTGTGAAAAATCCTATGTTTTTTAATTAATTTTCCTATTGATTTTTACAGTGGTGTAAAGTACTTAATTAAAAATACTTTAAAGTACTACTACTTTTTTGGGGTATCTGTACTTTACTTTACTATTTATATTTTTAACAACTTTTACTTTTACTTCACTACATTCCTAAAGAAAATAATGTACTTTTGACTGCATACATTTTCTCTGACACCCTAAAGTACTGTCACGTATACTCTCCCTCTGGCCTCTAGGTCACCAGGCTGCTCTTTAATACGCACACCTGTCACCATCGTTACGTGCACCAGCGCCTCATCAGACTCACCTGGACTCATCACATTTACATTTTAGTCATTTAGCAGACGCTCTTATCCAGAGCGACTTACAGTTTAGTGAGTGCATACATAATTTTTTATTTTTTCATACTGGCCCCCCGTGGGAATGGAACCCACAACCATGGCGTTGCAAACGCCATGCTCTACCAACTGAGCTACATCCCTGCCGGCCATTCCCTCCCCTACCCTGGGCCAATTGTGCGCCGCCCCATGGGTCTCCCGGTCGTGGCCGGCTACGACAGAGCCTGGATTCGAACCAGGATCTCTAGTGGCACAGCTAGCACTACGATGCAGTGCCTTAGACCACTGCGCCACTCGGGAGTCACCTTCCTGATTACCTCCCCTATACAGTGGGGAGAACAAGTATTTGATACACTGCCGATTTTGCAGGTTTTCCTACTTACAAAGCATGTAGAGGTCTGTCATTTTTATCATAGGTACACTTCAACTGTGAGAGACGGAATCTAAAATCAAAAATCAAAAATCCAGAAAATCACATTGTATGATTTTTAAGTAATTAATTTGCATTTTATTGCATGACATACAGTGGGGGAAAAAAGTATTTAGTCAGCCACCAATTGTGCAAGTTCTCCCACTTAAAAAGATGAGAGAGGCCTGTAATTTTCATCATAGGTACACGTCAATTATGACAGACAAATTGAGAAAAGAAATCCAGAAAATCACATTGTAGGATTTTTAATGAATTTATTTGAAAATTATGGTGGAAAATAAGTATTTGGTCACCTACAAACAAGCAAGATTTCTGGCTCTCACAGATCTGTAACTTCTTCTTTAAGAGGCTCCTCTGTCCTCCACTCGTTACCTGTATTAATGGCACCTGTTTGAACTTGTTATCAGTATAAAAGACACCTGTCCACAACCTCAAACAGTCACACTCCAAACTCCACTATGGCCAAGACCAAAGAGCTGTCAAAGGACACCAGAAACAAAATTGTAGACCAGCACCAGGCTGGGAAGACTGAATCTGCAATAGGTAAGCAGCTTGGTTTGAAGAAATCAACTGTGGGAGCAATTATTAGGAAATGGAAGACATACAAGACCACTGATAATCTCCCTCGATCTGGGGCTCCACGCAAGATCTCACCCGTGGGGTCAAAATGATCACAAGAACGGTGAGCAAAAATCCCAGAACCACACGGGGGGACCTAGTGAATGACCTGCAGAGAGCTGGGACCAAAGTAACAAAGCCTACCATCAGTAACACACTACGCCGCCAGGGACTCAAATCCTGCAGTGCCAGACGTGTCCCCCTGCTTAAGCCAGTACATGTCCAGGCCCGTCTGAAGTTTGCTAGAGTGCATTTGGATGATCCAGAAGAGGATTGGGAGAATGTCATATGGTCAGATGAAACCAAAATATAACTTTTTGGTAAAAACTCAACTCGTCGTGTTTGGAGGACAAAGAATGCTGAGTTGCATCCAAAGAACACCATACCTACTGTGAAGCATGGGGGTGGAAACATCATGCTTTGGGGCTGTTTTTCTGCAAAGGGACCAGGACGACTGATCCGTGTAAAGGAAAGAATGAATGGGGCCATGTATCGTGAGATTTTGAGTGAAAACCTCCTTCCATCAGCAAGGGCATTGAAGATGAAACGTGGCTGGGTCTTTCAGCATGACAATGATCCCAAACACACCGCCCGGGCAACGAAGGAGTGGCTTCGTAAGAAGCATTTCAAGGTCCTGGAGTGGCCTAGCCAGTCTCCAGATCTCAACCCCATAGAAAATCTTTGGAGGGAGTTGAAAGTCCGTGTTGCCCAGCGACAGCCCCAAAACATCACTGCTCTAGAGGAGATCTGCATGGAGGAATGGGCCAAAATACCAGCAACAGTGTGTGAAAACCTTGTGAAGACTTACAGAAAACATTTGACCTGTGTCATTGCCAACAAAGGGTATATAACAAAGTATTGAGAAACTTTTGTTATTGACCAAATACTTATTTTCCACCATCATTTGCAAATAAATTCATTAAAAATCCTACAATGTGATTTTCTGGATTATTTTTTTTCATTTTGTCTGTCATAGTTGACGTGTACCTATGATGAAAATTACAGGCCTCTCTCATCTTTTTAAGTGGGAGAACTTGCACAATTGGTGGCTGACTAAATACTTTTTTCCCCACTGTAAGTATTTGATCACCTACCAACCAGTAAGAATTCCGGCTCTCACAGACCTGTTAGTTTTTCTTTAAGAAGCCCTCCTGTTCTCCAGACAACTGTCCACACACTCAATCAAACAGACTCCAACTTCTCCACAATGGCCAAGACCAGAGAGCTGTGTAAGGACATCAGGGATAAAATTGTAGACCTGCACAAGGCTGGGATGGGCTACAGGACAATAGGCAAGCAGCTTGGTGAGAAGGCAACAATTGTTGGCGTAATTATTCGAAAATGGAAGAAGTTCAAGATGACGGTCAATCAGCCTCGGTCTGGGGCTCCATGCAAGATCTCACCTCGTGGGGCATCAATGATCATGAGGAAGGTGAGGGATCAGCCCAGAACTACATGGCAGGACCTGGTCAATGACCTGAAGAGTGCTGGGACCACAGTCTCAAAGAAAACCATTAGTAACACCCTACGCCGTCATGGATTAAAATCCTGCAGCGCACGCAAGGTCCCCCTGCTCAAGCCAGTGCATGTCCAGGCCCGTCTGAAGTTTGCCAATGACCATCTGGATGATCCAGAGGAGGAATGGGAGAAGGTCATGTGGTCTGATGAGACAAAAATAGAGCTTTTTGGTCTAAACTCCACTCGCCGTGTTTGGAGGAAGAAGAAGGATGAGTACAACCCCAAGAACACCATCCCAACCGTGAAGCATGGAGTTGGAAACATAATTCTTTGGGTATGCTTTTCTGCAAAGGGGACAGGACGACTGCACCGTATTGAGGGGAGGATGGATGGGGCCATGTATCGCGAGATCTTGGCCAACAACCTCCTTCCCTCAGTAAGAGCATTGAAGATGGGTCGTGGCTGGGTCTTCCAGCATGACAACGACCCGAAACACACAGCCAGGGCAACTAAGGAGTGGCTCTGTAAGAAGCTTCTCAAGGTCCTGGAGTGGCCTAGCCAGTCTCCAGATCTCAACCCCATAGAAAATATTTGGAGGGAGTTGAAAGTCCGTGTTGCCCAGCGACAGCCCCAAAACATCACTGCTCTAGAGGAGATCTGCATGGAGGAATGGGCCAAAATACCAGCAACAGTATGTGAAAACCTTGTGAAGACTTACAGAAAACGTTTGACCTGTGTCATTGCCAACAAAGGGTATATAACAAAGTATTGAGAAACTTTTGTTATTGACCAAATACTTATTTTCCACCATAATTAGCAAATAAATTCATAACAAATCCTACAATGTGATTTTCTGGATTTTCTTTCTCATTTTGTCTGTCATAGTTGACGTGTACCTATGATGAAAATTACAGGCCTCTCTCATCTTTTTAAGTGGGAGAACTTGCACAATTGGTGGCTGACTAAATACTTTTTTCCCCCCACTGTATCTTTCCTTTTACTCAAGTATTACAATTGGGTACTTTTTCCACCACTGGATTTTTCAGATTTTCACTCTCAAAACCAAACTTTTTTATTTTTTACCCCTTTTTCTCCCCAATTGGTAGTTACAGTCTTGTCCCGTCGCTGCAACTACAGTACGGACTCTGGAGAGGTGAAGGTCGAGAGCCATGCGTCCTCTGAAACACGACCCTGCCAAGCCGCACTGCTTCTTGACACACTGCTTGCTTAACCCAGAAGCCAGCCGCACCAATGTGTCGGAGGAAACACCATACAACTGGCGACCGTGTCAGCGTGCATGCGCCCAGCCCGCCACAGGAGTTGCTAGAGCGCGATGGGACAAGGACATCCCGGCAGGCCAAACCCTCCCCTAACCCGGACGACGCTGGGCCAATTGTGCGCCGCCTCATGGGTCTCCCGGTCGCGGCCGGCTGTGACACAGCCCGGGATCAAACCCGGATCTGTAGTGACGCTGCAGTGCCTTAGACCGCTGCGATGCAGTGCCTTAGACCGCTGCGCCACTCGGGAGGCCCACACTTTTTGTTTCTATAGAAAAAAGACCAACATTTGATGGTCTAAGTCCACAACAATGCTTAAACCATATCAACCTGATTGGTAAGGGCCTGGCTCCCCAGTGGGTGGGCCTCTGTACACCCAGGCTCATCCATGTCTACGCCCCTGATGCAAACAGCGCATGATGACAATTGTGCATCACAAATAGCCTACTAACCAACACTTCGGACTAAACCTTTTCAACACCTGGTTTGCATACCCATTGTTGCCTTAGATAGCATTTACTGGTAGATATTATAAGTTGACACGTCTTTCCTACCCTAACGGCTACGGATGTCATTCTTCTGTGAGCTGTTCCATGTCAAAATAATTTGAGAGCTGCACACTCTTGCTGCCTGCATGTGATATTCCGCTGAAAACTAGGCTACGTGTGCGGTTCGCATGTGACTTTATTTTACGTGCTTTGCGATTGTGTAGGCTAGTTTGTGCATGATTTCTCTATTGTACTACATAATTGATAAGTCGTATACCTCCACTACACTACTTTGATACGCATCAGTAGGGATTAAGAAGTGAGTATACGCAATGCCCACTGGGAAACAGTGGGTACATACGGCTTATACATACCCTCCACTACACCACTGGCCCTTTGTGTTTTACAGAAAGTGCACTCTCCTACATGAGTGCGCTGGTATTACGGTTGCTGTCCTTTCATAATCACGAATCTGTGACACTGAAGGCCTATAAATTCGCCACTGCGCAAACATGTCAATAGATATAAATGCTGTATATGTTTGACCTGGCGAAGCGGTTTTATGCGCTGACTGAATGGAAGCTGATAATTATTTGTTTTTTTGCTTCGCTGGTCTCGGCTGGTCTCGGGAAGAAATTACGAGTCCTCACTGTCCGAGACCTAGTCAAGACCGAGTACAAATGTATCCGACACCGAGACAAGACCGAGACACTCAATATGTGGACCGAGACACTCAATACAACACTGACTATAGGTACAGGTTTGAACATCACATCAATTAATGAACTTCCTAAATGTAAAGGGAAACTTATGTGGCGGGTGACACTTTGCTTCTTGAAAGTCCAATATCTTGAAAACTTGACTGCTGTGACATGCAAAACATTTTGGGACAGTTTCAGTGGCCTGAGTGGATCTTCCCTTTAAGAGGCATAATAACCATAGGGAGCATCACTACCGCCCATCGTTTTGACAAAACACGTACAACGTCATTCAAACCTACCTACTCAGGTGGATTTCAGGCGTCATGTTAATTTCAGCATTACTCCTGCTGGACAGCGCTCAACCTAGCGCAAGCGGGGTAGGGTGGGGCTTTCTCTCTTCTTGTTTACCCCAGCTAGGGTCTTCTGTAAGCACGAGGAGAAAGCTGTAGCATTTTACTAAAATAATTTTTTTCCGTTTCACAAAAAATAGTGACAAAAATAGAGAACCACCATGGCCGAGGCATCATGTCAGAACGCACTCCCCATTTCTTTGCCAGAAAAAGACACAGAGAAAGATAGGGGGACCTCAGGCGAGGGCAGGGAGAAAATGCAATGCACTTGGGAGCAAATTCTATTAGGGAATAGTTGTCTCCTGACAGGTCCTGTCCATTTAGGTAATTAGTAGAAGAGATTGTTTGAACAAACGAGCTGTATTCTACAGCGATCTGATTGACTACTATTCTGTTGCTTAGTAATTTATATTTTCCATTTGATTTCATTATCTGTAGGCTAATGTAATCAATCAGTTTAGTTGTTATTATTAGACCACAACCAGAGGTAAGCTCTGTGCGTAACAAGAAGCCCTCATACAATGACTGACGTTCTGTGTTGTAATTTCTGATGACGTATTTAAAAAATAAAACTATAATCTGAATGGTGCCATTATATTATGTTACACCTGCGTAGGTAGGTTTGAATGACGTTGTACGTGTTTTGTCAAAACGAGGGGCAGTAGTGACGCTCCCTATGGTTATTATGCATATGTGTGGTTCTGTGTGTAACAAGACGCATACAAAAAAAAAAACTAATCTGAATGGTGCCATTATATTATTATTTTTTGCAATCTTTCAGAATATGTAGCCTAGTTACAAATACTGTCGACAGCATTGCACTTATAGGTCTTTAAAATGACCAAACTGAAGACTTAAAAAACAAACCTCACAAAAGTTTGTTTTGCAATAATGACTATCTACCTCCCCATATAACAGACCTACGTTTAATTTGAGAAGATTAAAAAGGCTTATATTTTGTATAAATGCTATAGGCCTATCAGAATATCCTTGTTGATAAATGAGAACACGTAGCCTTGACACTGATGATCTATAGTACATCTTGTAATACTTGGGAAACAGAAAATATACATCTTGTAATACTTGGGAAAGAGAAAATATACCCTGTTGAGTGACAAGGCATGTGGGTGTTTGAGTGCATTATTAAACCAATGTGATTGACACATCTGGGAATTTGTCCAAGTTTATCATCCATGTACCCAATGTTAGGCAGACACTGAGGGTTACCAAACTTTCTGCCCCTTCAAGTTGGCATGGTCCCTATTTAAACTCCAAAAAGTAGAGAATAGTATCAGGGCCTGATTAGATTCTGAAATGTATTGATCAATTGTTCCTCCACTCCCCCCAACCCAGCCCACTCCTTTATCAAATAGCAGCCCACTAGGGTACACTGGAGATGGACTGCGAAATATAAAGCAACTGCTCCTAACATTGGCTGCTCTGGCAAAACACAAGTAGAGCTGTACATTAAAAAAAAGCCCTTCTTCCCTGCTTCTATTCTGTCAATCAACCTGCTCCCCTGGGTTGAGAAAAACCCACACACCAACAAGCAGCCCCATAAATAACAGTCACAGGAGAGTTGAAGGTCTGAGTGCAAACAGTAGAACTCCAGTCAGAGGGCTGTGGACTGAGATATATACATTCAGGTATAAAGCATCTATCTACACATCTTCAAACAACTCTTTATCATGCATTACTGAATAATTACACTGAATAATTATCCCAAGTGAAGTACACGTGAATATTAGTCTGCAGCACGCTGACAATGTAATTATTGTCAAATGGAATTATTGTAAAATGGATTCTGCTGTGTATGTGTAGTCCATCCTCCCAAGTATGCATGGGTACACTGTTTTGACTGCTATAGCGATATCTGTGATATCTCCTTTACTCTCGTGGAGGTATGTATCCTCTGCTATGCCTGTTCCTGGGATGATCCGTTGGCCATGGTGGGGATGGGATTGTGAAGATGAGATGAGTGAGAGATGAGATGGGTCCAAGAGGAGGGGGTGGAGCCACAGCAGTAAAATTAGATGAATCTGACCCAGCTTGACTCCTATTTTAGGGGCAAATGTAAAAACGGGGTGAATGAGATGTGATAAGGGTATCACATATTAACCAATTTTTTCACTCCATTTTAAATTATTCACTCTGTTTCCACATGCTGGAGCTTTATGGTATTATTAAGGTCAGATAGAGATGACAGAAAATTTATCAAACCTGTCCTTCATTTTAATATCAACACATTGGTAGTAAACATGCAGGCTGTGAATACAGGAGGCCGACAATAAAACTGTGCATTGTCTAATTTATGGAAGACAACATCATACAGAGCAGCAAGGTGACGTTTTTGCCCTTGAGTTTTGAGCTTCCATAACATAACATTTTACATTCTGGTATAGTGCTGTAGACATTGCCAGACGACACAAACTGAATTCTTCCGCTGCTCTATCGTTCGCTACATACTTCAGTCTGAAACTGCCATCATTGAAGTCGTTTGTGGTGACATCATAATGAGGGGTGTTGTACAAAGCAAAGTCATCAGCGATTGGATAATCTCTAACCAATCAGAGTATCAAAGCCAATGCCATTTTTTAAAACGCCGCTTTACCCACGTGTGTTCTGGCTCTGGCCCAAAATATCTGTCTCTGGGACCAATCAAAATGGCTAGAATGTGTTTGAGTTCTAGAAATTGTCAAGGAGGCACTCAGATCTAGACTCATTGCGGTAACCTAACGTAGCAGGCGCAAAAGAAACGCCTTAAACTAGATCCCCTATATACTGGTCTTGACGAGAAGAATAAAACATGTCGGAGGAGGTTCTCTTCTGCACTGTTCAACCAATCCAGTAAATGTGGAGGAGGAGTTAAGATGGAGTTAAGCGGAAGTCGTTCTCTTTCCATTTCCCCTGAAAACTGGAACATGCGGTAGTTGGGGACTGGGCAGAGGCTACATTGCGGAGAAGAAACTAACGTCCGTGGGCGTGGCGTAGCGTTTGGCCGGAGTAAGGAGTTTGGGTAGCCAGGCAACTACAGACACAGACCTCCCTGCCTGAGTCTCTCCACATTTTAGGATCAGTGCAAGGAGAGGCTTTCTCAGTTTCTAAAAGATGTTGGTATAAGAGTGTCCCTGTGTGATCTCAATTCATGAGCAGGGATATCAAGTGGATGGCTGAGAGTCTACGATTGGATTAGAAACCCTTGTCCGCACTTTTCACCTCCCATATTGGCAAAGCCAAAGACGTATATTGCACTGCAGCCAACTTCCTCATTAACTTGCATTAGTCTCAACCCACATAATACCCTGGGCTTCAGGGCTCAGAGCACCGGAGGGTAGCCATGAGCAGCAGGGAAGGGGTCAAAAAGCACCTTTACCGTTCACAATCCAATAGCAATGCATGTAAACAAATAAACAAGTAAATTGAGAAGGATAAGTAGGTAAGTTGTAACAAAGCAAGTGATAAAGCAAGTAAATAAGTACTGTTTACAAGTTTGTGTATGTCATCATTCTTATTCCAGTTTGACGAGCCAAAGAAAGAGAACTCGATCAGCGATAAACCTCTCTGGAATGAGTTATATAGATGATACATCGGAGGCAATCAGTAAAATGTCTAAACCTTGCAGTAATTTCAGCATGACAAACTATGCTTTTCTCAGTCCATTCTACAGATCATAAACTGTCATTTGGCTTAATTCAGAATTCTGAAAGGGTTTGATTTAGTCCGAGATCACAGCTGCTCAGGTTTGGTGCTCCACTCCTTTAATGTAGGGCCATTAATCATGTTGTGTTTTTGTGGAGAATTGAGAGCTCCACCGCCACACTGCAGGCTACTGTTACTGCTGCCACCATGGTTCTGCCCTGTTCTGCTCAGCCAATCTGAAAGCCAAGAGACAGGGAGGGCTTGGTGTAGAGGGGGCAGCAACATGGGATGGATTGAGTGCAATGTTCCAGGAAAACACAAAGCTCAAGATCAAGCGTTAGTGTCCTTCAGATGAGCTTGTAACCTGGACCACATCAAAACCATCCTATCCCCCAAGGTACCCATCCGGCCTTCACATCCACCCCCACGGTTGAAAAAACACCCCCAACAGAGCTCACTTCCAAGTGTGAAGGAAGAGAACCTGAAAGCCGATTGCGTTTTAATAAAGTTTATTATCGGGTGGGAGCTAATCCTCACGGTAATCTCCCACAGTCCAAAGGAAAGCTGGATTACTCACTTGCTATAATCCCAATGAAATTGTTAGGATTTAGCTAGAGCAACAGACCAGATGGCAACAGGCTTTTTCCTTTAACCTACAGCCACCCCCACAACCACCACTCCTTACCCAGCCACCTTATGAAAAACAAAACATCTGAATGTTATTCATGTTATTCATTTGAACTCATGCAAAACATCAAGTGGTAAAATGTAGAGAGACAGAGAAAGCATAATCTGACATCTCAGGTACTTTGTATATTGATGGTAAATGTACACTTGGTTTCCATTCATCTATAGTTGTAGAACAGCAGAAAAGCAGTTAGAATATACACTAACAGTACCACTTGCTCCAGGAGAACTACCAAAGTCAACAAGTGACCAATCGTGACAACAATGCACAATTTTAGCAAAAATCATTTTATTGATGGAGATAAGCAAAGCAAAACACAGTATTTCGAGTTGATTGAGACCAGTAAGTTTATTGTAATGGGCACCAGCCAAAACCCAAATCCTGCTTATTTTGTACCATTAACTAGTGCTACTCCAAAACATTTCATTAACTGTCTAAACTCTATTGTGCAAAGCTAATTTGTATATGTAAGATGTCCTAGCCATTCAGACAATAGCATAGCATGGTCAGTCACAACATAGACCACTGTGGAACAGAATGTGTGAACCATAGAATTAGAGCTAATTCTAAATCTATAGTGTGAACTCTGAGCACTACAATTCTGACCACATACTATCTGAACAGGGCTTATATATCTGTTATTTACATTTACATTTTAGTCATTTAGCAGACGCTCTTATCCAGAGCGACTTACAGGAGCATATGCATCTTTGTTTATTTGGAAACATCCGCTTGCTTAATGCTAAAATTAATATGGATAAATCATCGGTCAGGCACTGTTTATTCAAATATCATTCAAGGCACATTTCTCATTGTAAAATCACATTTTCAAATAGAAGGTTGATTTCATTCTAAGAATATAAAATGGTTCTCTAGTTGTTAGAGTACACAGCTTACTGGACTCTTTGGAAGGGCTGGCAGTAACAGTATGAGCTGTGTCTTTTATATTGAATTACTGACTAACTTTATCCATGAAACTATATAGTGATTCCTTTTCACATAAATGAATTTATAATATGGCAATATACACTGCCTAAAAATTACAATAAATATCAAAAACAACCCTTTTGTTGTATTCACTCAAATATAATCAAAATCCCATTAATTTCCTAGAGTTTTAAATAATCCTTCACAAGTGGTCAAAAAAGGCACACAAAAAAAGCATACGTCGTCATAAATTATTATCCCGGGAAGCAAGCACCACAAAGCAATCCATTGATGCGGAACACTACGGATCCTTCACTTGGAGGGTTTAAGAACTGACCACAGCATCACTGTCACATGCATGGGTAAATCTACAGTAGCACAGCAAGGCAGAGTTGACTCAGGGCAGAGCCACCTTGGCCCGGCGCAGCCGCAGGCGGTTCTTGAAGAAGAGATACATGGCCAGCAGACACATGGAGGACAGGAAGTAGAGGAGCACACACAGGCTGATATCCAGTCTGGAGAAGCCCACGCTCAGGAAGGACATCCAGCGCCTCTTGTTAGGATGAGCGTACATCTCCAGAGCCCCCTCCTCCTCTGACCCAGTATACTGGCCCGTCAGGATCCTCTTCCACAGAGTGTTGCGCTGCCCCAACAAGTCCTCCGGCTCTACGGGCTGCAGCCCCAGCCCCAGCCCTGGCCCATTTTCCAGACTGGCTCCAGGCTGCGGCTCTTCCTTCCTCTGCAGGGTCCTGCGTTTGACGCGGGAGGACCCTGCGGCTGCAGCGCGGAGGGCCTTAGCCTTGTAGTGCTGGTTGACGAAGGAGTCCAGGTCCACAATCTCCTCCTGGGGGGGCCTGAGCTTCAACCCCACGATGCTGGGCCTGCGCTGGGCCTGGCGGGACACGTCTGCCTCAGGCTTTACCCAGGGGGGGGGTTCAGAGGTTTTACCCCCCTGCGCCTCTCCTCTTGCCCTCTGCTCTACCTCCTCTTCTGCTGCTGGCTCTTCTTGAGCCCCTTCCTCCTCATCCTCTTCTTCCTCCTCCTCCTCCTCCTCCTGGCCTGGAGGTGGTTCAGCCAAGGCCTCACTGGCCCTCCTCTCTGCTCCTCTCTTAGCCTCCTGGTCCTTCTCCTGCTGCCTGGCGACCAAGCTCTCCTTCTGCCTGCTGATGAGCTGGGCCTCCTCCTCCAGGTAGTCAGAAAGGAGGTGTTCAGAGGAGAAGTGGGAGCGGAGAAAGGTGAGCAGCTCTTCCTGGTTCCAGGTGTGTTCTCCACTCTTCTTAACCCCATGGCAGCTGGGACACAGCTCTGGGGACGGCCACTGGATCTTAGGGAAGTGGGGATCCTCACTCAGAGCACCTGGTCAGAAGGAATATGACAATTTGGATGGTCATCTGAGATAATATAAATGATACAGATAACCCAGTCATGTTGAGAGGGCAAACTGTTTTGGTGGAAATGTATTAGGTAAAACATAGAAGGACATAATGATGACATACTGCATTGCCCACAATAAAACCAAACTGATACCAATAAATATTTTTGTATGCAGAATCTATGTTGCTGCTTGAATACATTAGATCCATTCCCCCCACATGGCTCATAATAAGCAGTAAGTGCAGTGTGTGTGTGGTGTCTAGGTGTGTGAGTATGTGACAGTGTGACAGGGTCTAACAATGATCAATGGGCTTCTGGGACGTCCCGGAGGAGAGATAATAGATGTGGTCCAAGCAGACAGCTCCCCCTCCTCCCCAACCTCTCCCAGACCCCCAAACCCTTACCTCCACACCCTTTTGAAGACAGCCCAATCTCCAAATTGAATATGAAAGCAGCACCTCCAGAGGGGAGCTCTCCTTTTAACGAATTACAATTGTTTTGCTTTACATGTTTTCTTTAGCCCCCCAAATGGAGGCATCTGCTAATAAATTGCTTGGCGTCACCATGCAGGAGGAAAGTCAAAGCTGCAGCAGTTCTGTCACTTTACAGCAGTTCTGTCACTTTACAGCAGTTCTGTCACTTTACAGCAGTTCTGTCACTTTACATCTCCAGTCTCTCTGCCAGATTAATCTCAGTCATATGCATGTGTGCATGTACTCTGCATACAGCACTTTACATAAGAGATACATCAATTTTACCGTGTCCTGCTGGGATTGGGGCCTTTTATAAATTTTACCAGCGTGACAGCTTTCATATCCCGTCCCCTTATGACAACATGCCTCTGATGTCTCTATTCTCATCACCTTGCCTTTCATTTTCAGAGGTGACTAACAGTAGTACCGATACTGATATTGTAACAAAGGCTTGTCAGGAAATGTCATTCATAGCACCGCATAAATATTCATAGAGTATAAATAAATATTGTTTAAACTAGATTCTTCGGCACTAATTGTGAATGAAGAGATCTACACTACAGGACAAAGGAGTAGTGACAGTATAGACGGACTGGTAGATTAGCATAGTGATGCTCTGAAGCATACATTTACATTTTAGTCATTTAACACACACTCTTATCCAGAGCAACTTACAGGACTTACTTACAAGTCCCTTGATTTTTCACCTAGTCGGCTCCGGGATTCAAACCAGCAACCTTTCGGTTACCGGCCCAATGCTCTTAACCGCTAGGCTACCTGCCACCCTATAGTACAGTATGAGCTGCTCCAGTCTCCAGCAGCACTACTATGAGATCCTCCACAGCATCTCCCGTCCCCTCCTCACTGAGCCCTGGCAGGCCCGTGGCTCTGCCGTCTGTAGACATGAGTCTATCTCACCCTGTTGGCAAGAGGACAGGTCTGCTGTTGCGACGGGCTTGGCTCGGGGACCCTTTGTGCCAGCTAAATTAATTGTGTTGCTGCTTTACAAATTGGGCCTACTTCATGCATGGCTGCCTCTGAAAGGACAGTGGAGGGAGCTGCTAAAGAGCCCCACTTTAGGGAGGAGGAAGAGAGGGAGGAGGGCAGGAGGAGAGGATGTTCCCCCTGGGGAAGACTGGGATGAGAAGCAGAGGCGTGAGGGGTCTGTGAGGGGGTGGGCCGACAGAGGATATACTGCTACGCATTGCTACCAATACTCCTGCCCCCTCCTCTCCCACCCACAGCCCAGCCCACCCCACCCCCTGAGGTCCTGGCCCCCAAACCATGAACCACCCTGGTGAGGGATTACACAACAGAGGGCGGCGTGATGCCGGTGACATGGCGTGTGCCACCTGCTGTCACAAGCATCTTGGGAATTGAGGCGGGGCCTCTGGGCTCCTCCTGGGTTGGTGGTCCCTGTTCTGGGAGATTGTTGCCATATCAGTTGTCAAGCGGAGGATATGACTCTCTGGGGAGGGACAGACCGTCAGTCCTAATAGGGAGGAGTGTCTGGGGACCAGGGACAGGCCCAGAAGGGGACGCACCCTGTTATTCAGGACACAGGCTGTCCAGGAGATTGAGGATGGGGGAGCCACCACCACCATAGAGAAAAGAGAACAATGTGATTTAACAAAGTGAGTTGATAATGACAGGTTTGTGCCTAATAAACTCAAATGATGGCCCTAACAGAGGGAAGCCAACGCAGCAGCCATATAGCCCTCATTAAAATGACACAGACGTCAAAACGTTAAGTACCACAGACGGGCTTGACCATCTTCACAAAATATGACTGGATAAAACATTTATGACATTAAAACACTGCCAAAGGATAGAAACAAATAATTGCCAAAATTGAATAAACAAGGCTGCAGTCTTTGCTGTTTTGCAGTCTTTAGCACACAGATTGAGTATTTACTGCTGACCTGTAGTGAGCTATAGACAGGCTGGGGCAGGGAATCGCAGTCTCCTGGAAAGAGGGCTAATATCTGAGAGGAGGAAGAGATGGGAGAGAAGCGAGGAGGGACAGCTGGTGTCTACCCAGAGGATCCCCGGGCGTATTATAGGGATTTAGGGGCGAGGAGCAGGGTTGGGACACTTGGGGGAGGAAATCCACCCAAAAAGTAAGGAGTGGTCCTTATGAGACCTGTGTAAAGGAGTGAGAGGCTGAAAGATATCCTCTAGCGGGGAAAGTGGGAGAGGGAGAAGTAGTGGCCTGTGAGGGCCACATTTATCTTCTGTATGGACAATGGTGACCACTGTAGGAGACATTTCTATTTTCTTCTAAATATTTCATATTCTCTATAGTAATATTATATTCATATTCTATACTGATATACAGTGGGGAAAAAAAGTATTTAGTCAGCCACCAATTGTGCAAGTTCTCCCACTTAAAAATATGAGAGAGGCCTGTAATTTTCATCATAGGTACACGTCAACTATGACAGACAAAATGAGAAAATACAATCCAGAAAATCACATTGTAGGATTTTTAATGAATTTATTTGCAAATTATGGTGGAAAATAAGTATTTGGTCAATAACAAAAGTTTCTCAATACTTTGTTATATCCCCTTTGTTGGCAATGACACAGGTCAAACGTTTTCTGTAAGTCTTCACAAGGTTTTCACATACTGTTGCTGGTATTTTGGCCCATTCCTCCATGCAGATCTCCTCTAGAGCAGTGATGTTTTGGGGCTGTCGCTGGGCAACACAGACTTTCAACTCCCTCCAAAGATTTTCTATGGGGTTGAGATCTGGAGACTGGCTAGGCCACTCCAGGACCTTGAAATGCTTCTTACGAAGCCACTCCTTCGTTGCCCGGGCGGTGTGTTTGGGATCATTGTCATGCTGAAAGACCCAGCCACGTTTCATCTTCAATGCCCTTGCTGATGGAAGGAGGTTTTCACTCAAAATCTCACGATACATGGCCCCATTCATTCTTTCCTTTACACGGATCAGTCGTCCTGGTCCCTTTGCAGAAAAACAGCCCCAAAGCATGATGTTTCCACCCCCATGCTTCACAGTAGGTATGGTGTTCTTTGGATGCAACTCAGCATTCTTTGTCCTCCAAACACGACGAGTTGAGTTTTTATCAAAAAGTTATATTTTGGTTTCATCTGACCATATGACATTCTCCCAATCCTCTTCTGGATCATCCAAATGCACTCTAGCAAACTTCAGACGGGCCTGGACATGTACTGGCTTAAGCAGGGGGACACGTCTTGCACTGCAGGATTTGAGTCCCTGGCGGCGTAGTGTGTTACTGATGGTAGGCTTTGTTACTTTGGTCCCAGCTCTCTGCAGGTCATTCACTAGGTCCCCCCGTGTGGTTCTGAGATTTTTGCTCACCGTTCTTGTGATCATTTTGACCCCACGGGGTGAGATCTTGCGTGGAGCCCCAGATCGAGGGAGATTATCAGTGGTCTTGTATGTCTTCCATTTCCTAATAATTGCTCCCACAGTTGATTTCTTCAAACCAAGCTGCTTACCCATTGCAGATTCAGTCTTCCCAGCCTGGTGCAGGTCTACAATTTTGTTTCTGGTGTCCTTTGACAGCTCTTTGGTCTTGGCCATAGTAGAGTTTGGAGTGTGACTGTTTGAGGTTGTGGACAGGTGTCTTTTATACTGATAACAAGTTCAAACAGGTGCCATTAATACAGGTAACGAGTGGAGGACAGAGGAGCCTCTTAAAGAAGAAGTTACAGGTCTGTGAGAGCCAGAAATCTTGCTTGTTTGTAGGTGACCAAATACTTATTTTCCACCATAATTTGCAAATAAATTCATTAAAAATCCTACAATGTGATTTTCTGGATTTTCTTCCCTCAATTTGTCTGTCATAGTTGACGTGTACCTATGATGAAAATTACAGGCCTCTCTCATCTTTTTAAGTGGGAGAACTTGCACAATTGGTGGCTGACTAAATACTTTTTTCCCCCACTGTAATTAGCATATTATGATTTATGTGTTGGAGGTTCAGTCTTATAGACAGCCGATCAATCATCCTCTATGGAAGTAACAGTAACATTTGTCATGTGTCCTTACCTGCCAGTCTATTGTTGACGTGGTTATGGCGGGACCATAGCCACAGCATGGCGGTGGACAGTTTCCCCACAAGGGACATGCTCTCCTTGGCCATGTTCTCAAAGTGGGTGGCACATGCCTGACAGCCAAAGAAACTGTGGATGTAGGACCTCATCGCCTGTAGCACCTCCTGGGGGTCTGGGAGAAGAACGCACAGGAGGAGGAAGTCCTCAACAAGATTAAACACACTTGTTATGCACTTCAGCGTGATGTGTACTATTGAAAAGTAGTCTAATATTGTACATTCGAAAATGTGTTTTTATATACATTTAGGATAGGCTATGGCCATATGGGCTTCGCACACTAAAAAGATGCAACTGCCCCTTAAATTCTGTTGCCAATTGTTAAAGGTTTAGGCTTAAAGGTAAAAAAAAAAATTTGACAATGGAGTGAGGGCTTTTCCAGTTTTAAACCTTTAGTTGTTAATAACAGGGCAATAAGGGCATGCAAACTGAGTTTCCTGGGCATTCTTACGGTGCTGTGATGTGTACGTAACATGAATAACAGTATTTAGTCAATGTGCTGTGAGAACAATCAGGTCTGCAGATGTCAATGTCAGTAACAGCACCGTACCAGTGCAGATATTTTTGCTGCAGGTTTTATTGTGTTTAATGCCCTGCTACAGTAAAGCCTTATTTTTCTCACAGATGAGCCGTGGTGGAGATCTAATCCAGAGGTCCATCCGCGGGGTGCCAGATGGACACCCCTGGTCCCCTGGTGGCCCATCTGCAGGTTGTGAACCCCCCTCCCCATCCCATAAGCCCTGGGATTAACCCCTCCAGTAGAGGAGTGCTGGTCAGCTGCCTCTTTTATTAACCACTAATCTAAAGAAATCCCTTTTTACCCACCCACAATTAGTTTCAGCTGGTGGTGTGTCAAGAAAACAAAACTAATAACAAAACCCCAAAAATAACACTGCTTTGTATAGGCTACTAATGGAATTTAACAGTGAACGTACTTGTGTTTGAGTGCGTGTGTCTAAATGTTGTGCAAGTGTGTGCGGTCACATCAGGTGAATGCAAAACATTCCACTAAACATTCCAGGCTAATTTGTTTACAAAGCCCAACAAAGCGCTTGTCCCCAGTCGGTCCTCCCCCTCCCTGCTGCCATCCCCTGGCTGCTCTATATCCCTGTATTGAAAGCAGCAGCCCCTGTGGTAATGCTGCACACTCTTCTGACTGGCTCAATGCACTACAAGGATTTGTCCCCAGAGAGCCATAGGAGTTCTAACAGACTGCAAACACTTCTGTCATGGTTCATCGCCTGGGCACGCTCACTCCAAGACTGGATGGCTGCTGACTTCTGGCCAATTTCCTACCAGACGATGGGCTCTACAGGCCACAGAAACAGGCTAACATGGCAGGAGGGCTTGTTTTAGAATCTTACAACACTTTCTCACTTATTACCATTGTCCCAGGAATATTCCTATTGAATTAACCAACGTTTAGTGATAGTGTTATCATAAAGACGTAGACAGCTGTTGTTTATTGAGTTTTTTCTACCTTTGCCAGAAGCTTCATTGGCCTGTACCGTGAGGACATGGAAAAGGGTCCACATGCCACAGGGGTACCTTCTGAAGTGGGGCTTGGAGCCTTGGCAGCCCACCCACCTCACCCCATCAGGCAGAGCAGCATCGGGGACCTGATCACACACATTATTGACACTTAAACACTGGTCAAGATATGGCCACATTGATCACTCTCCTCACAGAGCAGGTTACATGGAAAACAGCTTCATCTGAGGATTCTTAATAGAGGTTGGTTTACATTCATGTAAACAACAACATTAGCATGTACATGGAGGAAAATACATCTACAAGCTACTTTACTGCAACATTTCATGTTAAGTGGTAGAGCATTCTGTGCCATACTATTCTCATTGAATATCATGTCAATTCCAGGTAATGGAAATGCCTCAACATAGTGGAGAGAGTGCATTCAGGTCAGAAGGAGGAAACACTGGTGAAACATGGTTTGATCCAACAGCATATTTCTTCTGAATGTAGTTGTTTCCTCCCTGTCACTGGCCAGGATGGCAGAGTCTATGATTGACAGAATTACTCCGAAGTCAATAGTAAAGATTTGGTGTGTGTGTATACTGTTCGACAGCAGTCCATTTCCTTAGGGGAGCTGGTTCATACCTCCTCATTGATTCATTGATTCGGCTGCTAAAAGCTAATGACGCCACTAAGTGACTGGTCCAATTTGTAAACCTATAGGCATGCAAGCTTTCATCCAAAGACAACTTCACATACATTTTCCAGTTATACACATGCTGGCACAAGGCTGTGAGCAAAGATTCATATTGAGATATATCTGAATATACAGCATTACATAAACCTACTTCCTTGTGTGCAGTATGCCTGTAATATTTCAGTAATTATTTATAAACTCTGGCTCAATATGGTGGGTGGTTCTGCCTCAGGCTTGTCTGATTGGCTCGTGGCTTTGGGTTGACCCCTCACCTCTGCTGTGTTGTCCAGGGTGTCCCTCAGAGAGCTGTAAGAGAGCTCTGTGTCGTTCTGATCCTTCAGCCACGTGTCCACTGACGTCAGCAGGTTCCTCACCACAGGTCGACCAGGGAAGTACTGCCCAAGACAACATTACAGTTAAACATCATCATTAACTCTCTTCACATTTTATACAATAGACTCTTTAACAGCATCTTTTTAACTGTGGTCCTCTGTAGCTCAACTGGTAGAGCACGGCGCTTGAAACGCCAAGGTAGTGGGTTCGAGCCCCGGGACCACCCATACACAAAAATGTATGCATGCATGACTGTAAGTCGCTTTGGATAAAAGCGTCTGCTAAATGGCATATTATTATTATTATTTAACTGTATGGTAATAGGTTATCACTAGGAGTTTGAAATCCATCCTTTTTGCCATCTGTCTGAGGGTAGAAGTTTAACCTAAAACTGCTTTTGCAGTTCTTAACGTGTAATAAGTCACTGGAGGATTTTTCAGTATTCTCTCTCATACTGTTTGTTTCTGTTCTCTAACCTCTGTAGTTGTCAAGACAACATGGCGTGTGTCGGAATGACACTACAACCAACAGTGGGCCACTATGGAAGGCAGGGAGGAAATCCCAGTGCCTTGTGTTTCAGACGGTGGTGACAGAAGAGCTGTCAGCTGAATGGAGGTGTAAAGTCACTTCCTATCCTTAAAGAACTCCTAAAACGGCCACCCTGGAGGACACACTATTATACTGTAAAGACTAGATCCTACAGGTCGGCCTGGATTTCACCCTAATGGCTGAGAGACAACCAAATAAACAGTAGGCTGTCATGGCAACCTCCTCCCATTCAAAACAGAGGTAAGATGTCTCAGTCACGAAGGACCATTTAAGTTCATTAGCATTTTCTGGCATTGAGTCATGAAAAAGTGACTACTTATGAGGAGAATGTAGATAACAATGAAATTACATGCACATGCACACATGCCCACACCCGCATAAGCACACGAGGAAAGAAACAGTCAGTGTAGTAACATCCAGCAGTGTGAATCTGGTGGACCTGAAAGTGGGCCAGAGCTGACCTTTTGCTTCCTTGGGCGGCACAGGGGCACAAACCCATCAGTGAGACACAGAGGCAGGGGCCCGGCCCAGCACGGCTGGGGTGCCAGCATCCCAGAAGTGCACCTTTTTTTATTTGTGCTGCGGAGTCTTTTCAATTTGCCCTGGCCATCTGTTCAGCAGAGTTTGGGTGCCTGTCACAGGCTTCTATTCATAACTCTCTAACTGGATCTCCATTACACCAAGCCCACTTAAAAAGGCTCCTGGAGATTTACTTAACCCCTGCACCCCACACAGGCTTTGATTTGCTCCCTTAATCTTAGACATTCAGCCAAAAATATGGTGTTTGGGTATTCACAGATACCCAATCATGTACTACAGGTGGGGTTTTAACAAGATACAAAAGAGGTCCCTGGCTGCTGCTGCTGAGGAGGACAATTGGTTTAGCGACCAGCCGGCCCAGATGCCCAGGTCTGGGGACTACTGGGCATTAACCAGGCCGAAAAGCTCATTAACACACATTTGAATCAAAGAGGGATGAAATTGGGGACGGAGATACTAATGGGCTTTGCTCACTAGAGCCAAACGTTTAGCATGTTCTGCTTTCCACTTGTGTGTCTATTTCCCAAATCATAAGCAAAGGCAAACATATTTTGCTTGGAAATCAATAGTACATTATCTGAAGTATTGGCAGAGGTCACTAATGGGCAAAAGTTTCATGAACATATCAACTGTGATGAACCAATGCTACAGCATACTGTATCCCCATTATGAAGGATCTCTCTAAGTGACCTCTTCTCTGTTAGTGTACCTCCAACCACTATCAGAGCCCCCACCTTAACCACTCTGCCCCCTCTCCCCAGCCTCTCGGAGGACCATGACAATCCACTTCACCACAGCAATATGTCATCTTAAATCCGATTAGTATCAGCACTTGAGAAACCGCAGTCTCCTCAGAGACGTTCAAAAGAGAATGCATCTGTCGGCCTGGCCCGGGGAAGCCCTTTTTAATCCTGCCTCATTCGACCTCAGGGACCAATATACATGCCACTGAGTAAAATCTGCCTAACTGCTCCCACTGTGGAAGCAGGCAGCAGCCGAGTGGACCTATCTGTCATGCCCACAGCCCAGCCAAAGCCTGACAAACAAACAAGCTTTGTTCTACTGTGGAGTCCAGAGGTTGGTGGGCTACCTATACAGTATCACTGATGTCAAGCAGCTGCCACAGCCACATTCCACCACCATGCACCTCCGCTAACTGCTAACCTTAGCATGGGCACACTGAGGCACGCGCCACGGGAGAGAGATGGAGGACAGCTGGATTTGGGCTCAAGTTCCCCTAATTCCCTGGCCCTCCCGCCATCGCTGCTGGAGGCTTCTTTCAAGAAAGCAGGGTAGAAACGGTAATCCTAAAACCTCTTTGTAATGCGCTCATGCTTCCCAGATCCACTTTTTAAAATCCTCATATACATATAAGGATTCATAAATCCGGATTCTGGTTGACAAGACAGTAAATCTAGTAATATTGTGGCGTAGGAAAATATAACTTGTTTACGTCCTGTCTGGAACGGAGATGCACTGTGATGTGGGTGCAGCACTGCACAGCACACCACAGATTCATCAGTGTGACACCAGCTGTAGGTTCTGTACACAGTAACTCATTCTCAGGATGATCCAATTACAGTCTGGAAGTTAAGGATCTTAGTTTGTTGTGACATACCATCGTCTTGGGCCTAATCAAAAGAATCCCTGGCACACTTCTGGGTAGGCTAAGCGCTGGGAAGGGAGGAGATGGGAGGGGAGGAGAGGAGGGGACCCAGTCCTAGGAAATCCTAATCACGGTATGTCTGCATACAAAAAAAGAGGGGGGTATGGGCACGCTTCTATTCACCAGGGAAGCAAATTAAGTATTTCAATGATACCCAAGAGAGCCTTTTGTGTCCTGTCAAGTCAATGGCCTCCAATTTTGGGCTTGACATTGAGGGTGTCATTCCTACTGTGATACTGTGCCCAAATAATTGTGAATGTCTTCTTCTGAAATAAATATGTAACATTGTCATTATTACATAGTTATACCATTATGAATATTGTATATATTTCTAAGTACTAAGAGAGCAATTGTTAATTATTATGACGCATTATAGGGACCATATTTCAGCTATATTTTTCAAAGCGAAGTTACATTTTAGAACAAACTGTCCAGCTAAATCATGCAGAAAAAGGTGCTTTCCCAACTGATATCCTACAACTCCAAAGCACTGTCTCACTCCCCCTCTAGTGGTGTGTCACCCTAACTACACAGCCCTTTCCTCAGGGTGTTCGATATGAACAGAGGATGAATGTACTGTATGTGAGGTTAGTGTTCAGTATGGGTAGGGGTTTGTCTCAGGGGGTGAGTAGACCTGCCCAATCACCTTGGCCAGTACTGAGATGTAACGCTGTAGAGCGCTCAGAGCCTCTCCTTTGATGACAGGGTGAGCTGCCAGCTCCACGCGCAGAGAGTAATGCAGAGTAGACTCCAGGTCTGCCATATACACACGAGACCTAACACACAGAATTCACATTTTTTGTCATGGAATCACTGGGGTTACATTGTTAAGGCTTATAACCCCCCCAACTTTTTTGGGTTACACTATTACTGCTTTGTCGAGCTAAAATGGTTTACCTGTTGAACGGTCTCCATTGGTCCTCTGTTGTGTTTTTCACAAGGTCAGAGGTCACTGGTGGTGGCTTTCCAGCCCGCAGTACCCCAGGAAGCCTCTGCAGGGCGTAGGTGTAGAAGGTCCGGGCCTCATTTTGTCTGGAAGACAAGCAGACAGTTTCACAGTAGGACTGATGAATTTCCATTGAACTGGCAGCCATCCACAGGAGGATTTTAACCATGGAAACAGGTGAAAAATCCTTCCCACTAGAATACAAACACAGACCTCACAGTATATTCTAGCTACAGTGGAAGAATAAGCTTTTTTAGCTTCTCTGTCTAGGAATAGGATACAAGTGGTTGCCTCTGCCAGGGCCTGCCCTCATCAGACCACAGTAGAGTGTGGAACTGGAGCCACAGGTGGGCCCCTGGTCCCCTCACTAAGCCCTCATGGCCTCCTCTCTCCTCTGCTGAACAGATGGTGCTGAGATACCATAGCTGATCATTTCCCTCTCCACTAACCCTGGCAATGGAACAAAAACACTGCTACCCCTCCCACTGTCCCCACCAGCCAGCCAAACCCACCCTCCCTCCCAGGAGCACATGAGAGCAGGAGGAGGATGCTGCTCCAGGCCTGAGCTCGCCCGGCCCACCCCAGAGCACAGAGTGGGTTCCCCAGAGCACAGAGGCACGCGTTGAAGAGAGGAGGGGCTGCGTTCACCTGGGAGAGGCACACGCATGACGGATGTGCAACTGCATTTCCCCACCCCTCCTGGATCAATTCAGCTGTGATGGGCGACCATCTGTCGCGAAGGCGAGGCTGGGGTGGCTTGGCAGGTGAACCGCAGGAAATGAACGCCATTGTTTTCATGCAAGAAATGAAAAACCCCTCTTTATGCTCGGGAAGAGGAGGGGGGAATAAATAAATGAGCAATAAATAATTTCTTTTTTGCATTTGTCAACTAAAAAGACTTCTCTTGCATGCCAAGTTACTGAAATAAGCAAAACAACGCGAAAGAAACAGCAGATTAATTAATGGGGTGAGCAATCATCATACAAAGTACTATGATATTGAATAATGACTTGTATTTTAATTCCATGATCCCATTAAGAGGCCAGATGTTAAAAGGCATCCTATCATAGCTGTGGATAACACAACGAAATAAAGCCTTTCACAACAAGATTGTTGCTTATTGAACCATGAAAATTGAAGAAGAAAAACTCTTGATGAGTAGATACATTAGGATCCAGACTGAGGATAGCTAAAGTGATCTGCAGTTCTGTCACATATTGTGATGGTATTAGAGCAGCCACTCACACATGGAGCCTGGTGACGTTCCCACTAGGATAGTACAGGTAGCAGGATGGGAAGTCAGTCACACCCAGTTTAGCCACCAGGGCGTCCTCAGTGCTCAGGACCCTCCGCACGGCTATGTTCTCATACTGCAGTAGGTCCAGAGTCACCTGTTGACGAAGACAAACCAACACAGTAATGACCCACTGTCTGTCTGTTGTTTAAAACTGGTTGTACTAAACATGCAAGTACACTGTTGACATAGTGACACACTCTTGTTGACACAGTCAACATATTGTTTGCATACTATAGAGTACCACAGCATGAGTCATAATACCCATAAAACCTAGCGGTCAAACAGGGAAATGGTTCCAATTGTTTTTCCACCATTCATTTTTCCCATAGGGGATTTTAGAAAAATAAGGGCTGTGTTTTGTGTAGGCTTACCCTGGCGTGACGTTTTGATAACCGTGTAAATCTCTCTAGGACAAGGTGACTTATCAATATATTTTCCTGTATTTACCCCACAAAAATAAAATGCTAATTAGCTGCTAATGTGGCTACCATAAAGAACTAGACATGCCGAATCGAGGCAAAGGTAAGAATCTCTATATTAACTATTTAATGTTAGCTAAATGTAGTAATGAATAAATTGGCTACATTTCTTTAAAATTGACAATTCTGTGAACTGTCTTGTGCAAGTTTTAAATTGACACAATACCAGTTAGCAAAGGTGTCAGCTAGAGATGACGTGCAGGAGCTTGCAACGAGCATGCACTACAAGCAATTCACTACACGCGTAATAACACCTGCTAAACACGTGTATGTGACCAATAAAATTTGATTTGGAAAGATTTGCAGTTTTGCATGATGTTTCTTTAGCATTTTCGAATCTGAGAGTAAATTGAGCCGAATATATTGATAAAAAAGTCACCTTGTACAAGAGAGATTTATCAAAACGTCACACCAGGGTAAGCCTAAACGAAACACAGGGTAACGCTTAACTTGACACCCAGTGTCATAACATGTCATGCAACAGTCATAAACATGTCATAACAGCTGACATAACATGGTCATAACACTGTCATGACCCATATATTTACACCTGTTGAGATATATATTGTGTTATTTTATGGCTGGTTATGACACCTACATATGTATCAAAAACAACATTTAATCAAATTCAAGAAGTTTTCTTTCGTTTGAAAGTTTCTTACATCCTTTACAGTCATGTTTTTTTCATCATATTTTTTATAATTTGTAGAAAATACACTTTGACACTATCATGAAGCATTATGACCACCATATAAGCCAGATAGGGCTATCATGCCCTTATATCAGTCATCAGTCAAAAAGAGGGTGTCTTGTCCTGCTCCTGAAATCTGCTCCTGTATTCATCCCAGTCATCAGCAACAGAGCATTGGGATAGGTGCATGTCTGACATCAATGTGTGCACAATTACAATGATAACATGGTCAATAAATGTAATTTAAAAATGATATAACATAAACATACTGTTGACACGTATGCTATGGTGTAATGGAATGTTTTGCCTTGTGTGGTAGGTTTTGTGGGTTTTTACACTTATGTAGGCATCATAACCAGCCATAAAATAACTACCATGGTAGGTTTTGTGAGCTTTGACATTCTTATGTAGGTGTCATAACCAGCCATAAAATAATGCAATATATGTCACAACAGGTCTAAATGTATGTCTTGACAGTGTTATGATCACATTTTAACAGGTTATGACAAGTTATGTCAGCTGTTACGACACATTATGACCATGTCATAATGTGTTATGACGCTGGGTGTCAAGTAAAGTGTTACCAAACACTGCCCTTATTTTAAGTGTTTCTAAAATCCCCTATGGGAAAAATGAATGGTGGAAAAACGATTGGAACCATTTTCCTGTTTGACCGCTAAGCTTTATGGGTATTATGACACCTCCACTGTGGAGCTCTATACATAGTAAACATGTTCATGAAAAACATTTTCTAGTTGATCACCCCAGGATGTTTTCTCCTCCATTTCCCTCTGAGGAGCTTGTAGCTTGATAATTAATTCTTACCTCTCTGCCCACATATGAGTTAGAGGTCTCAAAGATCAAGGCCAGGTGTTCCACACTGTTAGTCTCAAAGAAGTTGTCAATCTCTGCTTTGCTGTGGAGAGAAGAGAATAATACATTCTACAGAGTGACCACAACATTTCCATAAACACTGACGTTTGAAACGTCAAGTACTTTTCTATTGAGACTATAAAGTGAACAGCAGCACAACCTGAGCATTGACATGTAACACAAATTGCACATGGGATAGGGCCTTAAAGGGATACTTCTCCCAAATTACAAAATGACATGTTGGTTTCCTTACCCTGTAAGCAGTCTATGGACAAGGTATGACAGCAATCTATGCTTTGGTTTTGTTTACCTGGCCATTGTTTCAAACGCTACATTTTTAGCATTTATGGCACAGATCCAATGCAAGTCAGCAAGTCATTAGCATCTTTGCACTTCATGTCCAAATCATCTATAAGTAACTTAATTGAGTTACACAATCAACTTGTACATACTTTAGGATGATTTGGATATGAAGTGCAAAAATGCTAATATAGGTACCATTGACTTTGGCATTGGATTTGTGCCATAAATGCTCAAAAGTAAGCATTTGAAACAGTGGCCAGGTAAACAAAACCAAAGCATGGACTGCTGTGATACCTTGTCCATAGACTGCTTACAGGGTAAGGAAACTAATATGTCATTTTGTAATTTGGGTGAACTATCCCTATAAGTTGTTTTCTTTAAAAAGAGGAAGAGGACCTCATTATCTAACACTTTCATTCAGAAAAGAGGAAGCAATGTGATCTCTTGACTGTTTTGTTTATTCTACTTCTTATTTTATCAACCATTATCTTGTAAAGTCACTGAGATAAATCATGTGAAAAGTAAAACTGAAGTTGCACTTATGATGGTTTGGAGCAGTCTGTGGCACAACCCAACATACACCCTCATTTAAAGAAAGGGTGGTATTGTCACATTATAAAATGGAAGACACGATGGCCTAGGCTCTAGAGCAGGGGTCTCCAACCTTTTCTAGCATGAGAGCTACTTTTTAAAAGGTATACATTTTCTAGCTTTCAAATAGGCACATTCTTCTCTTTTCCTCTCCCCTGCAACTCTTCCCCAGATCCTTAGTGTACAAGAGAAAGCAGTGCACTATGTCAATATACCTGGTAAAATAATTCTAAGGGGAGCCCTATAAAATGTTTGATATTTTTTCTCCCATATTCTGTTCTCTATTTTCCTGGTATTCTATTTTGGGGGGGTTTCACTTTAAAAAATACAATTGTTCATAGAGAAACAACACAATTGGATGTTCTGAGTCAATGTCAATGCTTAAATCCCATCAGAAGACAATATGTTTTGGTCTGGAAGAACACTAACATTGAGATGTTTGTGTGTAATTCCCCTCCAGTGTGCCTTCTAATGTACTGGTCTAGTGATGGTTCTGTACTGCTGCTGCTCATTTCATGGCAAAGTTAGCAAATAACAAATACACACAAATGATATACTTACTCATAATATACACTACCGTTCAAAAGTTTGGGGTCACTTAGAAATGTCCTTGTTTTCCATGAAAACATACATGAAATGAGTTTGAATAGGAAATATAGCAAAATTAATAGGAAATGTAGTCATTGACAAGGTTAGAAATAATGATTTTTAATTGAAATAATAATTGTGTCCTTCAAACTTTGCTTTCGTCAAAGAATCCTCCATTTGCAGCAATTACAGCCTTGCAGGCCTTTGGCATTCTAGTTGTCAATTTGTTGAGGTAATCTGAAGAGATTTCATCCTATGCTTCCTGAAGCACCTCCTACAAGTTGGATTGGCTTGATGGGCACTTCTTACGTACCATACGGTCAAGCTGCTCCCACAACAGCTCAATAGGGTTGAGATCCGGTGACTGTGCTGGCCACTCCATTATAGACAGAATACCAGCTGACTACTTATTTCCTAAAAAGTTATTGCATAGTTTAGAGCTGTGCTTTGGGTCATTGTCCTGTTGTAGGAGGAAATTGGCTCCAATCAAGCACAGTCCACAGGGTATGGCATGGCGTTGCAAAATGGAGTGATAACCTTCCTTCTTCAAGATCCCTTTTACCCTGTACAAATCTCGCACTTTACCACCACCAAAGCACCCCCAGACCATCACATTGCCTCCACCATGCTTGACAGATGGCATCAAGCACTCCTCCAGCATCTTTTCATTTGGTCTGCGTCTCTCAAACTTCGATTTGTCTGTCCATAACACTTTTTTCCAATCTTCCTCTGTCCAGTGTCTGTATTCTTTTGCCCATCTTAATCTTTTCTTTTTATTGGCCAGTCTGAGATATGGCTTTTTCTTTGCAACTCTGCCTAGAAGGTCAGCATCCCGGAGTCGCCTCTTCACTGTTGACGTAGAGACTGGTGTTTTAATGAAGCTGCCAGTTGAGGACCTGTGAGGCGTCTGTTTCTCAAACTAGACACTAATGTATTTGTCATCTTGCTCAGTTGTGCACCGGGGCCTCCCACTCCTCTTTCTATTCTGGTTAGAGCCAGTTTGCGCTGTTCTGTGAAGGGACAGCGTTGTACGAGATCTTCAGTTTCTTGGTAATTTCTCGCATGGAATAGCCTTCATTTCTCAGAACAAGAATAGACTGACGAATTTCAGAAGAAAGTTATTTGTTTCTGGCCATTTTGAGCCTGTAATCGAACCCACAATTGCTGATGCTCCAGATACTCAACTAGTCTCAAGAAGGCCAGTTTTATTGCTTCATTAAATCAGCACAACAGTTTTCAGCTGTGCTAACATAATTGCAAAAGGGTTTTCTAATGATCAATTAGCCGTTTAAAATAATAAACTTGAATTAGCAAACACAACTTGCCATTGGAACACAGGACTGATGGTTTCTGATAAATGGGCCTCTGTACGCCTATGTAGATATTCCCCAAAAACCAGCCGTTTCCAGCTACAATAGCCATTTACAACATTAACAATGTCTACACTGTATTTCTGATCAATTTGATGTTATTTTAATGGTCAAAAAAATTGCTTTTCTTTTGAAAACAAGGACATTTCTAAGTGACCCCAAACGTTTGAACGGTAGTGTACTTCTGCCAGGTAAGACTACTTTGCAGTTAACATTTACTTGGGAAAGTTTTGGGAAAAGTATCTCTGTCAACCCACAAGACAGTTATCGCATCAACTGGCTACTAGTGATGGGCATTCCGAGTCTTTTCTGTGAGCTGGATCATTTGGCTCCGTTCACCTAAAAGAGCCGTTAATTTGGCTCAAACGGCTCTTCTTTCAGTAATGCTTAGAAATTGACCTAAAACATTTCTATTTTAAAGCCTCAAAAGTTGTCCACCAATGACAGATCGTGAAATGTGAGTTCAAATAAATGATAACATGAACAAATTATTAGATGGCCTGCAAATATTATTTTTTCAACAAAATTTAACACACTGAAAAAATTAGCGTGGGCCAGAATGAGGCTCTCTCCTCACTATATTGCTCCTGCACTGAGGAATTACCATCTTCAGAGAACGTTTTTATAATGTATCTGCAGATAATCAATGTCCGGAGCACAAAAAGCAATAGCAAAAGTATGCAAATCAGGAAGCAAAATGATCAGCTCTTTCACAGATGCAATTTGGTTCCAGACATTCACCAAAAAGAGCAGTTCAAAAAGAGCCGTTCGTTCGTTAACGTTCCATCACTACTGGCAGTTGTTTTGCAGGCCATCTAATCATTTGTTCAGGTAAACATTTATTTGAACTCACATTTCACAATAGGTACCGGTGCTTGACTTGGGCAGGAGCTCACCGGAGCAGAGTACCAGCACCTCAAATGTTCTACTGCTTGAGCTCCTGTTCCTCTTATAGAATATTAGCTAAAAAGTATTGTGGAGCTCCTGCACCTGAATATAAACAGTACCGGCACCCAAAATGAGTACCGGCAACAATTTCAATCCAAGTCAAGCACTGACTACACATGAAGTGATAGACAAACGCCCACACCACACAGACCGAAAGGGGCAATATTGCTGGAAACGTATTGGCAGATATTGTGTTAGGTTTGGCTTTTTAAGCCAGTAGTGTCTAAACAGGGGTGGGAAAATATTAATTTTGCATTGGTTAGGTAGTAGCTGGGAGGTTATGGTGTCTGATACTTGTGAGATTTGTTTATGAAAGTTTGCAATGGAACACGTGAAAATTGCATGTACTTTCAGAATTGTTTGGCGCGCTACTCATAGGTTGTCTGCTAGCTACTTGGATCTCGCCATCGAGCTGTTGGAGACCCCTGCCCTAGAGGTACTGTCTGTTGTGTGAGCTCCAGGGTGTTCAGAAGAGGCTGCCTCACCTAGCTGTCTCCAGAGGGGGGCAGGCAGGTGGCCAGGGCTCCTCATGGGTCTCCATCTTCTCAATGATCTTATGGCGTAAACCCCTCACATCACGAGGAACTTCTGGGAGGATTCAGGCACACAGGATTAATAAGAGGACATGTATACTTTTTTTTTTCTTCAAAACTTCTCATACTAACCATTCATATGATCACCATCTGCCCCAGGAATTATCAGAACATTTGCATTACCTCTGAAACCTTGTCCCTTGGAGTCAGGTTTGGAGTAAGCGTGGAAGAACTGTCAGAGGGAGAGAGAGAGAGAGAGGATCAGATGGCAGGTGGCCACATGTTGACCACTGGGAGGAACTGGGGACACCCCTCCCCCCACAACCCCTTCATGCTTTAAATCAACTGCAGATGTTTCAGTTCCCTCATTCATTCAGACAAATGATCCCTTTCATTTGACTTTCACCGGATGACAGAAAGGGAGAAAAATAACAGATTTATTGCTGACTAATCTAAAGTGAGTGCATTGCTGACTGAAATGTAACGACTGAAATGTAACACTTAGGGGTTATGAGTTTATATATAGCAACGTTTCAGAGTCAAAAAAGCTGATAATGACTCACGATCACAGTGAGATACGGTACATTTTTAAACATTGGATACATGTTCCGGTGATGTAAGACACTGAAAATCCACAAGGCTTGTGGAATATTACAGTTGAAGTACCTTCAGCGTTGGGTACGCCTTGACGCCAAAACGGGAACAAATCGGCCCATTCTCTTCATTAGCACAGTCTATGGCTGCTACATCCACAGCAGGTTTCCACTCTGGGGAGACAGATAATTAGTGTCAAAGTCAATGCACCAAATAAGGGTTATATGCAGGAATTCAAAAGTCAAAACAGCTTTTGACCATTGTACCAAATATTCCTCTTATTATTACTGCTCCCAAGCATATAAAATGATTCTGTATGATCAGCTTGAAAGCAGGCCAGAGGCTGGTGGGCCATGCGCTCTCGAGATCTGAGGCCTTAAAACCTTTCTGTGTTTGGGCCTGCTGCCAATAGGAAACTATGTCAATTTCAAACTAATTGTGTGGAATTATTTTCCTGTTATAGTTAACTGGATCCTGCTTATAGACTGAGGTCTGAAATGCCAAATAGTATTCTCATTTGAGATTCCAAAGGATGGTGTTTGAACAAGAGTAGCGATCAGACATGGACAGAATATGAACTCCTAAATCACATCATATGCTCCAATAATCAAATGTAGAGGCTGCTTTCTGGAAGGGGGGCTGAGAAACTGTCTGTCCTGTGGGAAACAACAAGGTGTGTTCTCATATCACCAGTCAGAATCACACAGCTTTTTTACATGTTAAAGTGGAATACAGGAATATAAATGTAAACAATTATTAATAATTATTGTATTTAAAAAGTTTATAATTCATTTTAAAAAGTCTACATAACCATTTTTAACTGGTTACTACACACTGCCTCAATGTGCACTGAAGTTTGATGATGGGCATACAACAAAAACACATGTATAGGCCTTCTCTGCAAAATGAAGACACATTTATGGATCCACATTGCAACATATACAAAACAATTACCCATGCACTTATGCACACCACGACCAGTCAATTATGACTGGTTTACTAACAACCCGTTGAATTTACATTGAACATTTTTATTACGTGAAAATGCACACCAACCTTTAATATCTCTTGCGAGACGTTTCCATTCGGGAGAAAATGCAATACAATGCCCGCACCAAGAGGCGTAAAACTCAACCACCAGTGCCGCCGTACAATTGACCAAAACGCTGTCCACATTATCCGGGGTTAAGATGACTATCTGATCAGAAGCAGTGTACAAGCCAGCTTCGGTGGTAAAAGGAAAAAGTAAACACACAAATATGAAGATCGTAGATATGAATGACGCTGTCAAATTTGCTTGTATTTTCCCTGTAAACCGAGACGTGGCACGGCAGCAGCGCCGCGCCATCTTCGAGTGTTTTCTTTCTGACAGCCAGCAGCTCAGCAAGGCAACCACTGTATAAGAAAGTGATAAACTTTTTTCACTTTGTCACTCGTCCAACTCCCTCCCCCATCCCCTCACCGCCCGCAGAAGCAGGGCTAAATCAGTCATTTGGCTAAATTCATAACGTAAGACAGAGACATTCCATTGGCTATAGTTGTTCTTAAACCTCAATGATGGAAAGCAATTTAGTTTGATCAGCAGCAGGATTGTGCAGCGACTTTTGCCAACAGACAGTAGATATACATTGTAACATCCCCAATAATTGTGGTGTCCAAAGTCTATCCATTGGCCTATATTTCATACAATGTATTCATTTGTAACCTCCCACAGAACCACATCATGTTCAGCTGATTCAGCCTGGCCTGCTAGATTTGTTTTCTGTCAAGAATCAACCTCTTGTTAAATATTTACTTTGTGGCTATTCCATACTGTCTGGCCAATCAACCATTGCCAGCTGCATCTGCCATATCACTTGACTTGACATATCAGGCGGTGTTTTGTCCAATCCAGATTTTGAACATGCAATTTGTAACCCCAAAGCAACTATCCTTGAACCGTATATACAGAACAAAAATATAAACGCAACATGTAAAGTGTTGGTTTCTTGAGCTGAAATAAAAGTTCAGACATTTTCCATAGGCACAAAAAAAATGTGTGCACAAATTTGTTCACATCCCCGTTAGTGAGCATTTCTCCTTTGTCAATATAATCCATGCACTTGACAGGTTTGGCATATCAAGAAGCTGATTAAACAGCAGGATCACAGGGTGCTGAAGAGTATTTCTGTCCGTAATAAAAGCCCATTTGTGGGGAAAAACTATTTCTAATTGGCTGGGCCTGGCTCCCCCATGGGTGGGCCTAAACCCCTGCCCAGTCATGTGAAATCCATAGATTAGGGCCTAATGAATTTATTTCAATTGACTGATCTCCTTATATACACTAACTCAGTAAAATTGTTGAAATTTTTGCATTTATATTTTTTGTTCAGTATAGTTTTATAAAAGGAATTGTGAGTATGGGTTACATTTTCAATGCATGAGCTTCATTGTATTTTAATGCTTGTCATATTCTACTTCCACACGCTAATGATGATCAAATGCTGAGGTGATGAGTCAGCGTTGACAAAGTGTGGGGTATAACTCAGGGTGTAACAGGACACAGTGAGGATGTCCTGCAGCTTTGTTTATAATAATACACTTATGCAAATCACTCAAATAAAATAAAAAAATGAAAAGGCAAACCACATTTGGCCAAACACTTGGGGCACTGAGCTAGAAAAGTGTGGTAGCGATTTTTGCAGGTTATAGCAGACATTTAAGATTCGGAAATGAAAGATTTATTTACAATTTCAAAGTTCAATTTAGTTCAAATATATGTATACTATATACATATCTGCAAAGTGAACAATGTTTATTTTACAATAATCTTCCAGGTTCAATAGTCAGTTCCAACAGGGAACTGTTCTAGTATATTTACACCCCATAAAACAATGTACAAGTCTTCAAGTGTACCTGCGTCTCTGACAGTAATACATTATAAATATTCATACACTTTAAAAGATGCAAAAAGATTTCTCTAGTCTACTCAATTTCATTATCGAACGATTTTTGCCTAATATACATTTTTGCTTTGGAGTTAAAATCCCCATCTTTACAGCAAGGGCCAACACAGTCCTACTACAGACAGCAGTTTGAAAACTGTCTGGAGGCATATTGATTACATTGCGATTCAATGATTTTCCAAAAGACTACAAAGCTGGCTTGTATAATCCAAACATAAAGCAATGTATCCGATCAACAAATACTGCATAGTTAGTTATAAAATGGGACATTACATCCACCAGCTACAATCAATTAATATTTATCCGCAGCTACAATCAATTCAGATTTCTCTGACCATTCTAGAGGGAAGTGTTGCAATACAGACTTGTGGAAATGCATTTCCTAGGTACTAAATCACATCACTATTTTCTCATTACACACAGTTAGGGACGGGAAAATGAGGCATTTCATGGAGAAATGGGTACCAAACGGAAATGTACAGCCCAACATCTCACAATAGACAGTTTATCCACTCCTTCTTCTGGTAGAAGAACAGTGGTGGTCAAATGCAAATTGGCATGGAAACTACTTTCATTCCCACAATTGTCACTTGGCTAACTGACATTACAATTGACAAGCATCGTCGTGCACGGCAAATTAATTTGTACATCACAGCATTCTTAGACTAAGGTATCTAGTGATGAGAGGACAGAATAAGCCCTTGAACATTGTTGAATGCTATGACCCACACAAATTAATCAATGACTCACACTTGCTACCATGCTGCTAAAGCCATTGTGTACGTGACGAATGGAGAGAACACTTGGTTCCATTGTAGTATATCAGAAGCGCATCATCAGTGACGCCCAGAGGCCTAATGCCATAGAAGCAAGTGTATTTAACTACCATAAATGGCATTTGAGTTATACTACCTTAGAAACATTAGAAATGCAATACCGACAGTCTGTGAGCAAAAGGCAAATGGGGGATTTCAAAAGGTGTTCTCTGGTTAGAAGTATGCTTAGGTAGACACTGAACAAGGCAGAGACTGAAGTTTAACCCAGTTGGAAAAACAGTTTTCCTTTAGGTATTTATGTATATGTAAATAACATTCAAAAGAAAGGAGGTGAATAAGAGTAGAGACATCAACTAAGGCCTGGAAATTGTGTTGTTGCTCTTGAGTGTGGCAATTCATAATCATACAGAACAAAAGAGGCACTTAACTAAATCAGGTAAAAGGCTAATTTTAAGGCTTGAATCCAGCGTGACAGGCTGGTTTCCAAACTAACCAGGTAGAACCTCTTGGTATCCGTTTTCATTGCCAATAGGCTAGTTATTAGGCAAAAACATGGAAGAAAAAGGACAGTGTTTAAACCCATCAATTACTAATATTTGAATTCTTAAATATTAAATACAAAAAAAGGTATATTTGAATTTATTTTTCACTCCCTATACAATGTATTGCCGTTTCTTTTTGTGCTTTGTTATTTCATCAGTCTTTCACAAAATGCTAAAATAATCTTTGTTTCGAAACATGTTAACAGCAAGATTTCTTACAACAAAACTATAATCAAATAATTTCCATACAATAAATATCACAATACAAGAGGCAAAATACTTCATTTTTATACAATCTGATAACCCCAATGACTTCCACTCGTTATATATAATCTTCTCATCATCCCATGTTATTACATGACCCAGACTGCTCCTCAATACTGTCTTGAGTTCATGAGTTCGCCATGGAACAGTCAATTTAGCAGCATTGATGAATTTATTGGGAAACAAGATCCACTCCATCTTTGACTGGACATGAACAGGGGAGCCAGCATGGGAGGCTTTACATGTTGGTTAAAGGCTGGATCAAAGATGTTTGGTGTAAGACGTGGTAGATCCACAATTAGCAAGTCCAAAGCTGTGTTGCAGAGGGGTACCAGTTTGACTGAACTGAAGGCATCTGGAGATCATTGGCACGTTGGCTGTGGGAGGGACTGTCTGGTGGAAGGTGGGTTTAAAACAGAGGCTTCAAAGCTCAGGAAAGGGCTCTTTTTGACCTCTTCTCCTGAATTTGTGTGAGAACTTCTGCTGTGTCCTTTATCAATGCATCAAAGATACCGTCAGCCAACTGCATCTTGACATAGAGCTCATCTTCATCATAGTTCACCCACTGAGACTCTTCCTCATGAAGCTCCTGGACCTGAAAACGCACACAAGACATCTTACTATCAGAAAATACACTTCACATTTGTTGGGTAATTCATAAAATAAAGTACTTCTTGAATTAAGAATGTTTCAGAACGAGTCACTCCTAAAGCATCACCGTTTAATGCTCTTACCAGAATATGATCTACTCGATCCCGTTTTTTCCTTCCGAATTTCAGCATCTTCTGCCAATCTGTTTTCTGGTTGTGGTCCTTCTTCAGGCCATACAGTTTCAACACCTCTGTGGTGATGAACGCCTGGAAGACGAGTTTAAACTTTAGATGGCACCATAAGCATTGCATATGTAACAGAGTTAACAACGTGGCGTAAGCTCACTCCACAGCTAGCTTGAAATGTTGCCAATGGAGCTATCGATATAGAGCTTTTTCTATAGCTCAATTGCTTGGTACGTTGTCAAGGAGGGAGGTCGCGTGTGTTTGCGAGCAGAACACCACTAGTTTGAGCCTGGTATGGAACAGGGACAGTGGAGGAAGCTATACGGTTAGAAGCACACTGATGTCGGTTTCACATACATACCTGAACTCTGGTGATGTCGCCAGGGCTCTTTACTCTATGGAAGTAGGAGGAGTTCATGCGTCGAGGCTTGACCCACTGAGGCTGATGGGCGTTAGGATCCTCTGCAAAGATCTCCTTGATGATCTCCCATGATAAGTCATATACAGCCTGCAGATAGCAAGCAAATGTCAGTGGATACATTTCAATAAATGACATGGGTCATCTCTTTTCAATGTGTCCTTACCTGTCTGTAGCTGCGAACACATTGACTTTCCGGATCCTTGCCATCGCATCCCAGGAACTCCTCTGAAGGCTTGGGGACTGCGAGCCCAGCGAGGGTCTGTGTGCCCTGGCCCAGTTTACATCTGTCCCAGATCTCCTGGGTGGCAGCGTCGACCAGCTCCTCCACCTTCGGGGCGGAGTGAGGCACCACCATGGCAGGCTGCTCAGGGAGCTTGGGCTGCCGGGGCAGCTCTGGTCTGGGTGGGGTCTTCACCTGGTCAGCCAGGCCTACTGACCCAGCTGACAGCCCCTCCTCCTGCTGTTGCTTCTGTTTCTGCTGCTCTCTACGGGAGCTGAGGCCATAGTCCTCATCGAACCACTCCTGCTCGTCCCCCAGTTCATCCAGCAGCGCTCGGCTCAACTCCAGCTCAGCCAGACGCTTGGTCAACTCTTCCTGACCACTAGCCCCCAACACTGGACTCTCCTATGGATACAGAGGAAGGACAAGAGTCACTAAGTGAAAACCCTATGAAAATTTTATAACGTTTTAAATTCTACTGGGATAAATATCTACAAAAACAGAAGAAAACAGAGCACCACATTCAATTGGATATACACAGAGTGTACAAAAAATTAAGAACACCTTCCTAATATTGTGCTGCACACCCTTTTGCCCTTAGAACAGCCTCAATTCGTCAGGCATGGACTCTACAATGTGTCGAAAGCATTCCACAGGGATGCTGGCCTATGTTGACTCCAATGCTTCCTGCAGTTGTGTTAAGTTGGCTGGATGTCCTTTGGGTGGTGGACCATTCTTGATACACACGGGAAACAGTTGAGCGTGAAAAACCCAGCAGCGTTGCAGTTCTTGATACAAACCAGTGCGCCTGGCACCTACTACAATACCCCGTTCAAAGGCACTTAAATATTTTGTCTTGCCCAGCCACACATACAATCCATGTCTCAATTGTCTCAAGGCTTAAAAATCATTCTTTAACCCATTTCCACCCCTTAATCTACACTGATTGAAGTGGATTTAACAAGTTACATCAATAAGGGAACATAGCCTTCACCGGGATTCACCTGGTCAGTCTGTCATGGAAAGAGCAGGTGTTCATAATGTTTCTTGCACTCAGTGTAGATAAGCCTGTTGGTCAAAGTTGTTTGACCTTTGGACTAAAGGGTATTTTGAGGTAAAATCAACTCTGGATGGTTATCAACAGTGCTGCTAAGCTCAATTATTGATCGATTCCCCTACAGCAATGTTATCAGTTCTGTTTAATCATTTACTAGAACATCAGCTCTTTGAAGTATTTTAGCTGAAAATATCCTAATTTAGAAATTAAATGCATTGCACATGTGATTGCAGGTTATCACATTATCTGAAGAAAATACTGTATGTTTTAACACTTACAACATTTACTGTATAACAGTTTTAAAAAGAGATCAGATGAACTCACCGGCCGGTTACAGAGTTCTGGAGACGAGACTTGCTCCTTTTGGTCTCCGTCTAGGAAGAAGGGCAGACCATCTCTCTGTGCCACAACCTGTGGTTGGGAGACAGTTTCCCCACCCTCTACCTTTTTAATGAAATCTTTCATTTGATTAGCAGCTGATATCTTCTCTTCTTTGGCCTTTCTGATCTGTGCGAATTGCTTCACAGCATCTTTCATGAAGTTGTTGAGGACCTTATCTGCAAAAGCACTGAGGACGTCTTTCCCCACGGTCTGCTCTGGAGTAAACTTCTGATGGGCATCTAGGCCTTTCCTCTCAATGAGGGTAGAGGTCTCATCAAGACTTATCTTACGTTCTATGTCAGTGATGAAGAGACTGGTAGGTACATCTTCAAGGTCCAGGAGGATGGTCTTGGTTCTTCCATTGGACATTGGATATTCTCCCTCTTTGAACTCATGTAAGTTGATCAGGTTTGTCTGGTGTTCAGCTGAATCATCATTCACATCAGTAGGTCCGTTGTCTCCAGAACGATAATTCTGAGATGTTCCCCCTCTTTTATTTTGCAGATTTCTTTCATGCGTTTTCTTTTCAAAGTTGCATTTGTTTGGCTTGTTTTCAGATTGGTCGTCAAGGAAAGAGTCCTCATCCTCTGTGGTGTCTACGTAGATCTCAAACTTCTCTGGCAAACGGGAGATCTTGTCCGGAGGAGCGAAGATGCCATGGCCCTCCTCACACTCAAAGTACACCACCCCATCGTAGGTGCCATTGTTGCTTCCTTCAGACTTGTCCAGCTCCACTCCAGCCCAGAAGCCGTTGGCAAAGCTGGTGTGGCCCTTGAATCTAAGCGTACCAGGCTGGACGTTACTCACTAAAACCCTGTCTCCAATCGTGAAGTTAGGCATTTCATCCAGTGCTAGTGAAGGTGGGGTCTGGGAAGGGGAGATAGTTGGGGAGCGGTTTGAACTAATGACCTGGGAATCCTTGGTCTGGCTCTGCAGGTCCAGAAGTATTTCAGAGCGAGGACTGCCACTAGTAGCTCCAGATCTTCCACTCAGCTCCTCACCGATCTCCTCCTCACTACTGTAGAAGGGTGACCTGCTGTGGGAAGCCTCTCTGGTCTCTTGGTGGGATGGTGAGGTAGGTTTGGAGCCTTGGTTGTCCTCCCTGAGTGAAGACTCCACAGAGAATTTAAAGTCTTCATGATAACCATCAGCTGAAGGAGGAGAGGCCTCCTTACCCTTGGCTGAAAAGTCACTCTTTGATGATAAGACATCAGACTCAGGGGTGTAGGATTGCCCTTTGATGGGGGATGGTGATTTAGCAGATTTCTCATCAACATCAAGACTGCTTATCGGGGAAAGCCCTTGTTCTCCTTTCTCTGAGGAAACATGTTCTGACAGAGACTGGTGCTGCTGGGAGGCTGGGCTCTGCTCTAGGTCAGGTTTGAGTAGATGGTCAAAGTGACTGTCTTCAGAGCGTGACTGAGTGTGCTCACATCCTTCAGACTTCACAGAGTCCAGCTCCTCGATGACCTCTGACCGGTGGCTGGAGACGACGCGCTCATCCCCAGAGTTGGTGGCCTGTGGCCTGGCTGGCTCCCTCAGGGAGAGTGCCCCCTCAGAGGGCTTCCTGGGGAGAGGCTTGGGGGACAGCAGGCCCCTCAGACCGTTGGTGTGCTCTGGACTCCCATACACTGGAGTTGGGGTCACTGTAGGGGGGTCCTCGTCTGAGGATTCCTCATGCCCTGCGGTATATTTACTGAGCCCAGATGTTGTGAGGTCATCTGAAAAATATATATATATATATATATAGGAAAAAAATGGTGATATCATCACAGCATGGGCACAAACGTCAACGTGGAGAAAAATAAACTTCTTGAGAATGCACAACCCACCTTGTTCAACTGGAGAATGTGGAAGTGTCTTCTCAGCTTTCTCAGAGTCAGAGACAACCTTCCAGTTTTTGCCGGTTTCAGGCCTGGAGAGAAACCATTTTTTTAGATGAAGATCCAATGAAAATGGACCCATTGATCAGTTTGTGCAACATACACATAGTTAGTGCGCTGGTGTACCTGTAAGGAGGTATTGGTTTAACCTTGGGCTTCTCTGTGGCTGAGGTGGGGGCCTTGATCTGAGGCTTGGCAGCAGGTGTCGAGTCTGGTTCCTTATTCAACTCAGTCTCGGTCTTCTCAATGAAGTCATTGTAGGACTAGACATAAGGAAACAAACAAAGCCCAAAGTAAGTCACTCTTCTTGTTATTGCTCATTGAATGGAGCAGGGCAGGCTAGGATTCTCTGACACACACTGACCTCTAGCTGCTTCAGTAGGCTGGCCTCCTGGGCTTTCAGACGCTCTTTGTGCCTCTTCTTCTGCTCCTTCTTCAGCTGGTACACCACAGACTTGCGTTTGCGTAGCTCCTCTTTGAGGGCACGGATACGGCTCTCGATGTCGCTCTGATCCGACATGGGCTCTGTGTGACACAATAGGTTTGGTTAAAATGCTAAATCCATGCCAGACTGATTAGTATAAAGTAATCCAACTTAGAACTACTGAACTCAAATTCTCAGAAGCGGGGGCAAATATGTAATTATTTGCGGTTTGTCGATACGGACATTCATAGGCTACTCCAAAAATGTTATGTTTGTGATAAAATCTGATGATTGAAATGTCCACTGTAATAGCACAACAGAACCAGAAACTACAGTTTAAGGACTATGACTGTAGCCCAGTGAAGGCTGGGAAGCTTCCATACTCCCATAACACAACTAAGCAGGTTGAGCGTCAAGGAACTGCACACAATCCTTTTCTTACGGCATCACATTATGCCTGCACAGTCAGTCCTCTTTCGACAGCTCTAACAGAAAATAAAAATGATGTCCCGTTTTGGAGGTCCTACTGCTCCAGAGAGGGGACCAACTCACCTGTGTGTGTGCCAGAGGGGGTGTCAGTGGCCTTGGGGTCGTGGCTGGCGGTCCTGGAGGAGGAGCGGAGCTGCATCTTGCTGCTGCTGCCCTCTAGGTGTGTGTTAGTGCTGAGGCTGGCTTTTGGTGAAGGAGACTATACAACAGAGGAAAAGGATAGGGCCCAAGGGGAATTCAGGACAGTCTGACATTCACAACAACAGCATGCCCCAACTAACTAACCACGCCACACCAAAACACACACACCAAAACACTCAAAAGGCAGTGTCCCTAACGGCACATGCACAGATGCCTTTCTGTGACATTTAGACTTGAGTCTTCCTGCTTACATCTCATTTGCATGTGGCTTCTAAATTCCTGAGATGATTTAACCCCAAATAACTATGACACCTAGTTCCATAAAATAAGTTCACAAGAGTGAATGAAATAAATAATTTTTTTAAGTGTTTTCTTATTGACCCAATAGGGCAGTTAAATGAACAATACTGAATGTCACAATCACAAAACACTCAAGTAACAAATTAACTGTGCACAAGGAAAGTGACAATTCCCTGAAGAATCAACCGAGTCTGGACCCTGGACAAAGGCCTACATTCACTGAGCTGCCCAACACCTCTTCCCCCTCAGGAGGCTGAAAATATTTGGTATGGGTCCTCAGATCCTCAAAAACTTCTACAGCTGCACCATTGAGAGCATCTTGACTGGCTGCATCACCGCTTGGTATGGCAACTGCTTGGCATCCGACCGCATTGCGCTACAGAGGGTAGTGCGTGCAGCCCAGTACAGCACTGAGGCCGAGCTCCCTGTCATCCAGGACCTCTATACCAGGCGGTGTCAGAGGAAGGCCCTAAAATTGTCAAAGACTCTGGCCACTCAAGTCACAGTCTTCTCTCTGCTACCGCACGGCAAGCGGTACCAGAGCGCCAAGACTGAGACCAAAAGGCTCCTGAACCGCTTCTAACCCAAAGCCATAAGGCTGCTGAACAGTTAATTAAAACGGCTACCCGGAATTTCTGCTTTTCACCCCCTACCTATTCAATCTATCACCTAACCAAACCTACATGTACACTACCGGTCAAAAGTTTTAGAACACCTACTTATTCAAGGGTTTTTCTTTATTTTTACTATTTTCTACATTGTAGAATAATAGTGAAGACATCAAAACTATGAATTAACACATATGGAATCATGTAGTAACCAACAAAGTGTTAAACAAATCAAAATATATTTTGAAGGAGTTCCCAAATATGCTGAGCACTTGTTGGATGCTTTTCCTTCACTCTGCGGTCCAACTCATTGCAAACGATCTCAATTGGGTTGAGGTCGGGTGACTGTGGAGGCCAGGCCATCTGATGCAGAAATACACATGCGGAGATCATCCGTTCACCCACACCACGTCTCACAAAGACATGGCGGTTGGAACCATAAATCTCAAATTTTAACTCCAGACCAAAAGGACACATTTCCAACTGTCTAATGTCCATTGCTTGTGTTTCTTAGCCCAAGCAAGTCTCTTCTTATTGGTGTCCTTTAGTAGTGGTTTCTTTGCAGCAATTTGACCATGAAGGTCTGATTTACACAGTCTCCTCAACAGTTGATGTTGAGATGTGTCTTACTTGAACTCTGTGAAGCATTTATTTGGACTACAATTTCTGAGGCTGGTAACTAATGAACTTATCCTCTGCAGCAGAGGTAACTCTGGGTCTTCCATTCCTATGGTGGTCCTCATGAGAGCCAGTTTCATCATAGCGCTTGATGGTTCTTTAAATTTTCCGGATTGACTGACCTTTATGTCTTAAAGTAATGATGGACTGTCGTTTCTCTTTGCTTATTTGAACTGTTCTTGCCATAATATGGACTTGGTCTTTTACCAAATAAGGCTATCTTCTGTATACCCCCCCTACCTTGTCACAACCCAACTGATTGGCTCAAACGCATTAAGGAGGAAAGAAATTCCACAAATTAACTTTTAACAAGGCACACCTGTTAATTGAAATGCATTCCAGGTGACTACCTCATGAAGCTGGTTAAGAGAATGCCAAGAGTGTGCAAAGCTGTCATCAAGGCAAAGGGTGGCTATTTGAAGAATCTCAAATGTAAAATATATTTTGATTTGTTTAACACTTGGTTACTACATGATTCCATATGTGTTATTTCATAGTGTTGATGTCTTCACTAGTATTCTACAATGTAGAAAATAGTAAAAATAAAGAAAAACTCTTGAATGAGTAGGTGTTCTAAAACTTTTGACCGGTAGTGTACATATTACCTCAATCTACCACCCCAACTACCCCGTACACTGATCTGGTCCCGGTACTATTTATATTTTATTGTGTTACTATTTTATTTTTATCTATTTGTTAAGTTTCTTACTGCATTGTTGGGAAAGGGCTCATTCGTAAGCATTTCACGGTAAAGTGTACACTTGTTGTCTTCGGCGCATATCACAAATAAAATTTGATGGGAAGAGAGCTAACAAAGTCTCACTTCGCTCTCAGGAGGGATAATACTTGGTGCATGCGCGTTGACAGATTCTGTTAACTCATACAATTCCCTGTATTCCTTTTCATATGTTGCTTTTTTTTTTTTTTTTAGGAGGGGGACTTTTAAAATTATCTAAACTTATGGAAGAGTTCATAAACAAATGTAATCAATGTCTTTCTACCGTAGTAATAGATAACATCACAAAATGCACAGTGCCTTACTCTCTTGCTCGCAGAGGGGGAGTCAAAGTCCTGGGTGTATATGGAGGGGCTGTACTGGGCAGAAGGCAGGTCAGAGACAGAACCAGGCGGATCAGTGGAGGGGATGTCTGGCTGCTGGGACCCAGACAGCTCTGTGTGCACACTGGAGCCAGTCACTACTGGGGAGTAGTCACCCTCACTCACAGAGTCTAAGGAGGAGATACACACACAAAGGTCAAGAGCAGATACATACACCTGCAGCCTCAAACATGGAGGTGCAGCTAGCTAGATGGACTGTACGATGTTCTCGCATTCATAAAAATATACGGCACAAGGCAAGCAAACACATACCTGATAACAAGCAATAAACAGAAACTACTGCATACTACAGTGTGCATATATTTCATCTCATACAATAGGCCTATAGCTCAGTGTCTGTCAACAGTGGTCTCTCACCTCTATCAGTCTTTCCCTCAGGTTTGTGCTGGCCGGAGCTAGCATTGGAGCGGTCTCTGTGATCTGACCGCTCGTCTCCATCTCTAGGACGCTCTCTGTCCCAGGCAGCCAGGGCCTGCTTCTCCATCCGCCTCACCTCAGCCTCCTCAGCATCCAGCCTCTGCTTCCACTCCAGCAGCTCCTCCGCGTGCCTCCGCCGATGCATCAGACCCTGCTCCCGCTTGGTCAGGAACCTGGTGGTGGGGAGGACAGGAGGAAGGGAGAGAAAGCACAAAGAACGGTAGGTGCAATTGGTGTGAGAAGCAGTGAAATGATTGCAACATCGTAGAAGCTAGCAGAGCCATCAGTAGTCCAAACAGTCAACCCAACCACCCCCTGCCCATCTTCACTGCAAACTCAAAACCTCTGGGATTGTCCACACACACAAACCATCCAAACCATGCTTACCACGACAAACATGGTTTAATTTTGACACCATAGTGCACAACTCATCCAAACTCTTCCCCCAACAGAGTCCTCTGTAGCTCAGATGGTAGAGCACGGCGCTTGTAACGCCAAGGTAGTGGGTTCGATCCCCGGGACCACCCATACACAAAAAAAATGTATGCACGCATGATTAAGTCGCTTTGGATAAAAGCGTCTGCTAAATGGCATATTATATTATTATTATTATTACAGACATTTGATCACAATAGATAAAACAACAGGCACAAAGTGTAGTGGCGGCCTGATCACCAGGTCAGGTTCATGCAGCTGGTTTGACCCCAGGGCTTAACATTACTGTAGGAAGACACCCCTCAAAACATCTCAGTCAAAGACCACCAAGGGTTAAAAAATGCATTACAGAATATAGGCCTGAATGTGTCTATGGGTGTAACTTTGACATGAATTCTACACATTTCCCATGTATACTGCGGAGAAAAGAAGACTTTCAAAATTGTTTCTCCATTGCTTTGATTTATAATGTACATTGAAAAGAACTGGTTCATTATACACAGCAAGTTAATCAGCTATTTTGCATGTTGACTATAATTAGTAGAAGTGCCAGACAGTACTGTGTTTGGTTGTCTCCCTATCTCACTAGTACGGTTTTGGGTTAGACTGTGCTCCCAATTCTATTAAGCCCACTTGCAATATATACTCATTAGCCCATCACAAGCAACAGTTACCTAATCAGGAGCATCGGTGAAGATTTACTGGGTTCATTAAACAGATTAAAACCCTCTATCACTGCTAAAGCACCGGCCAAAGGCACTGCCTCTTTTTCATGGATGGAGCCTAACATCTTATCATTTACTCTTATGGACTTTGCTCGAACAAAGAAGTGAGTGGCATGAATATGAGATCATGATTCATTCACTCTGAATGAGAGTTAAATGAGCACCTCAAAGCAACACCACAGAGATTGGAGAGCTCTCTCTGTTCTCTGAGAGTCTCGTTCAAATCAGGCCAACTGTATTAAAATGAATATGACCTTTGACCTTAGAAGATCAAAGTGATGTCATATCATTACTGACAAAAATGCCTTTCGTTTTTCACTTCTTTTTGAATTTCTGTGACCCTTCATGCATACGGTTGTGATCGTACATGCAATGCCTGATGACTTTGGTTTGTGTTGCCAATAGGTCAGCTCATACAGTGGAGAAAAAAAGTATTTAGTCAGCCACCAATTGTGCAAGTTCTCCCACTTAAAAATATGAGAGAGGCCTGTAATTTTCATCATAGGTACACGTCAACTATGACAGACAAAATGAGAAAATAAAATTCCAGAAAATCACATTGTAGGATTTTTAATGAATTTATTTGCAAATTATGGTGGAAAATAAGTATTTGGTCAATAACAAAAGTTTCTCAATACTTTGTTATATACCCTTTGTTGGCAATGACACAGGTCAAACGTTTTCTGTAAGTCTTCACAAGGTTTTCACACACTGTTGCTGGTATTTTGGCCCATTCCTCCATGCAGATCTCCTCTAGAGCAGTGATGTTTTGGGGCTGTCGCTGGGCAACACGGACTTTCAACTCCCTCCAAAGATTTTCTATGGGGTTGAGATCTGGAGACTGGCTAGGCCACTCCAGGACCTTGAAATGCTTCTTACGAAGCCACTCCTTCGTTGCCCGGGCGGTGTGTTTGGGATCATTGTCATGCTGAAAGACCCAGCCACGTTTCATCTTCAATGCCCTTGCTGATGGAAGGAGGTTTTCACTCAAAATCTCACGATACATGGCCCCATTCATTCTTTCCTTTACATGGATCAGTCGTCCTGGTCCCTTTGCAGAAAAACAGCCCCAAAGCATGATGTTTCCACCCCATGCTTCACAGTAGGTATGGTGTTCTTTGGATGCAACTCAGCATTCTTTGTCCTCCAAACACGACAAGTTGAGTTTTTACCAAAAAGTTATATTTTGGTTTCATCTGACCATATGACATTCTCCCAATCCTCTTCTGGATCATCCAAATGCACTCTAGCAAACTTCAGACGGGCCTGGACATGTACTGGCTTAAGCAGGGGGATACGTCTGGCACTGCAGGATTTGAGTCCCTGGCGGCGTAGTGTGTTACTGATGGTAGGCTTTGTTACTTTGGTCCCAGCTCTCTGCAGGTCAACACACAGTCCCCCCGTGTGGTTCTGGGATTTCTGCTCACTGTTCTTGTGATCATTTTGACCCTCGGGGTGAGATCTTGCGTGGAGCCCCAGATCGAGGGAGATTATCAGTGGTCTTGTATGTCTTCCATTTCCTAATAATTGCTCCCACAGTTGATTTCTTCAAACCAAGCTGCTTACCTATTGCAGATTCAGTCTTCCCAGCCTGGTGCAGGTCTACAATTTTGTTTCTGGTGTCCTTTGACAGCTCTTTGGTCTTGGCCATAGTGGAGTTTGGAGTGTGACTGTTTGAGGTTGTGGACAGGTTTATTTTATACTGATAACAAGTTCAAACAGGTGCCATTAATACAGGTAACGAGTGGAGGACAGAGGAGCCTCTTAAAGAAGAAGTTACAGGTCTGTGAGAGCCAGAAATCTTGCTTGTTTGTAGGTGACCAAATACTTATTTTCCACCATAATTTGCAAATAAATTCATTAAAAATCCTACAATGTGATTTTCTGGATTTTATTTCCTCAATTTGTCTGTCATAGTTGACGTGTACCTATGATGAAAATTACAGGCCTCTCTCATCTTTTTAAGTGGGAGAACTTGCACAATTGGTGGCTGACTAAATACTTTTTTCCCCCCCACTGTATGAACAGAATGGCATTGGGTGTTTTTCAAGCTTTCACTTCCACACTTCCTGGAAAAATGAAATTGCCCCCCCCCACAGGCGGGGGCTGAACACAAGCATGCTCCTTGGGACAGAGGGCAGAGAAGGAGAGGCAGCAGTGAGGCGAGAGCAGCACTGTACCTGACCAGCTGGATGTAGAGTTTGGGGAAACAGAGAGGCCCAGCGGTGGGCCGTAAACAGAGAGAAGAAGCAGTGAACAGGAGAGCAGTGTCCACAACCAAAAAACACAAGGACACGAAACGCACAGAAAACCCCCACAAAATATGAGTTGGAGAATGAGAAAACAGCAAAATAGAGAGAGAACGGGAGGATAAAATAGAACACAACCACAGAGACAGGGAGCGAGAGAAGAGAGCAGTGAGTAAACATGTGGTTTATTGCACTGAATGTTTCATGTTTCATTCAAAGAGAAGTAATGTAGTTACTCTGCCAGGGCTTTGTGTTGGTGGCAGTGCTTAAAGGGGTATTAAAACCCAGTTCTTTTCATCAGGAGTTGGCCAGGACATGGCAAGATGTGCATGTTTGTCTTTGGAGCTGGACTACAATAAAGAGCGGGTGTGTGGGAATGTGTAGCCATGTGTGAATGCATGCGGTGGTGCCAAGAGGGGAGCTAGATGTGACTGAAAAATGATAATCCTAAAGGGTTACGAGAGAGGCATTTGTCTCATTTTGCACCCCAGTGGACATAATGCTTCTCCTTAATTAAATGCACTGGATGGAGGAATTTGGGGAGATTAGATTATTTTAGCAAACAGTTGCAAAGGTAGTGATGGGTGATAATTTTGTTAATGTTTTTAAGCACTGGTGACTAAAACCTGATTTAGGCTTCATTAGAATAAAACTGGCTAAATCACACATTAACCTGCACTATGATCCACAACAACAACACTAGGGCATGATTAAAAGAGACTGTGTTTACATAATGAAATGGCAGGTTGTTAGAAGACCAATGCAAGCAAGCAGACAGAGGCATGGCTACAAGCAGCTTGTTAGTTTCCTATAGAAAATAACGTCTAGGCTCAAATTGACAGCGACTTCCCACTTTTAGCTGTGATATAGGGTACCTTCAGTTTTATGTTCTTTGGTAGATTATTCAATTCAAGGAATAATTTGCTCTAGGCCTACAATTAGTACTGATGACGTTGCTATTGAAAGAGAGTTACAAATCCTTAAACACCACAACAACTGAACGTTTGTTAGGACCTGTACTGCAGAATGTATAAGAATGAGGTCAGTCTGTGCAGGTCTCGATGTTTAACCATCATGTGAGTCCCCTCCAGTCACATTACCACATTGTTAAAAGACTAACCTGCCCTGGCTGCTTGTATGAGACACCAGACAGACAATTTACACTACATATTTGCTCTGGTTCATATTGTAAATATTGGAATGAGTACAGAGGTTGGAGAGGATGCAGTCTGAATAACTAACATATCTATAGCAGGGTTCCCCAACTGGCACTCAAAGTTTTATTTGGCCCCCCAAGTTCTGAGAAAACAAAAACAAATCTGCCCACGGCTGAATCTAGTTGATGATCCCTAATCTATAGGGAGGACATGGAGCATGCTTATATTCATATCCACACCACAGAATAATTAAGGTTTCTAGTCAAGCCAATCCCTCACTTTCACAAGACAAAAGCAACTTGTATCAAATTATTTACGATAACAGAAGCTGGTACATAATTCCTTATGAATAACAAAGCAAACAGCCTAAATGATTGATATGCCCAATTTGGTTTTGTTAGCTCGTCAGTGTAAGACAAGTTAACAATCACACCCATAAAGATAAAGCTATCAAAGATCTGGTCATTTCAGCTGTTTAAAAGTTGGTATAAATTAATATTCAGTGACCAGAATTGAAGTGTCCATCTTAGCGAATTCTGTTATATAAAATAGCCCATAATGAAGACTTCCAATAAAACATTTTAGTTGTCAATAGGAGTTTGGACAGTTTAGTTTTAATAGGTTAATTGAAGTTTAAATTACTTCTCATCCATGTGAGAGCGCATCTTCTTGAGCTTCTGCATGATGCTGCTGGTCTCACTGCCAGACACTGAGAGGGGAGAGGCGCTGCGCACGTCCCCGTCTGTCATCGCCCCCTCGACACGCTCCGACACAGGAGTCTCCTGTAGGACATAGATGGTTACACACACACACACCAGAAATGAAGAGAGAAAGACCATTTCAAATCTTACCGAATGTCTAAAATAATACTGCATGGTTTCATTGAGGGAAAAAAGTATTTGATCCCCTGCTGATTTTGTACGTTTGCCCACTGACAAAGAAATGATCAGTCTATAATTTGAATGGTAGGTTTATTTGAACAGTGAGAGACAGATTAACAACAACAAAATCCAGAAAAACACATGTCAAAAATGTTGTAAATTGATTTGCATTTTAATGAGGGAAATAAGTATTTGACCCCCTCTCAATCAGAAAGATTTCTGGCTCCCAGGTGTCTTTTCTACAGGTAACGAGCTGAGATTAGGAGCACACTCAATCAGATTCCAAACTCTCCACCATGGCCAAGACCAAAGAGCTCTCCAAGGATGTCAGGGACAAGATTGTAGACCTACACAAGGCTGAAATGGGCTACAAGACCATCGCCAAGCAGCTTGGTGAGAAGGTGACAACAGTTGGTGCGATTATTCACAAATGGAAGAAACACAAAAGAACTGTCAATCTCCCTTGGCCTGGGGCTCCATGCAAGATCTCACCTCATGGAGCAATAATCATGAGAACGGTGAGGAATCAGCCCAGAACTACACGGGAGGATCTTGTCAATGATCTCAAGACAGCTGGGACCATAGTCACCAAGAAAACAATTGGTAACACACTACGCCGTGAAGGATTGAAATCCTGCAGTGCCCGCAAGGTCCCCCTGCTCAAGAAAGCACATATACAGGGCCGTCTGAAGTATACCAATGAACATCTGAATGATTCAGAGGAGAACTAGGTGAAAGTGTTGTGGTCAGATGAGACCAAAATCGAGCTCTTTGGCATCAACTCAACTCGGTGTGTTTGGAAGAGGAGGAATGCTGCCTATGACCCCAAGAACACCATCCCCACCATCAAACATGGAGGTGGAAACATTATGCTTTGGGGGTGTTTTTCTGCTAAGGGGACAGGACAACTTCACCGCATCAAAGGGACGATGGACGGGGCCAGGTACCATCAAATATTGGGTGAGAACCTCCTTCCCTCAGCCAGGGCATTGAAAATGGGTCGTGGATGGGTATTCCAGCATGACAATGACCCAAAACACACAGCCAAGGCAACAAAAGAGTGGCTCAAGAAGAAGCACATTAAGGTCCTGGAGTGGCCTAGCCAGTCTCCAGACCTTAATCCCATAGAAAATCTGTGGAGGGAGCTGAAGGTTCGAGTTGCCAAACGTCAGCCTCGAAACCTTAATGACTTGGAGAAGATCTGCAAAGAGGAGTGGGACAAAATCCCTCCTGAGATGTGTGCAAACCTGGTGGCCAACTACAAGAAACGTCTGACCTCTGATTGCCAACAAGGGTTTTGCCACCAAGTACTAAGTCATGTTTTGCATAGGGGTCAAATACTTATTTCCCTCATTAAAATGCAAATCAATTTATAACATTTTTGACATGCGTTTTTCTGGATTTTGTTGTTGTTATTCTGTCTCTTACTGTTCAAATAAACCTACCATTAAAATTATAGACTGATCATGTCTTTGTCAGTGGGCAAACGTACAAAATCAGCAGGGGATCAAATACTTTTCCCCCCCTCACTGTATGCATAACACAAAGCATCTCTTTCTGAAGTTTAGCTCAATATCTCCATAAATAAGATATTCTCAGATAAGAATATGATGTAAGAAGGTGGTAGTACTGACCGGTGGAGTGTCACCGGTGCCGGCACACTTGAGGCGCTCCTTCAGCTTGAGGGTGGTGTGTCTCATCCTCTCTATCTCCTCCTGCTGTTTGAGCAGCAGCTGCCTCTCCTTCCTGGCTGCCCTGTTGGCCTCCTGCAGACGCTTGATCTCCGCCTGGACACCACACACACAGGGTCAAGGGTCATGGTCACTCAGCATTACAGATGGGCAGTAATGGGAGCAGGTGAGATGGGCAGAGAGTTTGTTAGTTAGTTACCTGTTCCTGTTGAAGTTTCATCAGTAGGCCTCTCTGCTTCTTTCTGATGGGTGGCATCTTGTCATCCTCACCCTTGTCTCTGAGGCGCCTATGAGGTCAGAAAGGAGAAACAGTGAGAACATGAATGCAAAATGAGGACAGAAGTGCCTCATGCGATAGAAATTCAACAGAACACCTTGACCAAAACGACTCAGTTTTGGTCAATGTGTTCTGTTGAATTTCTAGCGCATGTTTTCGTATGATGGAAAACAAAAAACGTTGGCTTTAGCAGGGAATGAGACAATATTAATTCAGAAAACATGGATCCTAATAAAAGTAAACCAGTGCCTTTTCTGGTGCTCCAGCCAGGCGAGCTCGGCCTTGGTCTTCTCCTTAAGGGCCTTCTGTCGCAGGCGCAGCAGGGAGCTCTGGTGGTGGGCGCGCACCTCCTCCTCCTTCATGTACTGGCGCACCATGTCCATGGTGAACCTGGAGAAGCTGTCCTGCCCGCTGGAGAAGGGCATGCTGCCGTCCTGCTGCCGGGAGTGGAGCAGGGACAATGAGTCACTAACACATTTCACAAAGCCTTATCAGTCAGGAAACCAAGCATACACAGAGAGCAAACAGTGGTCGACGGAAGATCACCCTGGCTACTGGTTACATGTTCCTTCCAGCTGGCAAACACACTGAGGCGTGGGAGAGGCTGCTGGCCTTGAGGTGGTTGCTACATAAAATCAGTGTTGTAAACACAAAAGTCTATTCAGAACGCTGTCAATCTGGACAAAACACCTGGGCCCAATGAAGGCCAAGGTATGTACAAGATCATCTCTACATGTGGCAGCCAGGTGAGGACCCTGGCTTCTGGTTCTCCACCCTCTCTTAGCTGCACCACAGCCTCCCCTCAACCTGTTGTGTTTGAGAGGACCGAGTATGATACAACCAGGCAGGGAATCTCCAAGATGCAGTTAAGAGGGGCTGGGGCACACAGAACGTTTATTGTGCCCAGGGTAGTAATGAGTTGAGCAGGCTTTCCCAGTCTCTCTGATGCCCTGGCCAGTGGAGCCCTACAAGGCAAGCAGCTGTTTCCAGGCGTCAGTATGGCCAGGCACAATCCCGCATACTTCATCTCAGGGACTGAACACTGAACCCTTCAGAGAAGCAGGGAGCTACCACTGTGGCTTGACATTAAGAGCGAAGACAGACGCTGCTACAAACATTAGAGAGAAGCTATAATTTCACCATTACAGCGGTCAAATCGGGCTAAATGTGGATAAGAATTATGCGCTGGTTACTTTAAGGAGAAACCTCCAAAAGTAAACTAGTACATTTAAGCTTTTGGATAAGTGCTAAGATTTCAGCCAATCATTATGCATTTGAGTAGTCTTGCTACTTTGCCAGCATTCCAGCTATTGAGATGAGGTGTCAGACTAACCTTGGAGCTGTCCTGTGCTGTGGGGTTCTCCTGACTGGGCTCGTCATCGGACTCCTCGTGGGGACCTCTCTTCTTCTCCACCGCTCCCCGCCGGTGAGACTCGGAGGGCAGCAGCGAGCGGAATGAACGCTCCTCAATTTCATCCTCCGTCATGGACTCATCAAACTTCAGAGAGTACTCTGTAGCCACTGATGCGCTGTCTGTATGGGGACAGATTGGAGACTTCAGGCTATTTATGCATCATAAACGATTATTATGCACTGCCTATTTGTGATAATGGCTCCCTCCCAATCCCACAATGAGTGCTATGATCCCTGGCCTCACCTTTCTCATCCAGTAGGGACTGAACACTGTCACTGGGAATGGAGTCTTCAGCTGCTGTATAGGCCTCCTCCTCCACTGAGCTGTTACCCGTCTCCAACTTCCTCCTCTCTTTCTTCTCAGGGGAGGCCATGGAGGGACTCAGGTGGGTGCTTTCTCCACCACTGGGGGGTGCAATGCAGAGTGGACAGGGGAGAGAGAAAACCGATTGCTTATTTAGCCATGCCTATAAAGTTTTTCCTGACCAAGCCAATTATGCTGACAAGGAGAAACATCCCCCGGTGTCTGTCTGTGAGGAGCACCAGTGTGTGAAAGCCAGTACCTGAGGGTGGGTCTCCTGGAGGGGCTGGAGTCAGAGCGGCTGTCCATGGAGGAGAGGGGCTCCTCCGTCCTGTTCTTGGCAGCAGACACCTTACCCATGAAGCTCTGGTGATGCTGCCTCTGCTGGTCAAACAGGTTGGTGATGGGAGAAGCAAAAGGAACACCGATGCCTCCAGCGATCTGAGAACGGGCCAGCTCCGCCATCTGAGGAGAGAGCAACTAAGTCAGCAATATATCAACTGAAAGACAAACTGTGTCGAGAAGAGCTTTATGTCTAGAAGAAAAAGTCTGACATTTGCAAATACATGCAACAGTGAGGAAACAAACCAAGCCCAGTGACTGGCTGTAGGGACAAGAGTGGAGAGGGAGAGCTAGAGTGTTCCAACCTCTTTGATCTGGCGGGCAGCTTCGGCCGTATAGCGTACAGACACAGCCTGTTGGCTGATCATCTTAGTGGTGGCCTCCTGCATGCCTCCCAGAGATTGCTGCTGGGTCTGGGCCATGTTCTCTTGCAGCTCCACGTGAGCCTGCAACGACACACACACAGTTCTGTTAGTGAATCACACTACACACGTCTAGTTAAATAGCTCCTTTCTCACACTACATGCAGTGAAGTTAGATTGAGTTCTATAAATTATCAAGGTGTTGGCAAATATAAAGCCACCCTCAAGAGGATCAACAATCTACCAAGTTGGTGCATGGTTCTAACTCTAGGTGAGAAGTATGTGGATTCTGCTGAGTTGCCCATGCTAAATGCCAGTGTAGTGTGTACAGTACCCTGGCTGCTTTCTGCCTTGTCTCCTCCAGCTGCCGTCGGGTCTCCAGCGCCTCCTGCTCTGCCTTCACCTTCAACTCATGAAGGTCACGCTCGTGTCGCTGCTGCTGTGCCTGAAAGGTTAGAGGTCAAATGTCAGGACCTATGAAAAAAGGTGAATGAAAACCACCAGAACATAACTACATGCCACTAGCTAATGTTTCAAGAGTGGAGTAGTGCCTATACTAAGCATTGCAAACTCATAAGTGAGCACTCTTCAGGTGCTCTGATTGGTGGGTTGGCCTCCCTCACCTTGAGTATCTGGGCAAGTGAGACACTTTCCTGCTGAGCCAGAGACACGCCCCTTAACCGCTCCACGTCACCCAGCTGACGCACGGACTCCTCTATAGACTCCAGGTAGTGGAGCTCTGCAGACATACGCTGCTGCAACACCCCTGGGGTGTAGTGGAGCTCACCTGGACAACAGAGACGGATAGAAACAAAGAGAGGGAGAGTTAAGACTGGAGTTGTAGACAGGCAATACAGTATGTATCAACACTGCTGAGCGGGTGTTTCTAGGTGGTATACCTGCTGCCTTGGGCTCTGCTCTGCCACCGTGTGTGTCGGCTGGAGATGTGGATTTGCCCCTGGCTGCAGAGGACAAGGATGAGGAGGAGCTGGGGCGGGCTGAGGAGTGAGGGCAGCCGGACCCTAGACCAAGGATGTCTGCCCCAGCTAGGGAGGCGCTGCCTGGAGACACATGAGGAGAACCAGAGCCTGTCGGAGAGCCAGCTGGAGACAGGCTAGGGCTTCTGGGGGACTTCTTACTGTCCAAGCCCAAACTGGAACCAAGAGAAGGAAAAAGAAACACAATTGATTCATATGCATGCATTCTGAAAATGTACAAACTCCCTTTTGTAACTGTCAATTTAAAGAAGGCTGGATTATCATTTGAAAAAGTGTGTGTGGGGGGGGGGGGTGCGGTGATGCTTTAAACCAAGGGTGTCAAATTCATTTTGCCCCGCGGGTCGCATTCAGTCTTAACCGAGGTCCGCACTTAAAATTGCTTATATTATTTCCTTGCCGTCAAAATGTGCAAAAAAATTGCCATATCCATCGCTTTTGGAATTTCCTATGCTCCCTGACTGTCTAGCATTCAAAGACTGTACACAATCTGGACAGAGTGAAAAGACTATAAAATATAGGTTCATTATCATTTCTACCCAGTTTAGATTCGGTTTTGGTCATTTCAATGACAATTGAGATCGTTTTCCCCACTTATTGAAGTGGATTTAACAAGTGACATCAACAAGGGATCATAGCTTTCACTTGGATAGTCTATGTCATGGAAAGTGCAGGTGTTCTTAATGTTTTGTATACTCAGTATAGAACTCAATCTAACTTCACTGCATGTAGTGTGAGAAAGGAGCTATTTAACTAGGTGTGTAGACTGTAGTGAGATTCACTAACAGAACTGTCGTTGCAGGCTCACGTGGAGCTGCAGGAGAACATGGCCCAGACCCAGCAGCAATCTTTGGGAGGCATTCGGAAAGTATTCAGACCCCTTGGCTTTTCCCACTTTGTTACTTTACAGCCTTATTCTAAAATGGATGAAATTGTCCCCCCCCCCCCCATCATCAATCTACACGCAATACCCCATAATGACAAAGCAAAAACCGTTTGACATTTTTGCAAATTTATATAAAAAAATATAAAAAAAGAATATGGAAATGTGATATAAGTACTCAGTCCATTTACTCAGCACTTTGCTGAAGCACCTTTGGCAGCGATTACAGCCTCGCGTCTTCTTGGGTATGACGCTACAAGCTTGGCAAACCTGTAATTGGGGAGTTTCTCCCATTCCTCTCAAGCTCTGTCAGGTTGGATGGGGAGCGTCGCTGCACAGCTATTTTCAGGTCTCTCCAGAGATGTTAGATCGGGTTAAAGTCTGGGCTCTGGCTGGGCCACTCAAGGACATTCAGACACTTGTCCCGAAGCCACTCCTGCGTTGTCTTGGCTGTGTGCTTAGGGTCGTTATCCTGTTGGAAGGTGAACCTTCGCCCCAGTCTGAGGTCCTGAGCGCTCTGGAGCAGGTTTTCATCAAGGATCTCTCTACTTTGCTCTGTTCATCTTTCCCTCGATCCTGACTCCCAGTCCCTGCCGCTGAAAAACATCCCCACAGCAGGATGGTGCCAGGTTTCCTCCAGACGTGACACTTTGCATTCAGGCCAAAGAGTTCAATCTTGGTTTCATCAGACCAGAGAATCTTGTTTCTCATGGTCTGAGAGTCCTTTAGGTGCCTTTTGGCAAACTCCAAGGGGGCTGTCATGTGCCTTTTACTGAGGAGTGGCTTCCATCTGGCCACTCTACCATAAAGGCCTGATTGGTGGAGTGCTGCAGAGATGGTTGTCCTTCTGGAAGGTTCTCCCATCTCCACAGAGGAACTCTGGAGCTCTGTCAGAGTGACCATCAGGTTCTTGATCACCTCCCTGACCAAGGCCCTTCTTCCCCAATTGCTCAGTTTGGCCAGGCAACCAGCTCTAGGAAGAGTCTTGGTGGTTCTAAACTTCTTCCATTTAAGAAGGATGGAGGCCACTGTGTTCTTGGGGGCCTTCAATGCTGCAGAATAGTTTTGGCACCCTTCTCCAGATCTGTGCATCGACACAATCCTGTCTCGGAGCTCTACGGACAATTCCTTCGACCTCATGGCTTGGTTTTTGCTCTGACATGCACTGTCAACTGTGGGACCTTATATAGACAGGTGTGTGCCTTTCCAAATCATGTCCAATCAATTTAATTTACCACAGGTGGACTCCAATCAAGTTGTAGAAACATCTCAAGGATGATCAATGGAAACAGGATGCACCTGAGCTCAATTTCGAGTCTCATAGCAAAGGGTCTGAGTACTTATGTACAGTGAGGAAAAAATGTATTTGATCCCCTGCTGATTTTGTACGTTTGCCCACTGACAAAGACATGATCAGTCTATAATTTTAATGGTAGGTTTATTTGAACAGTAAGAGACAGAATTACAACAACAAAATCCAAAAAAACGCATGTCAAAAATGTTATAAATTGATTTGCATTTTAATGAGGGAAATTAGTATTTGACCGCTCTGCAAAACTTGACTTAGTACTTGGTGGCAAAACCCTTGTTGGCAATCACAGAGGTCAGACATTTCTTGTAGTTGGCCACCAGGTTTGCACACATCTCAGGAGGGATTTTGTCCCACTCCTCTTTGCAGATCTTCTCCAAGTCATTAAGGTTTCGAGGCTGACGTTTGGCAACTCGAACCTTCAGCTCCCTCCACAGATTTTCTATGGGATTAAGGTCTGGAGACTGGCTAGGCCACTCCAGGACCTTAATGTGCTTCTTCTTGAGCCACTCTTTTGTTGCCTTGGCCGTGTGTTTTGGGTCATTGTCATGCTGGAATACCCATCCACGACCCATTTTCAATGCCCTGGCTGAGGGAAGGAGGTTCTCACCCAAGATTTGACGGTACATGGCCCGTCCATCATCCCTTTGATGCAGTGAAGTTGTCATGTCCCCTTAGCAGAAAAACACCCCCAAAGCATAATGTTTCCACCTCCATGTTTGACGGTGGGGATGGTGTTCTTGGGGTCATAGGCAGCATTTCTCCTCCTCCAAACATGGCGAGTTGAGTTGATGCCAAAGAGCTCGATTTTGGTCTCATCTGACCACAACACTTTCACCTAGTTCTCCTCTGAATCATTCAGATGTTCATTGGCCAACTTCAGACGGGCATGTATATGTGCTTTCTTGAGCAGGGGGACCTTGCGGGCGCTGCAGGATTTCAGTCCTTCACGGCGTAGTGTGTTACCAATTGTTGTTTTCTTGGTGACTATGGTCCCAGCTGCATTGAGATCATTGACAAGATCCTCCCGTGTAGTTCTGGGATGATTCCTCACCGTTCACATGATCATTTCAACTCCACGAGGTGAGATCTTGCATGGAGCCCAAGGCCGAGGGAGATTGACAGTTCTTTTGTGTTTCTTCCATTTGCGAATAATCGCACCAACTGTTGTCACCTTCTCACCAAGCTGCTTGGCGATGGTCTTGTAGCCCATTCCAGCCTTGTGTAGGTCTACAATCTTGTCCCTGACATCCTTGGAGAGCTCTTTGGTCTTGGTCATGGTGGAGAGTTTGGAATCTGATTGATTGATTGCTTCTGTGGACAGGTCTTTTATACAGGTAACAAGCTGAGATTAGGAGCACTCCCTTTAAGAGTGTGCTCCTAATCTCAGCTCGTTACCTGTATAAAAGACACCTGGGAGCCAGAAATCTTTCTGATTGAGAGGGTCAAATACTTATTTCCCTCATTAAAATGCAAATCAATTTATACAATTTTTGACATGCGTTTTTCTGGATTTTTTTGTTGTTATTCTGTCTCTCACTGTTCAAATAAACCTACCATTAAAATTATAGACTGATCATTTCTTTGTCAGTGGGCAAACATACAAAATCAGCAGGGGATCAAATACTTTTTTCCACTCACTGTAAATAAGGTATTTCAGTTTTGTGTACAAAAGTTTATAAAAACCTGTTTCCGCTTTGTCATTATGGGGTATTGTGTGTAGATTGACGGGTAAAATTTTTATTTAATCCATTTTAGAATAAGGCTGTAACGTAACAAAATGTCGAAAAAGGGAAGGGGGACTCAATATTTTCAGAAGGCACTGTACATATTCATTTTTTTACACTCAAACCCACCACGGGCTGGATTGAATGGGCTCGGACCATTCAGTATGTTAAACATTGAGACACGGAACCTTTCCTACTTTGATTCAGTTCAGGTATGTGTGCTATACTGCCAGAACACTAAATTAACAAGCTGAAATGGAGAACCAGTGACTAACAGAATCAAGAAAAGGGGGCCCCAGGAAAGCCATCCGAAGGCCTACAGTATGTGAAGAAGAAACTGTTTCAATGAACATATTGTGCTGCTTTGAGCCAAGCGAATGGGCAAAGATGTCTAATCTACGATTAGTAGACAGTGCTCCATCTCTCCTGCTCCAACTGCCATTGTACACAGTGCTTTACCTAACTAGAGAACAACTGCTGCATTAAGGACTTGATCCTGAATGTAATCGCTATCACATCACGCAGACAGAAAGGTATGGAGGGAATCTGCCACCTGGGCTTCAAAAAACACCATTGGGGAGGCTCAAATGACCCAGGAGAAAAAAACTGCCTGGCAACATGCCCATTTTGCAGAGGGGAGATTTGACAAACTCGCTGCCCAACAAAAGAGTCAGTGTTAGGCTGCCATGAGGCAGGCTGCTGTAGACCCTTCAGCAACAACCAGAGCAACAGCCAAAATACTATTTTCCCTGGCACTCTGAACTAGACTTCCTAAACACATTTGAATCATTAGTGCTTAGCCTCAATGCCCAGATATATAACCACAGCAAAATAGGCATTCTAGAGTGTTGAGTTAGCTAAGACCTTACGATGTGTAAGTCGCGCGTCAATTTTACTTCAGTAGTCCTTGTTTTGTAGTCTAAGAATGAGCCTCAAATTTGCATTGTCAGTCATGAAAACACGGCCATTTAAGATATAAACTGTATACGTATTTCCAGGTGAATGAACTTACATTTTTTATGTATTTGACGGCCAAGAAGAAGCATGAAGCCGAAAGGTTACATCCTTTTCATTAAAACTACACAAACTACAAATCTTTGAACAGCTCGCCGGTCTACAAACTATTTTTTTTATTGTAAAATAAATCTAATATAAAAACACACACGGCCTGTAACTAACGGGTTCATTGAGTCCTCAGCTCAAGCAGGCACACTCCAGCATTTCAAAAAGAAGCAGGAAATGTAGTCCAAATGAGACTAACTTTCAGCAATATGTCTTACTTCTTGAGCGTCAAATACACTACATGACCAAAAGTATGTGGACACCTGCTCGTCGAACATCTCATTCCAAAAAGTTGGTCCCCCCTTTGCTGCTATAACAGCCTCCACTCTTATGGGAAGGCTTTCCACTAGATGTTGGAACATTGCTGCGGGGACTTGCTTCCATTCAGCCACAAGAGCATTAGTGATGTCGGGCACTGATGTTGGGCGATTAGGCCTGGCTCGCAGTCAGCATTCCAATTCATCCCAAAGGTGTTCGATGGGGTTGAGGTCAGGGCTCTGTGCAGGCCAGTCAAGTTCTTCCACACCGATCTCAACAAACCATTTCTATATGGACCTCACTTTGTGCACAGGGGCATTGTCATATCGAAACAGGAAAGTGCCGTCCCCAAATTGTTGCCACAAAGTTGGAAGCACAGAATCGTCTAGGATGTTATTGTATGCTGTAGCGTTACGATTTCCCTTCAATGAAACTAAGGGGCCTAGCCCAAACCATGAAAAACAGCCCCAGACCATTATTCCTCCTCCACCAAACGTAATCTATTTTTATTTTAACCCTTTTTCTCCCCAATTTCGTGATATCCAATTGGTAGTTACAGTCTTGTCCTATCGCTGCAACTCCCCTACAGACTCGGGAGAAGCGAAGGTCAAGAGCCTTGCGTCCTCCGAAACACGACCCTGCCAAGCCGCGCTGCTTCTTGACACACGCTCTCCTCCACCAAATGTTATAGTTGGCTCTATGCATTGAGGCAGGTAGCATTCTCCTGGCATCCGCCAAACCCAGATTCATCCGTCGGACTGCCAGATGGTGAAGCGTGATTCATCACTCCAGAGAACGCATTTCCACTGTTCCAGAGTCCAATGGCAGCGAGCTTTACACCAATCCAGCTGATGCTTGGCATTGCGCATGGTGATCTTAGGCTTGTGTGCGGCTGCTCGACCATGGAAACCCATTTCATGAAGCTCTCGACGAACAGTTCTGGTGCAGACGTCGCTTCCAGATGCAGTTTGGAACTCGGTAGTGAGTGTTGCAACAGAGGACATAATTTTTTATGCGCTACGCACTTCAGCACTCAGCGGTCCCAATCTGTGAGCTTGTGTGGCCTACCACTTCGCAGCTGAGCCGTTGTTGACAGGGGCAGCTCTGGCAGGGCAGAAATTTGACGAACTGACTTGCTGGAAAGGTGGCATCCTATGACGGTGCCACGTTGAAAGTCAGTGAGCTCTTCAGTAAGGCCATTCTACTGCCAATGTTTGTCTATGGGGATTGCATGGCTGTGTGCTCAATTTTACACAACTGTCAGCAACAGGTGTGGCTGAAATAGCCAAATCCACTCATTTGAAGGGGTGTCCACATACTTTTGGTGATGTAGTGAATTTTGATAAAAGGCATCGGTTATGACTAAATCCATAACATAATTGTGTACAAAACATTAGGAACACCTTCCTAATATTGAGTTGCACCCCCTTTTGCCCTCAGAACAGCCTCAATTCGTAGGGACATGGACCCTACAATGTGTCGAAAGTATTCCACAGGGATGCTGGCCCATGTTGACTCCAATGCTTCCCACAGTTGTGTCAAGTAGGCTGGATATCCTTTGGGTGGTGGCCCATTCCAGATATATGCAGGAAACTGTTGAGCATGAAAAACCCAGAAGCGTTGCAGTTCTTGACACAAACCGGTGTGCCTGGCACCTACTACCATATCCTGTTCAAAGGCACTTCAATCTTTTGTCTTGCCCATTCACCCTCTGAATGGCACACATACAAAATCCATATCTGAATTGTCTCAAGGCTTAAAAATCCTTCTTTAACATGTCTCCTCCCCTTCAACTACACTGATTGAAGTGGATTTAACAAGTGACATCAATAAGGGATCACAGCCTTCACTGGGATTCACCTGGTCAGTCTGTCATGGAAAGAGCAGGTGTTCAATGTTGTGTACACTCAGTGTATATAATGGGTACACCATTCTATTGGGTCCTGAACTGAAAAGACCCCATTCATTCGCTGCTCAGGACTGACAGAGACTGAGATGTATCTTTATGTTGGCAAAGAGACTCTGTAGAGAGAACACTGTGGCTGATGTGGTGTCCAAGTTTACTCCAATAATCTCTCCAGTCACTTGAAATGTGTAAATATTATGGGTGGTGGTCTTTGGAAGCCAGGGACCACTTAATATTTTTATTTTACCAGGCAAGTTGACTGAGAACACATTCTCCTTTACAGCAAAGACCTGGGGAATAGTTACAGGGGAGAGGAGGGGGGATGAATGAGCCAATTGGAGGCTGGGGATGATGGTGGGGCCAGATTTGAAATTTAGCCAGGACATTGGGGTTAACACCACTACTCTTACAATAGGTGCCATGGGATCTTTAGTGACCACAGAGAATCAGGACACACCGAAAGATAGCACCCAACACAGGGCAATGTCCAAAATCAGTGCCATGGGGCATTGGGATATTTTTTTTTGCCCAGAGGCCCTCCTACTGGCCATCCAACACAACTTCCAGCAGCATCTGATCTCCCACCTAGGGACCAACCCTGCTTAGCTTCAGAGGCAAGCCAGCAGTGGGATGCAGGGTTGTATGCTGCTGGCTAACAAGGAAATTGTGTCTCAAACCTGAAGTGAGACTGCACAGTGAAACGAATAGACCAGAAACTCAAGTAATTGAAAGGAGCATTGTGCCCATATATGCCAGCACCAATAATATCCCCACACAAATGTGCTCCGAGATTGTAAGAAAACCAAGAAGCTCAGGAAAGAAGGAAATACCAGTAATCACTGAAGGTCAAGGAGGATATTCAAGCTCCAGGGAATCCCCCTGAGCCCCTCAGAAGTGGTCTGGGCTGGAATGCCTTACCTGCAGTGTGAGTTGCCCGAGGCGCTCCCTAGTGTACTGTCAGTGTACGCACTCTTCACCAGGCTGTGGATGGAGCTTCTCTCAGAGGCTGAGCCTCCCCGTCTTGAGTCTCTAGATAGGGCCTCTGACCCCGGAGAGCAGGGGCTGCTCTGCTCCTCCACCAGAGTGGCATCACTCTTGTCTGAAGCAGCGCCTAAAGAGATGGGAGACACTTACACTAGTAAGAAATTATCACTTGGTGGCATGATTTCAGGGGAAGTGGTTATTTTATTTTGTGGGAAAGTCTCACCCCTTTTCACTGAGCCCTTTGAGTGAGGTGAAGATACTGGAGTGGAGCTTGAGGAGCGATGGGATGGCAGGTCTACAGTCCGGGTGTCATATGGGGACCTGCGACTCATCAACTCATCATAGTGACTGTTCCCACTGGTGATGCTGCAATGAGACGTCGAGATAGAATGTGGTTTAAGTCCCACATCAAACAACCACAAACAGACTACTGAGACAACTTCAAAACAGCAGGTCACATCTGGTGAGTTGAACTCCTCGCCAGTCTTCTCTGTCAGTCTTGTGACATTAGTGCCATCTTGTGGTTAATCCTATCATTTTTACAGGATTTTGAAATCATGTTTCTATTGCATGAGAGAGGTATTCAGATAGCAACACATGTCATGTGACAGTGGTAGAAACCTCCTTACCTGCGTCCCTTGTATCGTTTCTTAGACTGGCTGCTGCTACGGGACGACACAAAGTCATCCTCATACACTGGCGCCCCATCCACCGAGCTGGCTGCAGAAGGGCCACAACGCACAGCAGGGGAGCTCCTGTCTGCTCGCTCCTCCCCTCCAACTGCTGGGAGAAGCCAGAGGAACAGACTATGGGTTAAACATTCGTTCTTCATTCAAAACACTTCTAAGGATAGGGTTGGGTGTGTAAATGTGTTGGCTAACCCTTGGTATGGTTGTGCAGGTGGTTCTTAGTGAAGATGTTGATGACGCTATGAGAGCTTCCCTTGGCCAGTTCCTCCCATGGGCCTTGGCTGCTGTCCCGTGGCTGAGAGAAGGGGAGGGTGCTGAGGGCTGGGTACTTCTCTGCCGCTCTCTGGAAGTGGGAGATGGGCTGGAAGCCCTCCCACTGGGCCGCACAGAAGTCCAGTGCCACGAGACACTCTGCTGGTTTGGGGACCCTCGTTATGTGCATGCGGGGGCTCCCATTGCCCTCCGACAGGCTGCCCTCACTCAGCAGTGGGCCCTCACTGATGGAGTCACCGCTGGAGTCATGGAGCTTGGTCTTCCTCGCTACTTCAGGGTGCTCCTCTGGCCGCTTATGGGAGCCGAGGCCTGGGGCTGTCTGGGGCCTGCTGCCTGAAGCAGTGGCCCCGTCTCTCTGCTCTCTGAAGCTGTGCGGGTTGCCTACCCCTGGGAGAGCTCCGTCGTATGAGCTCTGGCCAGCACTCAGGAGCCTCTGGATCCTCAGGGCCAGCTCGTCAGCAGCGTCAGCGCTCTCTCTGACCGATGGGCTCACAGGCTTGGCCCAGCAGCAGTCGTCTTGAGGCTGAAGATGGGTCAGACCGGTAACATCCATGTCCCTTGCACAGCCATAGTTGATCCCTGCCCCAGCCAGTTTCCGCGCTTCACTCTCTATGCGGGTGGACATGGATGCAGCTGTGGCTTTCAGGGCCTCAATGCGGTTCATCTTGGTTTTGATGGCTGCTCCTGTGAGAGTGGAGTGCTGAGGCCTGGCTGGAGGGCTGGTTCCCCTCCCCCCAGAGCCCCCTCCTGTTTCCAGGCCCAGGAGCTGGGAGAAAAGCTTGTCTGTGGGGGGAGCCAGAGCACTGGAGGGTCTGACTGCAGGACTCAGACGGTCTGGCTGCAGCCACAATGGAACTCCCAGTCCCACTTCATTCCTACAGGAGAAAGAGAGTGGAGGATTGGTATTCAAATATACATTTTCTGTTACTTAAACAAAGGGCTTGGAAACACTCAAAATATTGTTTTATGGATTCACAAAGTCCTTTAGTATATGGACCCATAACAACTTTTAGTACAAAGCAACACTGTCCATAGGAGACTATGTCAAAGGTTTACAAGGATTTAAGACATCTAAATATGCAGGAAGCCATTAAAATATGTGGCTTGTACTGTCTAACCATGACCTTCTGAGAGCAACCGTTGTGTTAACTATATAAGCAAAATAAATTATGGGCCTAGGATCAACTCAAGATTCCAAGAACTGTATAGCAACTCAAGAGTTTATGAACATATGCAGATGACAGTTACATACCGTAATGTTTACCCTACGCGAGGACCAGACAAATATTTACACAGCCATCTGAAGTTATAACTGTTGCATCTAAACTAGCACTGGAAGTGCCCTATTTTATGGTTAACCGAGCATACTAGGTAAATAAGTAATAAGGAAGTTAACTTAAAGCTGATTTACCTTTCTTGTACCTTATTTGTGGAACAATCTTCAAAATGTTCTTAAATTTGATGTTCTGGTGCCTCTAGGGCAATTCAGAAAGCTGATTGAGGACCTTATTACTGATTAATGTGTTTGTTTTTTATGAGCATGTTTTTCTTTCTGCTTGCATTTTGTATTTATATTGATGTGTGTATTTTTTGTAATTTCTGTAATTCAGGGCTCATCTGTAAAAAGAGACCTTGGTCTCAGTATGACTCCCTGATAAAAAATAAAGGTTAAATAAATAAAATACTCCATGTTCTGAAATGCTTCTATGGAAACAGACTGTTTAGAAACAAATACATCCTTACTGGCTCTGTTCCTTCGCTGTGAGGAAGTAATATGGCTCTATGCTTTGTTTTGGGCCTCTACACTAGCCAGTGCTAGTGGAAAAGGTAACATATAATCTGTAATGTGTGTTTGTGTTTTACTGAGGTGTGTGTGTGCTGACCTGGAGAGTGGAGGGGGATGTGGCTCAGACAGAGACAGGTCACTGCTAGAGGAGGCACTCTGGGGTCTCTCCTGCCTCTTGTTCTCCTTGTCCGACTCCCCGGATGGCTGGTATAGGGGCCTCTGCTAAAGGAGAACACACCACAAATAACTCGCAGCTAGTTTCACTCACCACAGGAGGTGTCATTTCCTAAAGGCAACTTGACTACATTAAATATGAGCAATAGCATTATATGTCCAGAGTTATAATGAGGGTTATTCTACATGTCACCATTTCACATATTTGCCCTTTACATAACAAGGGCAGCTATGAATTACATTTGACACACCATACCATGCTCTGCACCCCCATTTTCACTAAAGCTTGCCATGTGAGTAAGGGGACAGTGAGAGCTTCATCCCCACTACAACTAAAGATGCCTTTACCTGGTGGATGACTGTGGTAGCAGCTGGCTGTGTCTGGGAAGGCAGAGGTTCCTCTACTAGCTCAGCCTGTTCCAGTAGTAGTTTGGTGTAGGTCTCCTGCAGGACTGGTACTGCAGGGCCCTTATTGGCTACCCCCTCTCTCTGCTTCCTGTAAAGCTCCTGTAGACGTTGGCTCCTCCTCTCCGCCTCCTCTCTCTGGGCCCTTCGCTCCTCCACTAGATGTCTCTTACGCTCCTCCTGTTGCCGGGTGATGTACTGGCGCACAGAGTCGGCGTCATAGTGCCTCTTCTTGGGCCCTGGTTCTGAGGGCTCTGGCTTGTTGCGCTTGGCGGGGCTGGCAGTGCGGGAGACCCGTAAGGAGGAGCCACCAGCCGTCCATGCTGTGGTTCTGGCCCTGGGCTCCGCTGGACCTCGCTCCTCTGCTCTGCGCTCCAGCTGCAGGTCGTCCAGGATGCCCTGGATGTCTACAGACAGGAGGTCTGTGTTGGGGGCTCTGTCCTCGGCTGGGCCTGCAGACAGAGGGTCTGGGGTGGGCTGGGTGGTCCTGTCCCGGCTACAGGGTCTCTCTGAGCTGCTCGGTCTGGACCGACGGTTCAGCACTGGACGGGGGTCAAAATTTGACCGAGGACGGGATCCTGGAAAAGATTTGTGACGACACAAGGGGTTTGTCTTGATTGGTTACTAAATGTTATTGTGAATTGAAAGGAACATGTGTTTTGAGTGCATGGTTAGGGGGAAAATAGTGGTAGCTATTAGTGCTGTCAAAGTTAAAGCGTTACAATTAACGTCAATCTTTGCTACGCATTTAATTGCATCTCAATTCGTCAGCCAAAAGTCTGTTTCCTCACAGACCCTTTTAAGCGCAACACACTCTGTGCTGTTGGTCTCCTAACAGCAGCAGCTGTAGAGTGGCTGCCTCTCTTGCAGTGCTAAAACAACTATGCGCGCAGCTTTGAGCAACAATTCTGAAAGAAACCGTAGAAAGTTCAACCATACACTTTCTCAGGTGTTTCTTTAAATAACAGAACACACTTCATTTGCACAGAAGTAGCTAGCTTGTTAGGCTAACGCTAGCTAACCAAACGAGAATGTTTAGAATGCCATGGCCGAATATCTCTAGATTAAACTCTGATTTTAAATCACAACAGGACATTCCATTTAGCTACTGATTTTGTGGTAGTCCTCAGGTCAAAAGATTTAACCATATGATCCCAATTCTAGTAGCAGCAGCTTGTGACTATTTCATGTTGAAGAACATGGATAAGAAGTAGTCTAGGCTAGATCTAATAGCAGTATGATATTTTACATGGACTCAGACATGGCTGATCTGTTGTTATTCAATTGTCTTAGCATATAGTTTATTTTGCGTTTTCTTCCCCTATAATTAAAATATATTATTCCTACAACACAATGTGATGCGTTTTTAATTTAAACATTTTTAATTAGGGTCAAATTTGAGATTAATCGCAGTTAACTACAGAAAACCATGCAATTAACTTGATAAATGTTTGCAATCGTTTGAAAGCCCTAGTAGCTATATCCAGATAAGACATCTACAATTATTTAAATAAATGTTCTGTCTGGAGCTCAAGTTTTAATGTCACATGCACAAGTACAGTGAAATGCCTTTCTTGCAAACTCTAACCTCAACAATGCAGAAATCAATATAGCAGTAAAAAAGAAAGACTGGCAGTACAACCCTTTAAGCAGCCTCAAAATGCTTCACTCACACCCCCCCCCCCCAGAAGAGACGACAACCTCTTTATTTATTTATATTATTTTAGCCATGCCGACTGTATGTTGTCGTGCACTGTATGCCTTTTAACATGTAATAAACAAACAAAAAAACATGACCACTACATACTGTAACACTATCCACTACTAACACGGTCTCAAAAATGTTGTGTGTTCTACCAGACCACCAACTGTCTGCTTTTTCATAGTTCTTACTGATTAGTTCTTACACTAATAATTCAATATTAAACGGATTATGGCAGTTGACAGATTATGCAATAGTCATGTAAAAACCTTACTCTGCTTATCTTAAATCGGTGTAAGGTCAAAATCTAAGTAAGCATACACCAATTAAAACACCTGGTTTTCTGAGTAATCTTTCGAATTATTAGGACATGTAAACACCTTAAATCGGCGTTTCAGCTGTGTATTTGATATGACATGTGCTAGCGCCAGCCGACCGAGCCTCCCTCTTTAGCACGAGTGAAGAGTTAGGAACAACTCAATGTATGAGTCTTAGAAGTAGTTTTCACATACAAACTCTGCTTCCCAAAAATAACATGTTCACTGCGGTAGAATGTTTATTTTGATTGGAAATGTTCTTCATTCATCAGAGTGCCATCAGGTAGCCTTTTCAGATGTGTCCATGTAAACAGGATTATTAGGGGAACCGTTCTTCTTGCACAGCATGTAAATGTTTTAATTAAACTATTATATTAATCTGACTATCCACAATAATCGCATTATTGTGTGAATGAAACCATACTCTTTACTGTGTGATGTAGTGGAGGGGGAGAGGAGAGAAGGCCAAGTAGAGCAGAGATGGTTGAGGGTAGTAGATATGTCTCCCAACCCACCTGTCCTGGCCAGTCTGTCTGTGGGCTCTGGCTTTCGCTCTTGAGGCAGACGTGGAGCGGGACCCAGTACCATCTTCACCAGCTTCTGACCCTCCTGCCATGACGTGGTGCTGATCACTGCAGCAACAGGGAACACACCACGAAAACACACGGAAAGGTCATGATCGGTGTAGAGTTCTGCATTAATTACTTATGGCAGGATTGTTTATCAGACAGCAAAGACTTACAACTTAAAGCTAGAATCCGTAATTGAAACAAAGCGGTCAAACCGCCTCGGTTTTGGTGAAAAGCTGAGGGATGGGCCTGGAAAAATGTAACTTCTCAAAGTCATAGACAGCGTTATGGATGCAAGGACTGACCATCCATGATATCAAAATTAGAGTTTTAACTATGTTTTGATGCTATACAGTGTTTGTTTAGATTTACATTGTTACAAACATTGGAGTAAAACAAGCTTCTATTTTGGGTTCTGATGAGGCATTTATAAGTTATATTCTTCAAGACTTAACGGGTACATACATTTCATTTATAAGTCAAAAAATGTATGTAGCAACAGCTTATTGCCCCTTGAAAATTTATAAAATAACACCCAATACTGTTTTACTGAAGTGATATTCACGTCGCCAAAAGAGACACATAATGATGTCGTCTCGCCCAAGTATGATTGTCTTTGGAGAGAAATTCTTTAAGAGTTGCATCATGCAAATGTAATGAGTTTGGCTCAATTATGCTAAACCAAAGTTGAAAATATAAAACATTGCTTCATAAAAAGGTGTCAGCCCTGCAGTGAACAAGGGATCTAACACAAAGCACAGTGTTGCTGGATTCATTTTGAACAAATGGAACATTAACATTTCTAAATTCTTCCTTGACTTTGAAAAACATAGCCTACTGATTTGCTCTACAAAGCAGGGGCTGGTGTTAGGCCAGCAGCTCTTTCTGTTTGGTAAAGGAGCCAACGGAGCTGAACTTGATCATAGATTTCAGTGGGCTATTTTTGTTGAGCGGGCTGCGAGCAGAGTCCAGTAGCAGGATGACCGAGTAAGACTAGGCTAAACCACACTCATCTCACTTTCCACTGCACTGGGAAGAACACACACACACAGAGACAGACAGACAGACAGACAGACAGACAGAGCGACAGAGCGAGAAAGAGAAAGGAATTGGCCCAGTACAGGGTGGCTGTTCTCAGCTGTCAGCGAGCTGGTATGCCCAGCCCAGCAGAACTGCGCCGCATCTGCATTCCAGCTACAGTGTGCATCTAAGCTGCGGCTTGCTTGCAATCAGCATGCGATACATTCTGGACATTCCCTTTGCAGATAAGGGACTTAATGGTGCACTTACAAACAGAGCTCCCGAGTGGCGCAGCGGTCTAAGGCACTGCATCTCAGTGCTTGAGGCGTCACTACAGACCCCCTGGTTCGATTCCAGGCTGTATCACAACTGGCCGTGATTGGGAGTCCCATAGGGCGGCGCACAATTGGCCCAGCGTCGTCCGGGTTTGGCCGTCATTGTAAATAAGAATTTGTTCTTAACTGACTTGCCTAGTTAAATAAAGGTTAAATAAATAAATAAAAGAGGCCTGTTGACTAGCACACAGTTAAGAAAGGCCTACTGTGGTACGGGCCTGCCAGATGTATTCACTATACGCCTGCTCAGGTTCAGTGTGCATACCGCACAGTAACTGATGAACCAAAATAAATGTGAGAGGATTCCCAGTTTGTGAAAGACCCCTTGGCTTTGTGATGTATTATCACCTACACACACAATATTGGAGGAACTTTCACGTCTTCTATTGAATGCATAGAACCAGGATGAGTAAGCACGAGAGACAGAGGGAGGGGGAGAAATGAAAAGAGATCCAACCTAGCTTGGTCTCCGGGTCGGGAATAGAAGCTGATTTATGGACTTTCCTCACAGGCTTGGATGGCTTCCTTTCCTTAGCCTTCTCTGTGGGTCGCTGCTTGGGCTTGGTGCTCTCTAAGACGGGGAGAAAGGATACGACATGACAGTTTGAACACCAAAGAGGGAAAAATAACAGAACTATCACATTTCTAAAAAGTTAGTAGCTTCCTGAAAAACATCTGAATGCAAAACAAAGCAATTGAACATGAAGCTTGTGGACTGTGTCAGTGTAAAGGAGGAAGCAGAGAACTTTGGCATCAAAACCTGTGTGGAAGCCCAGGAATCAGCAGAGAGCCAGGGAGGCCAAAGAAAATACAACAATGTTTCTTCAAACAGTCATACAAAACGGCGGGGAAACGTGCAGTGCTGCAGTTGTGGCAAAATGCCTGGAAAGTCTGCTGCAGCAAAAACCTCACCTATTACATTTAGTTATCCTCAATGTAATAGAGGACACTCAGATTTCTTTTTCTCAACATCATCCTTGTCCCAAATAGGATGGTTGATTATTTCTTAAAAGAAAACAGCTGACTGGGATAGGTAAAATAGCGCTTAGTCTTCCTGAAAATACTGGAGCGTATCTAATGCCATCTAATTTCCAGGGCAGTTTCAATGGCAGACCAGCATTTAAGCACAGGAGCTGGAAACCGGAACGTCAAATACATTTATAGCCTAGTATTACAGGGTTTTTCTGGATCAAAACGGGGCTTAGGTGTTGGGCGTGGCAATGGGTGTGGTCAGCCAATCTGAATGGCCCTGGACAATAATATTTTAAGAGGCATCCATCTTTACCAATTTCATGCAATTCTACATGTTCTGCCTTGGAGCTGAAAATATCTTGCAGTTTTAAAGCTAATTTCCTGCAATTCTATGCATTTTGCCATGGCCAATGCTGTGTTCTTCTGCTCAAACATAAAATCAAGCCTCTTGAATTCAGTTCTCAGAATTGTTAGTTCTCAAAGATTATACAGGTCCATCATCTTTTCTACATACTTTATATCCGTTTTTAGTCATTTAAGTAAAACACTGAAAGCATTTTTCCATCCCAAAGTTTGGACTTAGGCAGCCCGAAAAAAAACACTTAAACTTTACAGACTACGATTTTAGCAGTCTTATGCCACGATTTTCCGGTCCCAGACAAAATGTCCATGTCGTGGGAAAGTCTTAGGTCGCAAATGATTGTCGGACGTCTTGGCTCATTCAGTGTGACAGGGTTTAGGTCTGACGATTAAGTACAACGATGTGCGGTCGTAGGCTCCGAAAAAGTTCTGGCAGAGTCCGAATTTTTGTTTCCTTTATCTTTTAGTGTGGTTGGTGTTACGAGACGATCCCAGTGACTGACCAATAGGAACATGCCCAGCACTGAGTATGCACACAATAATATGATTATTGTGAATAGCAAATTAATATAATAGTTCGATTTAAACGTTTACATGCTGTGCAAAAATAACGATTTCCCTAATAATCTTGTTTACATGACACATTTGAAATCAGGCTACCTGATGGGATTTTGATAAATGAACAAAATTTGCAATCAAAATAAATGTTCTACGACAGCGACCATGTTATTTTGGAGAAGCTTCGACCCCTGGTATCATAAGAACACATGTAATACATGGGAAAATGTGTAGAATTGCAGGAAATTAGCAAAAAAAACTGCTAAAAATTCTCTCCGCCAACAAGAGGTGTGAACAGGGGATGGCATGGGTTGTGAGGTAGGAGTTTATTATTATGCCAATAAATGACAATATCCATTCGGACCTTTGCCACCATGAAATCTATGTGATCAGATCTTCTCAAATAATACTTGAGCACCCCTGGACTACGCTGTCCATTTGATGCCCTTTTCCAATGTACAGCCACTATGACGTCAACAGCCCATTGATTCTATTGAGCGGTGATGAGCTGGCAGTTCAACTCCACAGTCCTTTTAGTCACTCCCTACAACTTTATCAATAACGCCTGTTAACTACAGGGGTCATTATGTAAGCTTAGCTAACAGCATAGGGTGTGTCCTTTGATTGGTCATCTACCACTCAGTGCTCACCTGAGAGATGGCGAGACAGGTCTCTGCTCAGGTTGTGGAACTCCTCCTCTCGCCACACTTTACCATCAGGAGTGCAGCTCTTGTTCTCACTCCTGTTGAAACCTGATAAGAACATAAGATTTGGTTTGAAGGAATTAAGTAATCAGATTTTTGCATCCAGTGCAACTGGAGATCAACTTTCTCTATCCAGTGGGCATTACCTTTGTATATAGGTGCCAGAGGTGCAGCTGCCACTTTGCGTATTTTAGCCGTGGGTACGGTGGTGGTCTCTACAGCTCCAGCGACGCCCACAGGCTGCTCCAGGTACCCCAGCAACCCATCTCTGTCAGCAGCCTCCAGGTGCTCTCTCTGCCTGCGGATCGTCTCCTTTAGCTTCTCCAGCTTGTCGTCAGGCTGCCTCCGCCTCAGGTTCTCCAGCCTCTGGGAGGCCGAGCCAGGGCTTGAGGAAACAGAGGTCTCTGCTGGGGGTGGGGCCGGGCCCTCCAGGGTGTGTGCTTTGGGCCTGTCCTCCAGGCCCCCCTCCTGGTCTCTGGCTGCAGCAGTGTGGCCTGGGGGCAGCAGGGCGTCCAGCGCGGGACGGTCGTTGAGGTAACGCACCACGGTGCTGTCCAGAGCAGACGAGTGTGTGCTGTCCAGGTCTCTACGAGTCTGCTGGTCTCGCTTGTCGCTCTGGTAAACCAGCTGGCTGAGACAGGAGTCCGGGGGAGGGGGGGCGGCAACCTCCGACTGCAGACTGTGGGCCTCCAGCTGGGAGAAGGTCAGGGGTGTTGGGGTTGCTTCCCTGGGGGGGGGGGGGGGCATATAGGCTAGTTGTTATTTAGACAAAACCCAAAACAGGTTATTCTATTTGAATGGGATGTGTCAAGATCACATGGCTTTGAATGGTGGCCTTATGTGCAAAGACCTACACATGTACTTGTGGTGTTTATTTGTCTAAAAGGGCTGTTTAGAAGTAGCCACTTAATGACCATTTCTGACAACAGGTCTTACAGGATTACAGACAGGGACTAAAAACACAACATTTTGCACTGTATCATCACACAACCTCAACTCAGTTGCAGCATACATTAGTAAACATGGTAGAAATATCCTTCAGATTAGACTTTATTTTACTTTTCAGAAAAATCAGAGTGTTTTAACAGTGCATACCGATAAGAGGCCAGAGGCTCCTTAAACTCAACACAGTTGTTCCTACGGACGTTGCTGTCCTGTGTGGTGTTCCTCAGGGGGCTGCGGGAGCTCTTGTCTGGGCTCCGATGACTCCTCGTTCTGGACTTGGAGGTTCCGCCTGCCTGAGAGCAGTCCTCTGTACGCCGCCCATCTGAGTCAGGAGAGAGAGAGAGGGTTAAAATTCCTGCAAACTAACCTTGCAATGCAAAGTAATGATGATGCCTGCTGCTGTTTGAGGGAGAACCTTGTGCTGTAAATAGTAACCATGGCTTACAAGGATGAGAAATATCATTGTGTGCCTCACCTCTGTGGCTCACTTTCCTGGTGGCGCCCCCGGAGCTTTTCTTTGTATCCATTACGGAATCCAGCAGAACCCCAGAGCCAGGAGCAGCCTCCAGGCGCTTCTCAATGTGCCGCAACTGCAGGGAAAACAAAAGCGCCTGACTCAGATACAGAACAAAAACTCAAATCAGAGCCCAGACAGACACTTAAAATACCACAGCCCATGTGTCATTGCATTAAGGGGTGAGTCTCCACAAATAGAAAAACTGTAAAATCATTAGACAACATTGTTAATATGGGTTTACTTACAGCAGCTTTGGTCTGATTCAGACTTTTCCATGCAGCTGACAGCTCTGAGGGGAGAAAGGCATTTCAATTAAAAGAAAAACAGCAACACAAAAAGGTAAACAAAGCCTTTGCAGCCCCATAGACACATTGAGGTAACATGAAGAGGTATCCCTCGTCCTTATTTCTTCAGTGTGGCAGACAGTAGAATGTTGCACTGATAGAAGGATGGTAATAGCATCAGAGACATTAAGAAGCTGACCTCTCCTGTTGTGCTGCCCAGTAGTCTTCAGTTAGAATAGTAGAAGACAGTAGTGAAGTTAGAAGAAATACTTGATCAACTTTAAGACAATTATCTGATAAATAAATACAGTTCACATAGTGGCTGTAAGTGAGAAATAGGAACCTAATGTCAGCAGCAGTACTTTTATGCTGCCATCTATCCAGGAAAAACAGAGTACAAACCGCCTGAGCAGAAACACATTGAAGCCAAACACTGCATTAATGCTACTTGCAGGCAGGCAAAGAATCTAAGTGACTGGGACAAGCACCTCTACCCAGCATCTGCAGTGGGTCAAAAAAGGAGTGATTACACATACATACATGTGTATAGTAGAAATAAATAACCAATTAATCTTTCATGACAGACTGCTGACTCAAGAGCTGTTGCACTTCCATTTAAAGAGCTGTTGTACTACCATTCCAACCGGTTCTACAGCAAATACCTAACAAGGTTTCCTTATGACGAGATAGGAACATAAGCAAGAAAAAGATGTCTGTGGGTGTATTATGTATACAATTTGTGGAGGGGAGAAAAAAAAACAGTCTTTAAGTAGGGTGACAGTAGAATCAATGTATTCCCCTCCAATGTTGAGATGTGGTTAAATAAAGCAATGATGGTCCATTTACCTAGCTATTTGTTCTTAGGAAAAAAACAGGGCATTCTGGAATCTCATATTTCACACTCCATGCATTCCTCTCATGTCATCGCAGTTTACTCATAATAAAAAGATAGAATTAGGAATAATAGGCTCTCTATTTAATAAACAACAGTTCAGGCTGGCAATGATGACTATTGCAAATAATAGGCTCTATTTAATAAACAACAGTTCAGGCTGGCATGGATGACTATTGCAAATAATAGGCTCTCTTATTTAATAAACAACAGTTCAGGCTGGCATGGATGACTATTGCAAATGTTATGTAACCATCTACCTCGCAGCAAGCACTTTTGATAGTCTGGCTGCAAAACCAATAACAGCCACAAATCAGTGTGTTCAATAAAATATGAGGTCTGCTCCAACATGTACTGGAAAAGATGTCCCACTGGAGATCAACGTTCACTACAGACATAGCAAATTATCAGACAGTGTAGGCAAAAATAAAGGCTTGAAATGCACCAATTTGTCAAAATTAAATGTAAAATTAGAGTTCAAGCTACAGTTTCAGTGTTTTTACATTTTAAAAGACATTATCATAAACAGTTACTACAGTAAATCTGCCAAATAATTTTCTACAAAAGCAGAACAGCTGAGAAGTGAGGTGTGGCTCCCAACAAAGTTAAATCAACTTGGCTAGTTAGCGAGCAGCCGATTAAACGCAACTCCACCATACATTTGGTGAATAATTATTCACAGAAACTGTCGCGTATTACAGTTTGAAGCACAACATCGGTTGCCTGCAAGTCGTTCTCATTGCAGGAGCGGAAAGAATTTGAAACTAGTCAAGAAAAGCTGACACCCCAGTGAATAGTTTACTAGTTGTAGCTAGCTAACTAGTTTGGTAAGATTGCTAACTAGTTAACGTTACCTAACTAACTGATGATTTGCCCATGGGGATTTACATCACAAATCGTAGACATTTTTATATTTAATCGTAAAACTCTATTCGGTAGTTATGAGGATGATTGTTCTGTGGGCTACGGACTGGCTAACGTTAGCTAGCAAACATCCCCTGCTACTAGCTAAAACAGTGACAGCAAGCTAACACCGCTAACTAGCTATCAAACTTTACTAACGCAATGTTCGCTAGCGAGTATCTTAACGTTAGGTAACTTTATAGTTAGAATACTAACGACAGTTTGGGGCTTCGGTTAGAGGTACATTTGCACAACTTATAAAATATGCCAATCGTGGCTACATACCGGTCCGGGTGACGCTCCAAACTAGATGTCCATAGCTAGTGATGATGGTAATTTCTTGACGATGGTCATAAAATCAGGCAACTTTTCCAAAACCGGCCAAGGCCGCTGCTACTGTTACAGTAGCTAGCCCACTGTCCGTTTTTTGCCAGCTATTAAGCTAATTTGCTGTCGCCTCTTATCAATGCCTCAGGCTTGGAGAGTTTGGTTTTAGGCTTCTATTAATAATTAGCTAACCGGCTTCCAGGTTGTCGTTTCCCGGTTACAGTGCTGATATTCCCCAGCAGTTATGAGTTAATTAGACTGTCCGCCATTGACAAAATAACAACAGGAAACTGGTGACGTGTAAACTCGCGGGAGGCGGAAACGTGACTTCACAAAACAAGGCTGGAGCCGTCCTCACTGTGGAGCCCAGAGGGGTTGTGTCACTAGTTACTGCTGCCACAAAATTGAAATTGGCTATATATAATTTTTGCTTTTTGGTATTAAATTAAGGTTAGGATTAGGCATAAAGTTAGCAGTGTGGTTATGGTTAGGGGTAGGTTTAAAATAAGATTTTAGGAAGATAAATTGTAGAAACAGGCGGGTTTTAGCCATTATTATGACTTTGTGGCTGTGGTAACTAGCCATTCCTCCGATCACTCCAACATGATGATCTTTCAAACAGGGTTTTCTTTGTTTGGGCCAATGGCATCTACCTGAGCACATGGCATGTGGTAATAGCCTGCAATTCACACCTCCCATGTAGATGGTGACTATTAGCATAATATAAACGCAACAATTTCAACGATTTTACTGAGTTACAGTTCATATAAGGAAAGTAAAATAAATTATTTAGGCCCTAATCTATGGATTTCACATGTCTGGGCAGGGGCGCAGCCATGGGTAGGCCTGGGAGGGCATAGGCCCACCCATTTGGGAGCCATGCCCACCCACTGGGAGCCAGGCCCAGCCAATCAGAATGAGTTTTTCCCCACAAGTGGGCTTTATTACAGACAAAAATACTCCTCAGTTTCCTCAGCTGTCCCAGCTGGTCTCAGACGAACCTGCAGTTGAAGAAGCCGGATGTGGAGGCCCTGGGTTGGTTACACATGGTCTGCGCTTCTGAGGCCGGTTGGACGTACTGCCAAATTCTCTAAAACTACGTTGGAGGCGGCTTATGGTAGAGAATTCTCTGGCAACAGCTCTGGTGGACATTCCTGCAGTCAGCATGCCAGTTGCACGCTCACTCAAAACTTGAGACATCTGTAGCATTGTGTTGTGTGACAAAACTGCACATTTTAGTGGCCATTTTCTGTCCCCAGCACAAGGTGCACCTGTGTAATGATCTTGCAGTTTAATCAGCTTCTTGATATGCCACACCTGTCAAGTGGATGGATTATTTTGGCAAAGGAGGAATGCTCACTAAAAGGGATGTAAACACATTTGTGCACAACATTTGAGAGAAATAAGCTTTTTGTGCGTATGGAACATTTCTGGGATCTTTGATTTCAGCTCATGAAACATGGGACCAACACTTGTTGCGTTTATATTTTTGTTCAGTGTTTGTTGACAGTTGGGGGAAAAAAATCGGCTATGAACCCAGCGTAAATCGTCAGGATTAGCCCATTGGCTGTTGCATCGCCTCGCATGGGCAGAGGAACGCACCGAATATGGCTCTGGTGCAGCCCATAGAGATGGAAAGAGGTCTCATCTTTGTATCTGTGCAATTATGGCGCCTGTGACAGCATAGGCAGCGTCTTTCGGTACTTCAGTTTAACTGAGGACAATAAATGGCCACTCTAAATTTGCAGTTTTGGCACAGTTTAACTGAAGTATAGCCCAGAAAGAAAATTCCTGTAGACGGCCACATAGAAGTAAAATTAGAATATTCCTAATAAGATACTTTAGCCATCACATTTGTGCACAAAACATCCATTACATTTTTCAAATAATTGGTCGCTGTGGCTTATTTTTTTTCCATCACTCACATCCAAAAATGTTAGGCCTGATTACCGACAATGATGAGACAGCCTTTGATACTGTGAACCATCAGATCCTCCTCTCCACCCTCTCCGAGTTGGGCATCTCCGGCGCTTCTCACTCTTGGATTGCGTCTTACTTGACAGGTCGCTCCTACCAGATGGTGTGGCGAGAATCTGTCTCCGCACCACGTGCTCTCACCACTGGTGTCCCCCAGGGCTCAGTTCTAGGCCATCTCCTATTCTCTCTGTACACCAAGTCACTTGGCTCTGTCATATCCTCACATGGTCTCTCCTATCATTGCTACGCAGACGACACACAATTAATTTTCTCCTTTCCCCCTTCTGATAACCAGGTGGCGAATCGCATCTCTGCATGTCTGGCAGACATATCAGTGTGGATGTCGGATCACCACCTCAAGCTGAACCTCGGCAAGACGGAGCTGCTCTTCCTCCCGGGGAAGGACTGCCCGCTCCATGATCTCGCCATCATGGTTGACAACTCCATTGTGTCCTCCTCCCAGAGTGCAAAGAACCTTGGCGTGACCCTGGACAATACCCTTTCGTTCTCCACTAACATCAAAGCGGTGACCCGATCCTGCAGGTTCATGCTCTACAACATTCGCAGAGTACGACCCTACCTTACACAGAAAGCGGCACAGGTCCTAATCCAGGCACTTGTCATCTCCCGTCTGGATTACTGCAACTCGCTGTTGGCTGGGCTCCCTGCCTGTGCCATTAAACCCCTTACAACTCATCCAGAATGCCGCAGCCCGTCTGGTGTTCAACCTTCCCAAGTTCTCTCACGTCATCCCGCTCCTCCGCACACTCCACTGGCTTCCAGTTGAAGCTCGCATCTGCTACAAGACCATGATGCTTGCCTACGGAGCTGTGAGGGGAACGGCACCTCGGTACCTTCAGGGTCTGATCAGTCCCTACACCCAAACGAGGGCATTGCGTTCATCCACCTCTGGCCTGCTGGCCCCCCTACCTCTGCGGAAGCACAGTTCCCGCTCAGCCCAGTCAGAACTGTTCGCTGCTCTGGCACCCCAATGGTGGAACAAGCTCCCTCACGACGCCAGGACAGCGGAGTCACTCACCACCTTCCGGAGACACTTGAAACCCCACGTCTTTAAGGAATACCTGGGATAGGATAAAGTAATCCTTCTACCCCCCCTTACCCCAACCCACCCCCCCCCAAAAAAAAAATAATAATAATTGTAAAGTGGTTATCCCACTGGCTATAAGGTGAATGCACCTATTTGTAAGTCGCTCTGGATAAGAGCGTCTGCTAAATGACGTAAATGTAAATGTAAATGTTTGTTTAGCTGTCCACATGCTTGGCAGAGTTCCAGGAGCATGTTCACGCGATACTGCTGTCTATCCAGTGTGCACTGAGTGCTAGTGCGTAGGCATAGTAATCCCAGTAAAACCGGATATAGAAAGATGGCAGCAACCACGAAACGGCGTATGTAAACGTGAGTAGATAACATTGAAAACAATGGCCATCCATCTTGGATGCTGTCTCTAGTTCATATAAACCTCAGTGGCAGTGCCATTGAGGCTGTCTCCATTTTAAAGTAGTCAATTTTCTTATTTTGTGTTTGAAAAAAGTGTAAAGCTAATATTGGTGATTTAGCGCCACCTGCAGTGCTAGAGTCCTGAACCAAATCTTGTGTGTGATTCATTTATTGTGGCCGAGTACATATTACCTCAATTACCTCGACTAACCGGTACCCCCCTGTATATAGCCTCCCTACTGTTATTTTATTTTACTGCTGCCCTTTAATTATTAGCATTTTTTTTTTACTTGACACTTTTTTTTTCCTTCTTAAAAACTGCATTGTTGGTTAAGGGCTTGTAAGTAAGCATTTCACTGTAAGGTGGCAAATAAAATGTGATTTTGATTTGATTTGATTTGATATAGCTTAAAGCCATTTACAAACCATAGCACACTATTTCAAAAAAATTTGTCCCATGCACAAGTTCAGTGAAATGCTTGAAGAAAAAGATAATGCTCTGATCATTGGCTGATCGCTCCCAATCCGTAGGAAGCCCCACCCAGTTGACAACTTTAAAGAGCACACTGTTTTGGCCTGGCTTTTTAGCTTGCTCATTACAAATGCAAAGAAACCATGAGTGAGAACTGTTTTGTGGGTGTGGTTTGATGTGGGTGTGATATCGCAAACAGCCACCATGCCAACCGCGTGATGCAGCATGACAACGTGAACGTGATTGGTCAAGAATCCCAAGCGCAGAGTGTTATGAATTTCCTACAGTCGTTTCACAGATAGAACAATTTTGGCCCACCTACATTTTTTCTGGCCCTGACATCAAAAGATTTCTGCCTATGCCACTGACTCAGAGCTGACCAAAGTTACCTTGCCAACTCCTCAAACTAGGTACATAGTCGAGGGCTCTGGCCCGGAGACTTATTTCTACAAGGCTCTGCCTCAGCAATCTCCTATCTCAGGTCACTCTGATAAAATAAGAGAAACGGCACACATTTAGATCAGACACACAAACGACAGAATGGTTAGATACAGTGGTTAGGTACTGACATATATCAGAGAGGAAGAGGCTAAATATTATCTATATATAGATTATCTTTGCATATACTAAGATTTCATTTGAGAAATGTCCAACTATAGTAGCTAGGAAATTTTAAAGAAAGAGTTATAGTACCCTCTACTGGATGAACATCCATCCATCCACCCTTCCTTCCAACAAGGACATTATTCTTGTTGTATACAGTCGTGGTCAAAAGTTTTGAGAATGACACAAGTGTTGGTCTTCACAAAGTTTGCGGCTTCAGTGTTTTTAGATATTTTTGTCAGATGTTACTATGGTATACTGAAGTATAATTACAAGTATTCCATAAGTGTCAAAGGCTTTTATTGACAATTACATTACGTTTATGCAAAGAGTCAATATTTGCAGTGTTGACCCTTCTTTTTCAAGACCTCTGCAATCCGCCCTGGCATGCTGTCAATTAACTTCTGGGCCACATCCTGACTGATGGCAGCCCATTCTTGCATAATCAATGCAGTTTGTCAGAATTAGTGGGTTTTTGTTTGTCCACCGCCTCTTGAGGATTGACCACAAGTTCTCAATGGGATTAAGGTCTGGGGAGTTTCCTGGCCATTACCCAAAATTACGATGTTTTGTTCCCCGAGCCACTTAGTTATCACTTTTGCCTTATGGCAAGGTGCTCCATCATGCTGGAAAAGGCATTGTTCGTCACCAAACTGTTCTTGGATGGTTGGGAGAAGTTGCTCTCAGAGGATGTGTTGGTACCATTCTTTATTCATGGCTGTGTTCTTAGGCAAAATTGTGAGTGAGCCCAATCCCTTGGCTGAGAAGCAACCCCACACATGAATGGTCTCAGGATGCTTTACTGTTGGCATGACACAGGACTGATGGTAGCGCTCATCTGGTCTTCTCCGGACAAGCTTTTTTCCGGATGCCCCAAACAATCGGAAAGGGGATTCATCAGAGAAAATGACTTTACCCCAGTCCTCAGCAGTCCAATCCCTGTAGCTTTTGCAGAATATCAGTCTGTCCCTGATGTTTTTCCTGGAGAGAAGTGGCTTCCTCGCTGCCCTTCTTGACACCAGGCCATCCTCCAAAAGTATTCGCCTCACTGTGCGTGCAGATGCACTCACACCTACCTGCTGCCATTCCTGAGCAAGCTCTGCACTGGTGGTGCCCTGATCCCGCAGCTGAATCAACTTTAGGAGACGGTCCTGACGCTTGCTGGACTTTCTTGGGCGCCCTGAAGCCTTCTTCACAACAATTGAACCTCTCTCCTTGAAGTTCTTGATGATCCGATAAATGGTTGATTTAGGTGCAATCTTACTAGCAGCAATATCCTTGCCTGTGAAGCCCTTTTTGTGCTAAGCAATGATGACGGCACATGTTTCCTTGCAGGTAACCATGGTTAACAGAGGAAGAACAATGATTTCAAGCACCACCCTCCTTTTAAAGCTTCCAGTCTGTTATTCTAACTCAATCAGCATGACAGAGTGATCTCCAGCCTTGTCCTCGTCAACACTCTCACCTGTGTTAACGACAGAATCACTGACATGATGTCAGCTGGTCCTTTTGTGGCAGGGCTGAAATGCAGTGGAAATGTTTTTTGGGGATTAAGTTCATTTTCATGGCAAAGAGGGACTTTGCAATTAATTGCAATTCAGCCGATCACTCTTCATAACATTCTGGAGTATATGCAAATTGGCATCATAAAAACTGAGGCAGCAGACTTTGTGAAAATTAATATTTGTATCATTCTCAAAACTTTTGACCACAACTGTAGGTAAAACCTTATGCCAGATCAGCAAAAAAGGATGAACAGAGTAGTTTAACAGTAGTTTAATCCAATAGGGCCCTTCTAGAGAAATGTGACATTTGAAATGAAATATGTTTGTTAATATGGGTGATTGTTAATGGGACAGTTGATAGTTACAACATTCAAAGTAGTATTAGTAGTTTTAAAGATAATATAAGAAAACATAACTGGTGCACATTCATGTTATAAATGTATCGTTCTATTTAGTTTTAGTTTAAATTAGTTTCACGTTTTATTAGTCGTATGTACTGGATACAAATATAATACACCATCCGACGAAATGCTTACTTGCAGGTTCCTTCTCGACAATGCAACAACGAAATGAAATAAGAAAATATAAGAAACAAACATAAAGTAAATGGCTCAGTAGAATAGAATAAACATTTAAGCATAAGTATAATACAGGAAGCACAATTTATAGTCCAATATTTACACATGTTTTGGGGAAGGATGGATTGGGGGGCAAGTGTTTAAATTGTGTAGTATTTAGCATAATAATAAGAGTCTGGTAGCAGCAGTTGTGAGTGTGTGGATGAGTGGATGTCTGTGTGGGTGTGAGTGTGTGTGTGAGTGAGTGCATGTGTTCAGTCCAGTTCAAGTGTTCATCAGTCTGATGGCTTGATCCGAAATTGTGGTTGGAGGCTTCGTATGGAGGGTGTGACGCAATTGCGGAGCCTCCGGAGGCATGCAGAGGCCAAATCAAGCTCCGTACAGCATCGCTGTGCACCTCTCAAATTTTGTATCAATGCTGAGGGCTCTGTATAGACCCCTTTCTGTGTTTGCAAACATTGCCACACGAGGGTGATGCGTGCAAGTTGGTGGCAGAACATTGGGGAGTTCTTATAGAATGCCAGCAAAAAAGCCTCTATTTACTGTACATGTTGCTTATGAGTGCATTTCACACTACTTTTGGATTATAATTGGATTTTAAGAGCCGATTTATGCTTGATTTGAAAATGTGGTCGGAGGCGTTGTATGGATGGTGTGACGCAATTGCAGAGCCTCTGGAGGCATGCAGAGGCCAAATTGAGCTCTGTACCGCATCACCATGCGCCTCAAAAATGTTGTAACAATGCAGAGGGCTACGTATAGCTCCGCATTGACATGATTGGTTGACGGTAGGTGAGGGCGGGAGGTCCTGTATAAACACAAACTCACTTCCTTGACAACTGAATGCCCTGACTTCTGCAGAGGACATATCACTGTAAATGCTGCATGGCCAATGCAGATGTCGGATTGACCATAAAGTATTCACGCCTTGACCTTTTCCACATTTTGTTTTGTTACAGCCTGAATTTAAAATTGATTAAATTTACATTTTGTGTCACTGGCCTACACACAATACCCCATAATGTCAAAGTGGAAATATGTTTTTATAAATGTTTATAAATGTATTAAAAATGAAAAGCTGAATGTCTTAAGTCAATAAATATTCAACCCCTTTGTTATGGCAAGCCTAAATAAGTTCAGGAGTAAAAATGTGCTTTTCAAGTCTCCTGAGTGGCGCAGTGGTCTAAGGCACTGCATCGCAGTGCTAACTGTGCCACTAGAGATCCTGGTTAGAATCCAGGCTCTGTCGCAGCCGGCCGCGACCGGGAGACTCATGGGCGGCGCACAATTGGCCCAGGGTCGTCCAGGGTAGGGGAGGGAATGGCCGGCAGGGATATAGCTCAGTTGATAGAGCATGGCGTTTGCAATGCCAGGGTTGTGGGTTCGATTCCCACGGGGGGCCAGTATAAAAAAATATGTATTCACTAACTGTAAGTCGCTCTGGATAAGAGCGTCTGCTAAATGACTAAAATGTAAATGTAATAATAAGTTGCACGGACACACTCTGTGTGCAGTAATAGTGTTTAGCATGATTTTTGAATGACTAACTCATCTCTGTACCCCACACATAAAATTATCTGTAAGGTTCCTCAGTTGAGCAGTGGATTTCAAACACAGATTCAACCACAAAGACCAGGGAGGTTTTCCAACGCCTCTCAAAGAAGGGCACCTATTAAAGAAAAAAAGCAGACATTGAATATGCAGGCCTCCTGTAGCTCAGTTGGTAGAGCATGGCGCTTGCAACGCCAGGGTTGTGGGTTCGATTCCCACAGGGGGCCAATATGAAAAATGTATGCACTAACTGTAAGTCGCTCTGGATAAGAGCGTCTGCTAAATGACTAAAATGTAAATATCCCTTTGAGCATGGTGAAGTTATTAATTACACGTTGGATGGTGTATCAATACACCCAGTCACTACAAAGATACAGGCGTCCTTCCTAACAGTTTCCAGAGAGGAAGGAAACCGCTCAGGGATTTCAGTTACAGAGTTGAATGGCTCTAATAGGAGAAAACTGAGGATGGATAAACAACATTGTAGTTACTTCACAATACTAACCTAATTCACAGAGTGAAAAGAAGGAAGCCTGTACAGAATAAAAATATTCCAAAATATGCATCCTGTTTGCACCAATGTGGCAAAGCAATTAACTTTTTGTCCTGAATACAAAATGTTATGTTTGGGGCAAATCCAATACAACACATTACTGAGTAACACTCTCCATATCTTCAAGCATAGTGGTGGCTGCATCATGTCATGGGTATGCTTGTCATCATTAAGGACTGGGAAGTTTTTCAGGATAAAAAAGAAACGGAATGGAGCTAAGCACAGGCAAAATCCTAGAGGAAAACCTGGTTCAGTCTGCTTTCCGCCTGCAGATACAGTAATTTGTATACAGCATGAAGATAGGGGAACTTGGTGGAAGCAGCATTGGCAGCCATTACAGGTGTGAATCATTTTGAATAGGGTGAGCATTGTGGTGGCAGCATCATGTTATGGATATGACTGTTACCGGCAGGGGCTGGGGAGTATGTTAGGATCAAAATAAATATGAAAGGCGCAAAGGACAGGTAAAAAGTATTCTGAAAACCTAACCCTGTGATAGAGTTGTATTTTTCAGCGGAACAATTACACAAATTCTAAAGCCAAAGATACACCAGAATGGCTTTCCAAGAGGTGTTGAGTGTTCCTGAATGGTCTAGTAGTCTCAGTCCTGACCTAAATCTGCTTGAAAATCAGTGACAAGCATTGAATATTGTAGTCCATCAATGATTCCCAAACTAATTTACTGAGCATGAGTAATTTTGACAAAAACAATGGATATGTTCTGCAAGGTTAGTATAATCTTATTCAAAATGATTTACAGCTGTAATGGCTGCCAAAGGTGCTTCCACCAAGTATTAACTCTGGGGTGTAAAGACATACGCAATCAATACATTTTCATTTCTTTATTGATTAGGGTTAGATCTATAGGAAAAAAATCTAATTTGATCCCTTTTTAGATGTAATTTTAAGGCAGGAAAATGTGAAGTGTTAAAGGGGTGTGTAAACTTTCACTAGCAACTGTATGAAGGAGCATGCAAACGCAATCCCCTCCCCATGAAGGTCATTATCATATTTATTTTTTTACAATTGATATCAACAATTCTAATTATTGATATACTTTTTCATCATTATTGATATACAAAATACAATTTATATAAACAATTCAATTAATATATGTTAAAACGGCTTTCCATACCAGGATAGCCTACTGCTAAATGTCTGGTATTATGTGGCATGTGTTAATTTCACTCTTTGGTCCCTATGGCATTGGAGTGCATAAAGAGAAAATATGATAAATTGTTTTAACACGAGAGAGATTGCTCAAAGGAGAGTCATGAATTGAACATAGAAACGAATGACTAAGAATTATGAGCCTTTTAAAACCAAAACCAACTGGGCAAAAACAGGTTGAATCTAAGTTGTTCATGTCATTTCAACCCCCCCAAAAAATAAATATGATGACGTTGAATCAACATGGAAAACTGATTGGATTTGCAAAAAGTAATCAACATAATGGCATTTCATATTTTTTATTTTACCTAAATCCAATGACATGGTGACATGTTTTGTTGATTTCACGTTGAATTCACGTTAGTTGATAACTCAACCAAATTTAAATCAAAACTAGACGTTGAACTGACGTCTGTGCCCAGTGAGAAGCATATGCTTTAACCTGCATTTTCTATAGGCTACACGCCGTTGCTTGTTCATAGGGTAGGTCTAAAACACACAGGGCAATTACAAAAAGTGAATTTTGAATTACTAATAAGATGTTGAAATATAATAATTAACAACTGGCCCATGGCCACTATTGTATGTCTATTACATTAGGCTATATGAACAATGTGGTGGCAGTAAATTATTCATATTCTTAAATTGGCAAATGCACTGTGACTCTCGCGGTCCCCCTGTGGTGAACAAACCTGAATGACTCCGTGAAACTCAGCAGACAGTCAATCTCTCATTCAGTATATCCGCCCGGCTCTATCTTTCCACTCACAACAAGGACATTATTCGATGAACATGAACGTTACCTAAGAACACTTTGTTTTTTTGAGGAATCGAAGAAAAAAATGGAGAGACAGCCATTATCTTTAGGTAAAATTGTATTATATGTTTTTCTTTCAATACTGTCGTTTCAGTTAGAATGAAATGGGAAGGCATAACCTGTTAGAATGTTGTACTTGTAGCTATATCGACTGCCAATTTCACAGCGGTTTTCGGAAGTCATAATATATTTTTAGCTTTGTGCATTTTTCCCATCTGAAAGCATAGGAAAGATACGTTTTTGTCATGGAGAGTGTAAACAGACAACTTTTGCATTGCGTGGACAGTCGGTTACAAGGATGAATCCAGGCAGGTTTTTCATGGATTCATATTACATTTCTTAGTTTAGAATCAAAATTGAAGAGCCCTGGCTGTATCACTTCGGTGAGGTTTCAGAGCTTGATGTGCTACCGGAGGGAATTGTGTAATGATTTTGGTTGGCAACCACTAGACATTCTAAAAACATTGTATGGGGTCTGCAATTGTAAGTGTTTGACGGGGTTTGTTGGAGCATTTTCGTCTTCTAATGGATTGGACAAACTACCTGTCATGAGATGTATCCAATAAGTAACTGCGCCTGTTTACGCATGGGCGGCAAGCGCAATTTAGACATCTGGGCTACATCTCAATGGATCTGCCAAATTGTAGGCTACCCTACCCTCCCATTTGGCCTGGTTGACTCCCCTTCATGGACGTCACCTCACTTGCTCTAGTTTAGATTTAGATCCCTGTAATATGGATATCTTCCATACGGGGTTCTAGCGCGATGAGCCCATAGAGTCAATATAAGTAGAAATGTGTAAAAATGTCCATTCTTTAATCCTTTCCTTGTATCTTTGTTTGTCCCGTGTAAATGCGGCCTTTTCTTCGGGTGCTGAAATTCATTGATTGTATGTGACGTCTGTCAAACTGCGCCCCATAATCCACTGTTTTCCAATAGAGTAGGAAGTTGGGACACCACTCGATACTTTTATAAATATCCACTATTTTACGCTTACTGTGTACCTGTACTTGTCTTGATTGTTATAGAGTTGGCCGTTGGATTTGAAATTCATAGTTTTTATTAAAAAAAAAAAACATTCTATGCGTCCCCTGCCCAAACTAAAAATGTCTGCAGTCCAATGACAGACTGCTACTTCCCTGTTAACAAACAACGGCACCCTAGGCGTGTCAAGTAAAATCCTGCTTTTATCAAAAACTATGCATTTCTTCATCCAAAGCAAATCTCGCAGTTACACAGGACAAACACAGGTACAAGGAAATCATTAAAGAATGGACATTTTTATAAGTATCAATTAAATGTAGTCGGAGGTACACTATAAACTCAGCTAAGACCTCACAGGAACAGGTGTAAACTGTATGTTAAAGAGAAACTGCCCCTAAAAACCAACTTCTCATTTAGAAAACAGCATAGATTCTACTGTCAAAATTTACTACAAATTGTAAATAGGATATTTTGTGAGACTTGTGGTTGTGATTGCATCACAACATAAATGAAGGTTGGGTTAGTTTCAATCCTCCCCACAGCTGGCTGCACACATGTAATCATCAATTTGGAATGCAGCTGCACATGACCTGATCATATACTGAAGAAAAATATAAACACAACAAGTTCAAAGATTGTACTGAGTTACAGTTCATATAAGGAAATCAGTCAATTGAAATACATTCATTAAGCCCTAATCTATGGATTTCACATGACTGGGAATAGAGATATGCATATGTTGGTCACAGATACCTTTTTAAAAAATTAGGGGCGTGGATCAGAAAACCAGTCAGTGTCTGGTGTGACCACCATCTGCTTCATGCAGCACAACACATCTTCTTTGCATAGAGTTGATGAGGCTGTTGATTGTGGCCTGTGGAATGTTGTCCCACTCCTCTTCAATGGCTGTGCGAAGTTGCTGGATATTGTCGGGAACTGGAACACGCTGTCGTACACGTTGATCCAGAGCATCCCAAACATGCTCAATGGGTGACATGGCTGGTGAGTGTGCAGGCCATGGAAGAACTGGGACATTTTCAGCTTCCAGGAATTGTGTACAGATCCTTGCAACATGGGGCCATGCAGTATCATGCTGAAACATGAGGTGATGGCGACGGATGAATGGCACGACAACGGGCCTCAGGATCTCGTCACGATATCTCTGTGCATTCAAATTCCCATCGATAAAATGCAATTGTGTTCATTGTCCATAGCTTATGCCTGCCCATACCATAACCCCACTGTCACCATGGGGCACTCTGTTCACAACATTGACATCAGCAAACCGCTCACCCACACGACACCATACACGTGGTCTGTGGTTGTGAGGCCGGTTGGACGTCCTGCCAAATTCTCTAAAATAACGTTGGAGGCGGTATATGGTAGAGAAATTAACATTAAACTCTCTGGCAACAGCTCTGGTGGACATTCCTGCAGTCAGCATGCCAATTGCACGCTCCCTCAAAACTTGAGACATCTGTGGAATTGTGTTGTGTGACAAAACTGCACATTTTAGAGTGGCCTTTTATTGTCCCCAGCACAAGTTGCACCCGTGTAATGATCATGCTGTTTAATCAGCTTCTCAATATGCCACACCTGTCAGGTGGATGGATTATCTTGGCAAATTAGAAATGTTCACTAACAGGGATGTAAACAAATTTGTGCACAACATTTGAGAGAAATAAGCTTTTTTTGCATACGGAACATTTCTGGGATCTTTTATTTCAGCTCATGAAACATAGAAGCAACACATATACTGAGCAAAAATACAAATGCAACATGTAAAGTTTTGGTCCCATGTTTAGTATAATAATAAGCCTATTCAAACCCTATGGGCACCTATAGATCTGGATTGGATAGGTGTATGCAATATGGTGGTATACAGTAACTCCATCTTACCCTCTGCCACTGCAGACACCTATCCTCTCAGATCTCCAGTGCCTATGTTACGGGTTGATTGGCATTCAGATTGTGTCTGCAATTATGTTCATGAGCCCAGGTTGACGACCACGGTTATGGGAGGAGGCAAGAATCAACATAACTGCTCTTTATCCCTATTTTTAAAGTTGAAGTTACGCATCATTACAGTTCGGTTTGCTTGTATTTTAGGCCAGGGAGAGAATGGAGGGTAGTTGAGATAAGATTGGACAGTGGAGTAGTCTAAGAATCCTGTCCAAATCCAATGAGCAGTGAGTCACCTGCTTCCATTCACTTCACTTTGCACCTAGTGCTTCTTCAGCTTCTGAAGTCATTATGTAGAAATGGCCTTGTACTAGCGCCACTGTTCAGTCCAGCTTGCGTGCTCTCAAAAGTACAACCTATTTTAGTAATGTTCCAAACATGGCCAAGTGCTTACGTAACTGTCTGTGTTTTTAAAAGATACTTTGTTTTGGTCATACTTTTCAAAGGACTTCATGTTTCAGCGAGTAGAGTGTTTCATGATGAGTGCATTAACCCAAACTTTACCCACATTCATTAAATAGTCTTAATAACGAAGGAGGCACAAACTAGATAAACTTAAGCGTCAGAGTGTGGGAAGAGAACAGAAAAATATGGGTTGTTTATGAATTCGAAGGACCAATAAAAAGGGATAAAAAACGTAGGTGCTGGATTTTAGGCCGGTAGCAACCACCACAAGGTGTCAGTTCAGAACACGAGGAAGCAGTAATTCCAGTTCAAGGGTTTAATGAAGATCCACACACACACACACACACATACAGTGGGGAAAAAAAGTATTTAGTCAGCCACCAATTGTGCAAGTTCTCCCACTTAAAAAGATGAGAGAGGCCTGTCATTTATATCATAGGTACATGTCAACTATGACAGACAAAATGAGAAAGAAAATCCAGAAAATCACATTGTAGGATTTTTAATGAATTTATTTGCAAATTATGGTGGAAAATAAGTATTTGGTCAATAACAAAAGTTTCTCAATACTTTGTTATATACCCTTTGTTGGCAATGACACAGGTCAAACGTTTTCTGTAAGTCTTCACAAGGTTTTCACACACTGTTGCTGGTATTTTGGCCCATTCCTCCATGCAGATCTCCTCTAGAGCAGTGATGTTTTGGGGCTGTCGCTGGGCAACACAGACTTTCAACTCCCTCCAAAGATTTTCTATGGGGTTGAGATCTGGAGACTGGCTAGGCCACTCCAGGACCTTGAAATGCTTCTTACGAAGCCACTCCTTCGTTGCCCGGGCGGTGTGTTTGGGATCATTGTCATGCTGAAAGACCCAGCCACGTTTCATCTTCAATGCCCTTGCTGATGGAAGGAGGTTTTCACTCAAAATCTCACGATACATGGCCCCATTCATTCTTTCCTTTACACGGATCAGTCGTCCTGGTCCCTTTGCAGAAAAACAGCCCCAAAGCATGATGTTTCCACCCCCATGCTTCACAATAGGTATGGTGTTCTTTGGATGCAACTCAGCATTCTTTGTCCTCCAAACACGACGAGTTGAGTTACCAAAAAGTTCTATTTTGGTTTCATCTGACCATATGACATTCTCCCAATCTCTTCTGGATCATCCAAATGCACTCTAGCAAACTTCAGACGGGCCTGGACATGTACTGGCTTAAGCAGGGGGACACGTCTGACACTGCAGGATTTGAGTCCCTGGCGGCGTAGTGTGTTACTGATGGTAGGCTTTGTTACTTTGGTCCCAGCTCTCTGCAGGTCATTCACTAGGTCCCCCCGTGTGGTTCTGGGATTTTTGCTCACCGTTCTTGTGATCATTTTGACCCCACGGGGTGAGATCTTGCGTGGAGCCCCAGATCGAGGGAGATTATCAGTGGTCTTGTATGTCTTCCATTTCCTAATAATTGCTCCCACAGTTGATTTCTTCAAACCAAGCTGCTTACCTATTGCAGATTCAGTCTTCCCAGCCTGGTGCAGGTCTACAATTTTGTTTCTGGTGTCCTTTGACAGCTCTTTGGTCTTGGCCATAGTGGAGTTTGGAGTGTGACTGTTTGAGGTTGTGGACAGGTGTCTTTTATACTGATAACAAGTTCAAACAGGTGCCATTAATACAGGTAACGAGTGGAGGACAGAGGAGCCTCTTAAAGAAGAAGTTACTCCTGAGTGGCGCAGTGGTCTAAGGCACTGCATCGCAGTGCTAACTGTGCCACTAGAGATCCTGGTTCGAATCCAGGCTCTGTCGCAGCCGGCCGCGACCGGGAGACTCATGGGCGGCGCACAATTGGCCCAGCGTCGTCCAGGGTAGGGGAGGGAATGGCCGGCAGGGATGTAGCTCAGTTGATAGAGCATGGCGTTTGCAATGCCAGGGTTGTGGGTTCGATTCCCACGGGGGGCCAGTATATATAAAAAAAAAAATGTATTCACTAACTGTAAGTCGCTCTGGATAAGAGCGTCTGCTAAATGACAAAAAAAAAAATTGTTACAGGTCTGTGAGAGACAGAAATCTTGCTTGTTTGTAGAGGAGCCTCTTAAAGAAGAAGTTACAGGTCTGTGAGAGCCAGAAATCTTGCTTGTTTGTAGGTGACCAAATACTTATTTTCCACCATAATTTGATAAATAAATTCATAAAAAATCCTACAATGTGATTTTCTGGATATTTTTTTCTCAATGTCTGTCATAGTTGACGTGTACCTATGATGAAAATTACAGGCCTCTCTCATCTTTTTAAGTGGGAGAACTTGCACAATTGGTGGCTGACTAAAAACTTTTTTCCCCCACTGTACATACAACACCACTCTCTCTGATAATAATTGTGGTTCTGTAAAGAAAAGAGGAGAACTTAGGCTATAACACAGTATGGGAAAAATATGCCTATTTGCATGTCAACAACTAAACAGGCTATGTGGACCCAAACACATTAAATATGTACAAAGAACAATAGAGCAATGTAGAAATATCTACACATTATAAAACAACATAATAAGCATGAGCGATCTACATTCGAAAATAGCCTAGCACCACAGACAAATGCTAACAAATGCTAATCGCTAATAAGCATGCTAAATAGTAATGCATTCCGGATGATAATGATAATGCTAACGCTAGTGGGAGTAGGCAAGATAGCTAGCTAACAAGTTTAACACAAATGGTACATATTTACAACAGACTCAAGATTTTGGCACTTACATTTAGCTGCACGCACAATAAACATCAGAACAAAAAGCAATTTCTTCTAAGGAGGTGGAATAAGCAAGAGATAAAAACAGGTTTGTCATCAGAATGGAAACTACAAACTGCCTGAGGCCCTGCCTGGTCGGGTATTATGCTAAGTCCCAGGAAAAAAGGCTGCTGATTGGCTAATAAAATTATGAGGATTGACGTGACCTTATTCCAATAGAAAAACCTAAAGAAAGTTTGGGTCTTGGAAAGGAGATGAGCTGGACGTTTTTACAAGAACCTTTCCAACACAATAAGAGAGGTGGGTAAAAGCAATGATTACCACAGCTAGACAGAGGAGGATACATCCTTTAAAGACAATACAATGAATTAAGCTAGGACTTCTAAAAACTCAATCTAATAACTTTATAAAGTCCCATCTAAAGCACTGAAAATCCAATTAAGTGCAGGCCATATTCATTAAAAAACAAGTCACTGTTGTAGATATTATTCAGACTTTGCATAACATTATCTGTTTCAAAATATGCATAAGTACATTTGTAGCATTATGATAGTATATTTGTTTACCAGCTAATGATATGTGTGTAGTGATGTGGTAATTAAATTCAGAATTTTAGCTATAGCATGTTTACTTTGAGGTCTGCTAAGGTTGACAGCAAAGCAATAGCTAGAATAATTTGTGTTTGGATGGAAGATGACAGTCCTTTAGGCTCAGTGTGCTTATTGAGTAAGCTTCATCACTGCACAGCCCTCTCTTTTTAACCTGGGGTCAAACCTTCCACTTCTCCTGATTGTTGCAAGATGAAATAAAACAGACTACTCTTAGGTGTTTAAGGCTGTGTCTAGACTTGACAGTCCATGCAGCTTTAGTATTCGAGTTCTGATCATGGAAGTCCGAACGCGTCATGCGTCTACCGTATCCACAGTGTGTCCGAATTCCCTTTTCCCACGCTAAATTCAAATGCCAGAATGCATTCTACAAATGGTGGAATTAGATAAATATGATAACACAACAACAACTGAGAGCAGTAGCTAACTACTGTAGCTAACTAGCCAGCTAACCTCTGTAGCTGGCCAGCAAGCTAGCAAGCAATGCTAAAGGGATCGCAAACGGGTTAGCATAACTCTAGCCAAACAAAAAATAGTTTTTCTAAATATTAACTAGCTGGCTAGCATTTATGAGGCCAGCAAACACGTTCCTCACACGCAAGGAACGTATTTCCTACAACGTTTTAATGAAAAGGTGCCTGTCGGTCCCAAAACACATGTTTTCTAGAGACTTGTGCGAAGAGTGCTGATGACGTTGCCCACTGTATGCACTTTCGTTAGCCTGATTGGGTCCAGACTGAGGAGAAATCCGCACATAATGCCTCCCTGACCACGTCCTGAAGTGGTCAGCCAGATCTGAACACAATCAGACCAGGAAGCGACTTTTCAATGCGATCTTCGTATTCTGATTGCAGAAATCGCATGTAAGTGTCAAGTGTAGACACAACCTAATTGTAATGCATTTAAGAAGGAGAACAGAAGACCAATGGCTTCACATTGACAGCAGTGAAAATATCGCACTTTGGGATTATTGGCGTTGATTATTATTTGTCAAGTTCATGTTTGGTTTCATGTTTTGACCATACACTGTTTGTCCTGGTGATAATTAGAATCTCTAAATGTGCTAATTAAAGTCACTTGTGATGAGAGAAGACATCAGGAAGTAGAGCAATGTGTTTTCACCCTGCCAGTTAAGTCGCTAAACAAAGTTTGTGAGATCAGACAGATGGCTTTCTCAGAGGCCATTTCCATGGTCCCTTCAATCCAAGGACAAACCTAAGCACACTCTACCATAAAACAGAGTCCTGAGACTACTCAAAAAGTATAAACAGTTGCCCTCTTTCATTCAAGTTAGAACATTCAACTTTAATAGATTAGGCAGTTTTTATTCAAGAGTGTACTTTAGTAGGCCATTTCTCAAAAATGTGGCCTATGCATTTCTTAGTGGAAGACATTATACAAACAGATCTGTTTACAGAGAGTATTTAATTGATACAGTTCTTCTCTCTTCTATCCTCGAAGCAATACTGAAAAATGACTTATTTTAAAAGCACAGCATGCTGCTTTTGGCTCGTGTTGCCTGATTCTGTAGCATAGCCAGTTTACAGTTTACATTTTTATAAATAAAGAGCCTCCCCATGCCTCCTCCCTTCACCACTCCCCATGGCTAAGCTAACCAAAATGTTCACTGTGTCGCCATCCATATGTGTGAACCCTGACAGATGTGGGATTAGGGGTGTAAAACATAAATCAGAAATCCAATTGAGTACTTATTAATTTGAGTATTTATTGCCTTAGAGCAGTAAAGCAAGACTTTATTGTGAGAACTCCTGGACAGAAATAGCTTGTGTTTTATTGTAGGGTTGATTGCATCAGGACCTATTGGTACCGGTAACGTGATTTGTCATGGTGTTATAAGACACTAGGTGTGTATATGTCCGCTTAGTTCCGGTTGTGATAGTTTTAAAGTCAGCTCAAATTGAAGGTAGTCAATGAAAAGCTCAGCAACCGCATCTCAAAATACAACATACAACCTTATTTTCCAATATGTTCTATGCTGAGCATTATGGTGGCATAATAGTGTTTGTGAATCCACAGTATATGTTGTGTAGATAATGTTGCTATAACATGAACATTTACTAACCTGATGCTCTATGCTCTTCGCGTTTCCTCTAATTATTTGGACCTAATCATTAATGTTTTTCTGTGGGTTTTAATGTCTACTGGTCATCGTGTTATGTGCCATGGTGACAAACAAACAGCAGTATCTGAGTGGGTCACAGACCTTTTCTTTTCACCCTCTGCAGAAAGACTGACAGAAAATAGTAACATTTTATGAGACCTTTCACTGTAAGAGAGTTAACCTTCTGAGTCTGATTGTAAAGGAACTAAACTGCATTGATGATACAGCTGAACCTTGCTCACCTTTGAGCACAATACATCTAGGGAGCTGAAAGATACATTTGCACTGAATTCACTGTGTGAATCAGGGGCATTGCAATGATCTGACAGTTCATCAGGAAGTGAATAGGGGATGTTGTTCCCACTGTGACTATTAAAACCTACCCAAACCAAAAACCGTGGCTAGATGGCAGCATTCGCGCAAAACTGAAACTGTGAACCACTGCATATAACCACGGCAAGGTGACTGAATATAGTTTAATACAAACAGCGCAGTTATGCCCTCCGTAAGGCAATCAAACAGGCAAAACGTCAGTACAGAAGTTGAGTCGCAATTCAACGGCTCAGACACAAGACGTATGTGGCAGGGACTCCAGACAATCACGGACTACAAAGGGAAAACCAGCCACGTCTCGGACACTGACGTCTTGCTCCCGGACAAGCTAAACACCTTCTTCGCCCGTTTTGAGGATAACACGGTGCCACCGACGCAGGCCACTCCCGAGGACTGTGGGCTCTCGTTCTCCATGGCCGACATGAGTAAGACATTTAAGCGTGTTAACCCTCGCAAGGCTGTCGACTCAGACGGCATCCCGAGCCGCGTCCTCAGAGCATGCGCAGACCAGCTGGCAGGAGTGTTTACGGACATATTCAATCTCTCCCTATCCCAGTTTGCTGTACCCACTTGCTTCAAGATGTCCACCATTGTTCCTGTACCCAAGAAAGCAAAGGTTTTGTGAAGTGCACCAGTCCCTCCTGCAGCAAAGCACCCCCACAGCATGATGCTGCCACCCCCGTACTTCACGGTTGGGATGGTGTTCTTCGGCTTGCAAGCTACCCCCTTTTTCCTCCAAACATAACGATGGTCATTATGGCCAAACAATTCTATTTTTGTTTCATCAGACCATAGGACATTTGTCCAAAAAGTACAATCTTGTCCCCATGTGCAGTTGCAAACCATAGTCTGGCTTTTTTATGGCGGTTTTGGAGCAGTGGCTTCTTCCTTGCTGAGCAGCCTTTCAGGTTATGTCGATATAGGACTCGTTTTACTGTGGATATAGATAGTTTTGTACCTGTTTCCTCCAGCATCTTCACAAGGTCCTTTGCTGTTGTTCTGGGATTGATTTGCACTTTTCGCACCAAAGTACGTTCATCTCTAGGAGACAGAACACGTCTCCTTCCTGAGCGGTATGACAACTGCGTGGTCCCATGGTGTTTAGACTTGCGTACTATTGTTTGTACAGATGAACTTGGTACCTTCAGGCGTTTGGAAATTGCTCCCAATGATGAACCAGACTTGTGGAGGTCTAGAATTATTTTTCTGAGGTCTTGGCTGATTTCTTTTGACTTTCCCATGATGTCAAGCAAAGAGGCACTGAGTTTGAAGATAGGCCTTGAAATACATCCACAGGTACACCTCCAATTGACTCAAAGTATGTCAATAGCCTATCAGAAGCTTCTAAAGCCATTACATCATTTTCTGGAATTTTCCAAGCTGTTTAAAGGCACAGTCAACTTAGTGTATGTAAACTTCTGACCCACTGGAATTGTGATACAGTGAATTATAAGTGAAATAATCTGTCTGTAAACAATTGTTGGAAAAATGACTTGTGTCATGCACAAAGTAGATGTCCTAACCGACTTGCCAAAACTATAGTTTGTTAACAAGAAATTTGTGGAGTGGTTGAAAAACGAGTTTTAATGACTCCAACCTAAGTGAATGTAAACTTCCGACTTCAACTGTATATGAAAGTATTTGGACCCCCTTCAAATTAGTGGTTTTGGCTATTTCAGCCACACCCGTTGCTGACAGGTGTATAGAATCGAGCACACAGCCATGCAATTTCCATAGACAAACATTGGCAGTAGAATGGCCTTACTGAAGAGCTCAGTGACTTTCAACGTGGCACCGTCATAGGATGCCACCTTTCCAACAAGTCAGTTCGTAACATTTCTGCCCTGCTAGAGCTGCCCTGGTCAACTGTAAGTGTTGTTATTGTGAAGTGTAAACGTCTAGGAGCAACAACAGTTCAGCCGCGAAGTGGTAGGCCACAAAAGCTCAAAGAACGGGACCGCCGAGTGCTGAAGCACGTGAAAAAAGTCTGTCCTCGGTTGCAACACTCACTACCGAGTTTCAAACTGCCTCTGGAAGCAACGTCAGCACATGAACTGTTCATCGGGAGCTTCATGAAATGGGTTTCCATGGCCGAGCAGCCGCACACAAGCCTAAGATCACCATGCGCAATGCCAAGCGTTGGCTGGAGTGGTGTAAAGTTCCCGCCATTGAACTCTGGAGCAGTGGAAACGCGTTCTCTGGAGTGATGAATCACGCTTAATCATCTTGCAGTCCGATGTGTCATGCACAAAGTAGATGTCCTAACCGACTTGCCAAAACTATAGTTTGTTAACAAGAAATTTGTGGAGTGGTTGAAAAACGAGTTTTAATGACTCCAACCTAAGTGTATGTAAACTTCCGACTTCAACTGTGTGTAAGAATGCTGTTCATTGACTACAGCTCAGCCTTCAACACCATAGTACCTTCCAAGCTCATCATTAAGCTCGGGCCCTGGGTCTGAACCCCGCCTTGTGCAACTGGGTCCTGGACTTCCTGACGGGCTGCCCCCAGGTGGTGAAGACACCTCCACTACGCTGATCCTCAACACAGGGGCTCCACAAGGGTGCGTGCTCAGCCCCCTCCTGTATTCCCTGTTCACCCATGACTGCGTGGCCAAACACGCCTCCAACTCAATCATCAAGTTTGCAGACGACACATTCACATTCATTCATTCACGTAATTTAGCAGACGCTCTTATCCAGAGCGACTTACAGTTAGTGAGTGTAAACATCTTCCATACTGGCCACCCGTGGGAAACGAACCCACAACCCTGGCGTTGCAAGCGCCATGCTCTACCAACTGAGCTACAGGAGGCCCGTTGGTACACAAAAGTAGTAGGCCTGATTACCAACAATGACAAGACAGCCTACAGGGAGGAGGTGAGGGCCGTGGCGGAGTGGTGCCAGGAAAATAACCTCTCCCTCAACGTCAACAAAACGAAGGAGCTGATCGTGTACTTCAGGAGACAGCAGAGGGAGCATGCCCCCATCCACATCGCAGTGGAGCAGGTGAAAAGTTTCAAGTTCCTCTGCGTTCACATCACTGACAATCTGAAATGGTCCACCTACACAGACAGTGTGGTGAAGAAGGTGTAACAGCACCTCTTCAACCTCAGGAAGCTGAAGAAATTTGGCTTGGCCTCTAAGACCCTGACAAACTTTTACAGATGCACCATTGAGAGCATCCTGTCAGGCTGTATCACCGCCTTGTATGGCAACTGCACCGCCCACTACCGCAGGGCTCTCCAGAGGGTGGTGCGTTCTGCCCAACGCATCACTGGGGGCACACTGCCTGCCCTCCAGGACATCTACAGCACCCGATGTCCCAGGAAGGACAAAAAGATCATCAAGGACATCAACCACCCAAGCCACGGCCTGTTCACCCTGCTATCATCCAGAAGTTGAGGTCGGTACAGGTGCATCAAAGCTGGGACCGAGAGACTGAAAAACTGCTTCTATCTTAAGACCATCAGACTGTTAAATAGCCATCACTAGCCGGCCTCCACCCAGTACCCTGCCCTGAACTTAAGTCACTGTCACTAGCCGGCTACCCTGCACCTTAGAAGCTGCTGCCATATGTACATAGACATCACTGGTCACTTTAATCATGTTTACATACTGTTTTACTCATTTCATATGTATATACTGTATTCTAGTCAATGCCATCCTATTCAACTATTGCTGTATATAGCTACTATTCTATCCTACTTATTCTACAGATATACTAAATATTCTATCCACATACTGTCCATAATGTCTATACATCCCATCACATATATTATATATATTTGTACTCCGGACTCCGACATTGCTCGTCCTAATATTTATATATTTCTTTATTCCATTATTTTACTTTTAGATTTGTGTATTGTTGTGAATTGTTAGATATTACTGCACTGTCGGAGTTAGGAACACAAGCATTTCGCTACACCCCACAATAACATCTGCTAAATATGTGTATGCAACCAATAAAATTTGATTTGATTTGATCTATTTACTTAATGTGTTTTCATCCTGAAACAAGATGTGAGTCATGTCTGTGGCAAGTCCCTGAGTAGGTATAGCCTACTCTGAATAGAATTGCACCCGCGGTTCGTTCATTGCAACATAATGCTGAGGATTTGTTGTGGCACAAGGACAAGGAAATTGTGCTTTGCAAGAAGAGCATCCACAAAATGTAGTTAAATTGGACCACCCACACAGCAGTCCAAAAATAACTGTAATCTCAATGAATCTCTTAGTACACTGAGTATACCAAACATTAGGAACACCTTCCGGGGGCACGGACTCTAGAAGGTGTCGAAAGCATTCCACAGGGATGCTGGCCCATGTTGACTACAATGCTTCCCACAGTTGTGTCAAGTTGGCTGGATGTCCTTAGGGTGGTGGACCATTCTTGATACACAGGGGAAACCGCCTGGCACCTACTACCATACCCCGTTCAAAGGCACTTATATTTTTGTCTTGCCCATTCACCATCTGAATAGCACACAATAATGTCTTAATTAATTCAAGTCTTAAAAATTATTATTTATCCTGTCATGTTTTTAAAGCATGCGGCAAAGACTGTTTATGACCTGTTCTACTGTGTTCATGATTGGGCTCAGATCATCAGTTCATTGATGCCTAGCTGGTCTCCTTTCCCAATGAACAGTTTACAGTACCTGCTTTTAATCTTCAAGAGGGGATGTCAATAGCACTCAAATATTTCCCCTCTGATGCCTTTTCTGGAAATTACATCTCTTAACCTCAGTGTTTTTGTTGTTGTTGTGGTAAACAAGGGGAATAACCACTCATAAACAATAACCACTCATAAACATTAACCACTTATCAAGATGTATATACAGTATTTGCATATTCGCTGTTAGTGAATGCCCACCAGTGTGATAGTACTTGAGACCGGTTCTCAAATTCACTCTGGCTACTCCGATTTCTGAGTGTGCCAGAGCGCAGAACAACTGATGAATTTATGAACACACAAGACCTGCTGAATATGACCGGTGTCAATAAACGTGGGCAAAAAAAGTAATAGTTAGTCAAGAACGCTCTAGATAACATGTAAACAGCATAACTAGCTCTGCTACGGCCAGTAAAATGGTCAGAGTAAGGTGTTCTCTAATTTTTGTCTCGAAGTAGCTAGCTAACAAGCTTGCCAACTTTAGCCAGTTAGCTTGGGTGCTTGGTTTGTTTATATTCGGTTTTATTTACTGTTTATATTCGGTTTTATTTACTGCAGTGTCTATTAATTGTCCAAACGCACGGCCGCTTTCCCACTCTATATTGCTATTGAATTTTCACAAATGCCTTAGTATACGTAATTCCCAAACATTCTAAGAATTTATGAAAACGTGACAATGACCATACAGTGGGGGAAAAAAGTATTTAGTCAGCCACCAATTGTGCAAGTTCTCCCACTTAAAAAGATGAGAGAGGCCTGTAATTTTCATCATAGGTACACGTCAACTATGACAGAGAAAATGAGAAAAAAAATCCAGAAAATCACATTGTAGGATTTTTTATGCATTTATTTGCAAATTATGGTGGAAAATAAGTATTTGGTCAATAACAAAAGTTTCTCAATACTTTGTTATATACCCTTTGTTGGCAATGACACAGGTCAAACGTTTTCTGTAAGTCTTCACAAGGTTTTCACACACTGTTGCTGGTATTTTGGCCCATTCCTCCATGCAGATCTCCTCTAGAGCAGTGATGTTTTGGGGCTGTCGCTGGGCAACACAGACTTTCAACTCCCTCCAAAGATTTTCTATGGGGTTGAGATCTGGAGACTGGCTAGGCCACTCCAGGACCTTGAAATGCTTCTTACGAAGCCACTCCTTCGTTGCCCGGGCGGTGTGTTTGGGATCATTGTCATGCTGAAAGACCCAGCCACGTTTCATCTTCAATGCCCTTGCTGATGGAAGGAGGTTTTCACTCAAAATCTCACAATACATGGCCCCATTCATTCTTTCCTTTACACGGATCAGTTGTCCTGGTCCCTTTGCAGAAAAACAGCCCCAAAGCATGATGTTTCCACCCCCATGCTTCACAGTAGGTATGGTGTTCTTTGGATATAACTCAGCATTCTTTGTCCTCCAAACACGACAAGTTGAGTTTCTACCAAAAAGTTATATTTTGGTTTCATCTGACCATATGACATTCTCCCAATCCTCTTCTGGATCATCCAAATGCACTCTAGCAAACTTCAGACGGGCCTGGACATGTACTGCCTTAAGCAGGGGGACACGTCTGGCACTGCAGGATTTGAGTCCCTGGCGGCGTAGTGTGTTACTGATGGTAGGCTTTGTTACTTTGGTCCCAGCTCTCTGCAGGTCATTCACTAGGTCCCCCCGTGTGGTTCTGGGATTTTTGCTCACCGTTCTTGTGATCATTTTGACCCCACGGGTGAGATCTTGCGTGGAGCCCCAGATCGAGGGAGATTATCAGTGGTCTTGTATGTCTTCCATTTCCTAATAATTGCTCCCACAGTTGATTTCTTCAAACCAAGTTGCTTACCTATTGCAGATTCAGTCTTCCCAGCCTGGTGCAGGTCTACAATTTTGTTTCTGGTGTCCTTTGACAGCTCTTTGGTCTTGGCCATAGTGGAGTTTGGAGTGTGACTGTTTGATGTTGTGGACAGGTGTCTTTTATACTGATAACAAGTTCAAACAGGTGCCATTAATACAGGTAACGAGTGGAAGACAGAGGAGCCTCTTAAAGAAGAAGTTACAGGTCTGTGAGAGCCAGAAATCTTGCTTGTTTGTAGGTGACCAAATACTTATTTTCCACCATAATTTGCAAATAAATTCATTAAAAATCCTACAATGTGATTTTCTGGAGAAAAAAAATCTCAATTTGTCTGTCATAGTTGACGTGTACCTATGATGAAAATTACAGGCCTCTCTCCTCTTTTTAAGTGGGAGAACTTGCACAATTGGTGGCTGACTAAATACTTTTTTCCCCCACTGTATCTAAGTGGTCGCTTGTCAGAGAAATTGTTTTTAAGTGTCATATTCTTCCTGGGGGTGTAATGAACAGATTTTAATAAGATTTCATGTTGCTAAAATGCTGTCAATTCCACTTTAAATGCAACAATGTTTCACACACAAGTTATTTTCAAAGAGATGACTAACAACAGTAAGCGCGCTGCAATAAAAAACACAGTTCCATTCACCAGATGATGATGATTTGAAACTTAACTTCTTGTTGAAAGTGATTCTTGAAAAGGGAGAAGCTAACAAATTAGCAACATCCTCTTTGATAACACCTGCTGCAGCCACTGCAAACTAGCCAACAACAAAAGCTAGCTAGCTAGACCATGGGAAAACTACTACTCGATTTGCGCAGTGACCTGTTTGCCTTCAAGAAGGCAGAAGTTTCCATATTTTGTTGTAAAAACGGTCCCACTCATTAAGTCAAAATGTGATTGGTTGATTCCACTGTCACTCCAAAATTTTGCCCTAAGACATTTGATGGCAGATGCCTTTATCTAGCTTATAATGGCCTAGCCAATGGCTGACTTGGCTAGCTAGATTTATCTCCCCAGAGACCAGCAAAAAAAAATCCTGATTGGATCTTTTTTTCTCTTCGATGTTAACCCCTTTCCTTTCCAACAAAAACTGAAGAGATTAAATCAGAACATCATTGAAAATAATAATATCATTGTCATTATTATTGTATTATTATTATAATCATTATTTTATAAATCCTTAGCCCTTTTCAGAAGGCGTAAAAGGCCCATTGTTCCCCACTGTGTTTGGGTTAGTAATAATTTGTAGAGTGGCTCTATTTTCCCTCCATATGTTGTTCTGAAATATGAACACAGAAATACTGGAAATGTTGAACTCTTATTATGGTGGTGATTTGACAAAATTACAATCATGGTCTTGAATTGGACTCGGATTTTTCTGGTCTTGGTCTTGACTCGGTCTTGGACCCCTTGTCCCCTCACGGTCTCGGTCTTGACTTGGTCTCGTGGCGATGGAGAGACCCAAAAAATAACATTTATATCCTAAGCATGGTGATATTGCAATATATGTAAGAATATGCAATTTTATACGTGCAATTCACAAAGTGCTTCTCATTGCATTTATGTTCCTTACATTGCTTCTCTAATGTTGAAATGTTGAAAGAAGACTATGGATTTGATCATGTCCAGCATTTCCTCTCAGTGTGTTGACATGAGCTGTGCTAACATTTCCTGACAGCTTTTGGCCACATCGGAGGGAGGTGAATCAACAGCGGAGAGGAAGAGATGAGACAGAAACCATGGTTAATCAGGCTCTGTCATAGGCAGCAGGTGTTTCAAGAGGTTATTCTCCTCAGATCTTTTCTTTTCACTCCTAATAATCAGTCACTCTAGGATTTAATTTAAAATCTTCTGATGAGCATAAAACATGATTTTATCTCTGAGAGTTAATATTTCCTTTCGAATGTTTCAGGTCTCACCAATTTGGATTTTGTCAGTTGGTTGTTGGTTTGGAAAGCAAAGTGACTGGTGTGACACTAGGGCTAAGGGCTGGTGGTTTTATAGTAATGATCATGGTCATGAGCAGCGGGTAATGAGAGGTGATTGTTACACAGCTGTTAAGCAATGATACACACACACTCACAACACCTGGTCCTTTCACCCATTCACATCCAGCTTTACCAACCTAGGATTATATGAACCATGAAGAATATGTTTCACACAGTGACTCAAACAAGTTGGACTATATACAGTACCTTCAAAATAAAGTGGGATATTTCAATAAACATATGTGGTGGTTGTTAACCAGTGATCTAGAGCCCTGAGTGGAGGAAATACAAACAGTGTTCACAGATAAGGCTTGAATGGATTGACTCTGGTCTGGTGCTTTTAGTTTTATGGACAGAGGCTTTGTTCAGTGCTGTATGTGATATGGAACAACTGATTTGTGTTCTCAACCTGCTTGTCTCTAGAGATTGTAGTATGCATTACTTACCTGTTGACAGCAGTCAGATTTCTATTTTCAAATACTGTTTTTTGTTGGTAATGGCTATGTTATTGCAGTAACCTGTTACAGCGTATTGATTTCCACAAGGTTTCCCTTCTTCTGCTGACGATTTATCATGATTCTTTCTGTGTTGTTTCTCTCACGGGGGAAATGTTCATATCATCAGTAAACTGTATTGGCTCGGGTCTATCAAGTCAAGAGATTGAATTCGCACAGCTATTTCTTTCTGCCAGTTGAGCTAGCTTTCTCAAAGCCACTTTGAAACATAATTTGCAAATTGATTAATTAGGCTTGAGATCAATGTACGACTCTGCCCTTTTAGACAGAGCCCCTGTGCCAGAAACCTGAATAGCTCCATTGTTTGAACAAATTCATATTTATTTTACTAGGGTTTTCTTCATTCTGTTCTAGCCAAACACCAGTGCAGCTAAATAGTCTAATTAGACCCCTGGGAGGAGACTTGGCAGCGGCAGGTGTGCGGTTTTCTGACTCTGTTGGAAGCACATTCATTAATATGCCGCTGCAAATAATCTGGCTGATTTCGCTTCCCTGGAATCTGGCGCTGGCGTCACCAATTGGCCTGTCATTATCTCCCAGTTGGTGGGAGCAAGATGGAGTAGGACCAGATGGAGTAGGGCCAGATAGAGTAGGGCCAGACAGAGTAGGGCCAGACAGGGCCAGACAGAGTAGGGCCAGACAGAGTAGGGCCAGATAGAGTAGGGCCAGATAGAGTAGGGCCAGACAGAGTAGGGCCAGACAGAGTAGGACCAGATAGAGTAGGACCAGATAGAGTAGAGCCAGACAGAGTAGGGCCAGACAGAGTAGGACCAGATAGAGTAGGACCAGATGGAGTAGGGCCAGATAGAGTAGGGCCAGACAGAGTAGGACCAGATAGAGTAGGACCAGATGGAGTAGGGCCAGACAGAGTAGGGCCAGATAGAGTAGGGAAACTCCTTTCACTGCTCGGAGGGCCTTCATACAGCTATCAAGTAGGAGTCATTTAGATGGGAATGACTGTTGTGAAAATGTCAACATTTTGTGGGTAATTTCTACCATACATCCTTTGTAATGGTTGCTGATGTGTGACTGACAGGGTAAACATTCCGTGTATCTCTCCATTTGACAGGTTTCCAAATAGGATACCATGGCATAAAGTATTTGGTTTTCATTATTTTTAGGTGGATGGAATAGTTGGCTGTTCAGATTTTTTTTTGCCACAGGGGCTCAGGCATTTTGCCTATCTATCTGTTCTCTGGTTTGTACTAGAAATAATCTAGGAGACCTGGGCCATGGTAAATATAGGAACATAAAGCTAAACACCCTACTAGCACTGTCACCAACTGCCACACTTTCAGTTGTTTTAATGAGCTGCAATGGTAGCTGCATTTTGAGTCAGTGTGATGGATTTGCTTAATCTTCATAATTTATGTAGTGTCAGTGTGTGCTTAATTCTGTTAACAAACTGTTTTCTGAAAAATTATACTGAACAATATTTACTTCAATTAACCCTCCTCATGGAAGAAAAGAAAACAACTTGTCCAAAATGTCGCAGTTATCCATGGATTGTTCTGATACAGTGAGAAATTAGACAAAGTAAACAGTTTTCTCCTGACAAGCCTGTGTTATTGGAACTGTCCCTTCAGTTGATCAAATTACTGTGTTGAAATCAAAATTACAATACTATTCTTAACTCAAGTGGGTCATAACAATTTACTGGTGCTTTTTCCCAGCCTGGTTGATGGTGGTTTTCTGTGTTATTCTCAGTGAGGCAGCACAGATGGTATTGATTCTTTCCACTCTTGTGGATGTCTGAAGGCCAGCTGCCTTCAGAAAGTATTGACACCCCTCGACTTTTTCAAAATGTTGTTATGTTACAGCCTGAATTCAAAATGGATTAAATTGAGATTTTGTGCCACTGATCTACACACCATTACCCCATAATGTCATCGTGTCATTTAAAAATCATGTTAAACACTATTATTGCACACAGAGTCCATGCAAGTTATGTGACTTGTCAAGAACATTTTTACTCCTGAACTTAATTAGGCTTGCCATAACAAATGGGTTGAATACTTATTGACTCAAGACATTTCAGCTTTTAATTTTTAACTGATTTGTAAACATTTCTAAAAACATACAGTGAGGGAAAAAAGTATTTGATCCCCTGCTGATTTTGTACGTTTGCCCACTGACAAAGAAATTATCAGTCTATAATTTTAATGGTAGGTTTATTTGAACCGTGAGAGACAGAATAAGAAACAAAAAAATCCAGAAAGACGCATGTCAAAAATGTTATAAATTGATTTGCATTTTAATGAGGGAAATAAGTATTTGACCCCTCTGCAAAACATGACTTAGTACTTGGTGGCAAAACCCTTGCTGGCAATCACAGAGGTCAGACGTTTCTTGTAGTTGGCCACCAGGTTTGCACACATCTCAGGAGGGATTTTGTCCCACTCCTCTTTGCAGATCTTCTCCAAGTCATTAAGGTTTCGAGGCTGACGTTTGGCAACTCAAACCTTCAGCTCCCTCCACAGATTTTCTATGGGATTAAGTTCTGGAGACTGGCTAGGCCACTCCAGGACCTTAATGTGCTTCTTCTTGAGCCACTCCTTTGTTGCCTTGGCCATGTGTTTTGGGTCATTGTCATGCTGGAATACCCATCCACGACCCATTTTCAATGCCCTGGCTGAGGGAAGGAGGTTCTCACCCAAGATTTGAAGGTACATGGCCCCGTCCATCGTCCCTTTGATGCGGTGAAGTTGTCCTGTCCCCTTAGCAGAAAAACACCCCCAAAGCATAATGTTTCCACCTCCATGTTTGACGGTGGGGATGGTGTTCTTGGGGTCATAGGCAGCATTCCTCCTCCTCCAAACACGGCGAGTTGAGTTGATGCCAAAGAGCTCGATTTTGGTATCATCTGACCACAACACTTTCACCCAGTTCTCCTCTGAATCATTCAGATGTTCATTGGCAAACTTCAGACGGCCCTGTATATGTGCTTTCTTGAGCAGGGGGACCTTGCGGGCGCTGCAGGATTTCACTCCTTCACAGCGTAGTGTGTTACCAATTGTTTTCTTGGTGACTATGGTCCCAGCTGCCTTGAGATCATTAACAAGATCCTCCCGTGTAGTTCTGGGCTGATTCCTCACCGTTCTCATGATCATTGCAACTCCACGAGGTGAGATCTTGCATGGAGCCCCAGGCCGAGGGAGATTGACAGTTCTTTTGTGTTTCTTCCATTTGCGAATCATCGCACCAACTGTTGTCACCTTCTTACCAAGCTGCTTGTCGATGGTCTTGTAGTCCATTCCAGCCTTGTGTAGGTCTACAATCTTGTCCCTGACATCCTTGGAGAGCTCTTTGGTCTTGGCCATGGTGGAGAGTTTGGAATCTGATTGATTGATTGCTTCTGTGGACAGGTGTCTTTTATGCAGGTAACAAACTGAGATTAGGAGCACTCCCTTTAAGAGTGTGCTCCTAATCTCAGCTCGTTACCTGTATAAAAGACACCTGGGAGCCAGAAATCTTTCTGATTGAGAGGGGGTCAAATACTTATTTCCCTCTTTAAAATGCAAATCAATTTATAACATTTTTGACATGTGTTTTTCTGGATTTTTTTGTTTCTTATTCTGTCTCTCACGGTTCAAATAAACCTACCATTAAAATTATAGACTGATAATTTCTTTGTCAGTGGGCAAACGTACAAAATCAGCAGGGGATCAAATACTTTTTTCCCTCACTGTATGTTTTTAGAAATGTTTACAAATCAGTTAAAAATTAAAAGCTGAAATGTCTTGAGTCAATAAGTATTCAACCCATTTGTTATGGCAAGCCTAATTAAGTTCAGGAGTAAAAATTTTCTTGACAAGTCACATAACTTGCATGGACTCTGTGTGCAATAATAGTGTTTAACATGATTTTTAAATGACTACCCCATCTCTGTACCACACACATACAATTATCTGTAATGTCCCTCAGTTGAGCAGTGAATTTCAAGCACAGATTCAACCACAAAGACCAGGGAGGTTTGCCTATGGTTCGCAAAGAAGGGCACCTATTGGTAGATGGGTAAAAAACCCTGCAGACATTGAATATCCCTTTGAGCATGGTGCAGTTATTAATTTTACACTTTGGATGGTGTGTCAATACACCCAGTCACTACAGAGATACAGGCAACCTTCCTAAATCAGTTGCCGGAGAGGAAGGAAACCGCTCAGGGATTTAACCATGAGGCCAATGGTGATTTTAAAACAGTTACAGAGTTTAATGGCTGTGATAGGAGATAACTGAGGATGGATCAACAATACTAACATAAATCCACAATACGAACATAAATGACAGACTGAAAAGAAGGAAGCCTGTACAGAATAAAAAAATAAAATCTATAATATATTCCAAAACATGCATCCTGTTTGCAGTAAGGCACTAAAGTAATACTACAACAAATTTGGCAAAGAAATACACTTTTTACCCTTAATACAAAGCATTATGTTTAGGGCAAATCCAACACAACACATCACTGAGTACCACTCTTCATATTTTCAAGCATGGTGGTAGCTGCATCATGTTATTGACAAGGACGGCAAGGACTAGGAGGTTTTTTAGGATAAAAATAAACGGAATATAGGCACAATCCTAGAAGAAAACCGGGTTCCGTTTCCTTTCCAACAGACACTGGTAGACAAATTCACCTTTCAGCAGGACAATAACCTAAAACACATGGCCAAATCTATGCTTACCAAGATGACACTGAATGTTCCTGAGTGGCCTAGTTACAGTTTTGACTTAAATCGGCTTGAAAACCAATGGCAAGACTTGAAAATGGTTGCCTAGCAATGATCAACAATCAACTTGACAGAGCTTGACACATTTTTTCAAGAATAATGGACAAATATTGCACAATCCAGGTGTGCAAAGCCCTTAGAGACTTACCTAAAAAGACTCAGCTGTAATCGCTGCCAAATGTGATTCTAACATGTATTGATTCAGGGGGTTGAATACTTATCTAATCAAGATATACAGTGGGGAAAAAAGTATTTAGTCAGCCACCAATTGTGCAAGTTCTCCCACTTAAAAAGATGAGAGAGGCCTGTAATTTTCATCATAGGTACACGTCAACTATGACAGACAAATTGAGAATTTTTTTCTCCAGAAAATCACATTGTAGGATTTTTTATGAATTTATTTGCAAATTATGGTGGAAAATAAGTATTTGGTCACCTACAAACAAGCAAGATTTCTGGCTCTCACAGACCTGTAACTTCTTCTTTAAGAGGCTCCTCTGTCTTCCACTCATTACCTGTATTAATGGCACCTGTTTGAACTTGTTATCAGTATAAAATACACCTGTCCACAACCTCAAACAGTCACACTCCAAACTCCACTATGGCCAAGACCAAAGAGCTGTCAAAGGACACCAGAAACAAAATTGTAGACCTGCACCAGGCTGGGAAGACTGAATCTGCAATAGGTAAGCAGCTTGGTTTGAAGAAATCAACTGTGGGAGCAATTATTAGGAAATGGAAGACATACAAGACCGCTGATAATCTCCCTCGATCTGGGGCTCCACGCAAGATCTCACCCTGTGGGGTCAAAATGATCACAAGAACGGTGAGCAAAAATCCCAGAACCACACGGGGGGACCTAGTGAATGACCTGCAGAGAGCTGGGACCAAAGTAACAAAGCCTACCATCAGTAACACACTACGCCGCCAGGGACTCAAATCCTGCAGTGCGAGACGTGTCCCCCTGCTTAAGCCAGTACATGTCCAGGCCCGTCTGAAGTTTGCTAGAGTGCATTTGGATGATCCAGAAGAGATTGGGAGAATGTCATATGGTCAGATGAAACCAAAATAGAACTTTTTGGTAACTCAACTCGTCGTGTTTGGAGGACAAAGAATACTGAGTTGCATCCAAAGAACACCATACCTATTGTGAAGCATGGGGGTGGAAACATCATGCTTTGGGGCTGTTTTTCTGCAAAGGGACCAGGACGACTGATCCGTGTAAAGGAAAGAATGAATGGGGCCATGTATCGTGAGATTTTGAGTGAAAACCTCCTTCCATCAGCAAGGGCATTGAAGATGAAGCGTGGCTGGGTCTTTCAGCATGACAATGATCCCAAACACACCGCCCGGGCAATGAAGGAGTGGCTTCGTAAGAAGCATTTCAAGGTCCTGGAGTGGCCTAGCCAGTCTCCAGATCTCAACCCCATAGAAAATCTTTGGAGGGAGTTGAAAGTCCGTGTTGCCCAGCGACAGCCCCAAAACATCACTGCTCTAGAGGAGATCTGCATGGAGGAATGGGCCAAAATACCAGCAACAGTGTGTGAAAACCTTGTGAAGACTTACAGAAAACGTTTGACCTGTGTCATTGCCAACAAAGGGTTTATACCAAAGTATTGAGAAACTTTTGTTATTGACCAAATACTTATTTTCCACCATAATTTGCAAATAAATTCATTAAAAATCCTACAATGTGATTTTCTGGATTTTCTTTCTCATTTTGTCTGTCATAGTTGACATGTACCTATGATATAAATTACAGGCCTCTCTCATCTTTTTAAGTGGGAGAACTTGCACAATTGGTGGCTGTTTTATTTTCCATTAATAAAAAAAAAATCTTTTTTTCCACTTTGACATTACAGAGTATTTTGTGTACATCGTTGACAAAAAATGACAAATACATTTTAATTCCACTTTGTAACACAACAAAATGTGGAAAAAGTCAAGGGGTGTGAATAATTTCTGAAGGCACTGTTTCCCTCCTTGTCCAGAGTTTGGCTGAAGTTTGGCATAAAAGTCTTAAGAGGATTGTACTTCCGTCTAAAGATGATGAGTGAAATCCTTGAAGGACCTTGTGGATGAGCAGGTTTGATGAGTCCTCCTGCTGTTGCTCCTAGGAGGCTATGATTATGATGAAGCATATCACTGGAGATATTAAATTACCACATTTGTTTACAGCCTATTTAATTGGTTCCCACGCTAAGGGGTTGGGGAACCTGTTACAGTCTTTGTCATTTTAAATGTTGAGAGTATTTTCTTGGCAAATTGCATATGAGGCGTTGCTGAACAAATGAACCCTTCTAAATCTGCATTCATTCACTGGCCCTGTTGATTCATCCATCCATCCACCAAATTCCACTACTGAATGCTCCATTCCTCAATGTAAATCAATTATGCATAGCAGCAGCAAGATAGCTCAGTCAAAATCAAATCAAATCAAATCACATTTAATTTGTCACATGCGCCGAATACAACATAGTGAAATGCTTACTTACAAGCCCTTAACCAACAATGCAGTTTAAAGAAAAATAAGGGTTAAGTAAAAAATTGATAAGTAAAAATATAATAAAAAACAAATAATTAAAGTGCAGCAGTAAAATAACAGTTTTGAGGCTATATACAGTTGGTACCGGTACAGAGTCAATGTGCGGGGGCACAGGTTAGTCAAGGTAATTGAGGTAATATGTACATGTGGGTAGAGGTAAAGTGACTATGCATAGATAATAAACATAGAGTAGCAGCAGCGTAAAAAGTGGGGGTGGGGGGACAATGCAAATAGTCCTGGTAGCCATTTGATTAGCTGTTCAGGAGTCTTATGGCTTGGGGGTAGAAGCTGTTAAGAAGCCTTTTGGACCTAGACTTGGCGCTCTGGTACCGCTTGCCGTGCGGTAGCAGAGAGAACAGTCTATGACTAGGGTGTCTGGAGTCTTTGACAATTTTTAGGGCCTTCCTCTGACACCGCCTGGTATAGAGGTCCTGGATGGCAGGAAGCTTGGCCCCAGTGATGTACTGGGCTGTACGCACTACCCTCTGTAGTGCCTTGCGGTCGGAGGCCGAGCAGTTGCCATACCAGGCGGTGATGCAACTGATCAGGATGCTCTCGATGGTGCAGCTGTAGAACTTTTTGAGGATCTGAGGACCCATGCCAAATATTTTCAGTCTCCTGAGGGGGAATAGGCTTTGTCGCACCCTCTTCACGACTGTCTTGGTGTGTTTGGACCATAATAGTTTGTTGGTGATGTGGACACCAAGGAACTTGAAGCTCTCAACCTGCTCCACTACAGCCCCATCAATGAGAATGGGGGCGTGCTCAGTCCTCCTTTTCCTGTAGTCCACAATCATCTCCTTTGTCTTGATCACGTTGAGGGAGAGGTTGACATCCTGGCACCACACGGCCAGGTCTCTGACCTCCTCTCTATAGGCTGTCTCATCGTTGTCGGTGATCAGGCCTACCACTGTTGTGTCGTCTGCAAACTTGATGATGGTGCTGGAGTCGTGCTTGGCCATGCAGTCATGGGTGAACAGGAAGTACAGGAGGGGACTGAGCACGTACCCCTGAGGTGCCCCCGTGTTGAGGATCAGCGTGGCAGATATGTTGTTACCTACCCTTACCACCTGGGGGGCGGCCCGTCAGGAAGTCCATGATCCAATTGCAGAGGGAGGTGTTTAGTCCCAGGGTCCTTAGCTTAGTGATGAGCTTTGAGGATACTATGGTGTTGAACGCTGAGCTGTAGTCAATGAATAGCATTCTCACGCAGGTGTAACTTTTGTCCAGGTGGGAAAGGGCAGTGATGAGTGCAATAGAGATTGCATCATCTGTGGATCTGTTGGGGCAGTATGCAAATTGGAGTGGGTCTAGGGTTTCTGGGATAATGGTGTTGATGTGAGCCATGACCAGCCTTTCAAAGCACTTCCTGGCTACATACGTGAGTGCTATAGGTTCGGTAGTCATTTAGGCAGGTTACCTTAGTGTTCTTGGGCACAGGGACTATGGTGGTCTGCTTGAAACATGTTGTTATTACAGACTCAGTCAGAGACGGGTTGAAAATGTCAGTGAAGACACTTGCCAGTTGGTCAGCGCATGTTCGGAGTACACGTCCTGGTAATCCGTCTGGCCCTGCGGCCTTGTGAATGTTGACCTGTTTAAAGGTCTTACTCACATCGGCTACGGAGAGCGTGATCACACAGTCATCCGGAACAGCTGATGCTCTCATGCATGCTTCAGTGTTGCTTGCCTCGAAGCGAGCATAGAAGTAATTTAGCTCGTCTGTTAGGCTTGTGTCACTGGGCAGCTCGCGGCTGTGCTTCCCTTTGTAGTCTGTAATAGTTTGCAAGCCCTGCCACATCTGACGAGCGTCGGAGCCGGTGTAGTACGATTCAATCTTAGTCCTTTATTGACATTTTGCCTGTTTGATGGTTCGTCGGAGGGCATAGCGGGATTTCTTATAAGTGTCCGGGTTAAAGTCCCGCTGCTTGAAAGCGGCAGCTCTACCTTTTAGCTCAGTGCGGATGTTGCCTGTAATCCATGGCTTCTGGTTGGGGAATGTACGTACGGTCACTGTGGGGACGACGTCATCGATGCACTTATTGATGAAGCCAGTGACTGATGTGGTGTACTCCTTAATGCCATCGGAAGAATCCCGGAACATATTCCAGTCTGTGCTAGCAAAACAGTCCTGTAATTTAGCATCTGCATCATCTGACCACTTCTGTATTGAGCGAGTCACTGGTACTTCCTGCTTTAGTTTTTGCATGTAAGCAGGAATCAGGAGGATAGAATTATGGTCAGATTTGCCAAATGGAGGGCGAGGGAGAGCTTTGTACACATCTCTGTGTGTGGAGTAAAGGTGGTCTAGAGCTTTTTTCCTCTGCTTGCATATTTAACATGCTGTTAGAAATGAGATAAAACGGATTTAAGTTTCCCTGCATTAAAGTCCCCGGCCACTAGGAGCGCCGCCTCTGGATGAGCATTTTCTTCTTTGCTTATGGCCTTATACAGCTCGTTGAGTGCGGTCTTAGTGCCAGCATCGGTTTGTAGTGGTAAATAGACAGCTACGAAAAATATAGATGAAAACTCTCTTGGTAAATAGTGTGGTCTACAGCTTATCATGAGATACTCTACCTCAGGCGAGCAAAACCTTGAGACTTCCTTAATATTAGATTTTGTGCACAAGCTGTTATTTACAAATATACACAGACCGCCAACGCTTGTCTTACCGGAGGCAGATGTTCTATCTTGCCGATGCACCGAAAACCCCGCCAGCCCGTAAAACGGCAGCCATCTCCTCCGGCGCCATTGTCAGTATACACAGTTCTATTATTGAAAATGACATCACTTACTGTGTGTACTGTGAACTAATTTGAATTGTACAAAATTGGAACAGGGATCTGTTGAGATCTCAATCAGTTAGTGTGTGTATGTGAGAATAGACCTCTGCCTTCCCACTGGGAGTTCCTGTATAAACCCCAGCATCTTCCCCAGTGTGATGTGTTAACTGTCTCTCTCACCCTCTCTCCACAGCATTATGCTGAGAGCCTGGCCCCACAATGTTGGAATTGGGCTCCTGTTCAGTCAGTGCTCAGACCCTGGCGGACCACAATGCCCTTGGGGTGCCCCAGCTTGCCAGGGTGGGGGTGTGCGGGAGCAGCACCCCACACCGCTATGTCCTGCACCCCGAGTCAGAGAACTGGCACAAGGACCGTCTTGGCCTGGCCAGCGGCTCCCGCTCCTGCTCCCTAATGGAACCCCAGAGCCTGTCAGACAGCCTGCTCTCCCACACAACCATCTTCGACACCCTCTACCTCCCCCACAATGCCCACGTCCCCCATGGCCTCTCCCTGGATGTGGACAGCTCCTACAACGGGGTCGAGGGAGTGCTGGGGATGGACCCCGACTGGCCCGTCAGCCCCATCGTCATTAAGCGCCGCCGGGGGGGCCTCATCGAGCAGCGGGACATCGTTAAGGCCCACCAGGCTCACAAGATCCAGAGCACCCCACAGGCCTTGCGCAAGGAATGGGAGTAAGTACAACATGCCTCCTCTCTAAGCTAGCAAGCTAACACGTGTTAGGACCATTACCTGTGGCTGGAGATATATGGGTTTAATTCTAACTGGAGAGTATATACAGGAATGAGTCTGTGAAATAGACAGACTGTGAAACATCTTTCTATTATTTATTCTAACTTTTATTCACTGATTTAAGCCTAGCTTCACCATGGAACATGGTTTCACTGTGACTTTCATCTTTAATGAAATCATAGAGGGAACATTTTGATAAGCTCTTTCTCATAAGCAGTTACAGTGTGCAGAGAAACATTTGTCAACATGAATTAAACAGATCAATGAAAGAAGTGTTTAATATATTATTATAAAAGAAAAGGAGAGCTGCACACTCTAGGAGCTCAGATGCAATAATTTAATACCAAAGTTTCGACAGCCAAGCTGTCTTCAAAAGGGTATATACTGATGAAGACAGCTTGGCTGTCGAAACTTTGGTATTAAATTATTGCATCTGAGCTCCTAGAGTGTGCAGCTCTCCTTTTCTTTTTCAAGTGTTCTACTCTGCTAGCAGCACCTCGCCTAACCAGGTGTGTGTTTCTTCCGCCTCCAGATTGATAATAGATTATTATAAACATCTCTTGCCATGGCTTTGAACCAACAATGGACTGGATTTGTGTGTATTTGCAGTTGTTCCTTTTTACTTGTGATATGATTACCAAGGACTCTGTTTAATGATACTACTGTGAAGTCTGGAGGAATGCTATGTTTTTTCATTGTTAAAAGGATGCTTTGGGATTTTGGCAATGAGGCCTTTTATCTAAATCCCCAGAGTCAGATTAACTCGTCGATACTGTTTGAAGGAAGTTGCTAGCTAGCGCTAGCTCAATTGCTAACTAGCATTAGCACAATGACTGGAAGTCTATGGGTATCTGCTAGCATGCTAGTAGATAACCATAGACTTCTAGTCATTGCGCTAACGCTAGTTAGCATTGGCTCACGAAACTAACTCTAACTTCTGTACACAGAGACATAAAGGCATAAAGTCTTAGAGGCTGTACATAAGTCGGTACAGCCTCTTCTGCCAACTTCTGTGTGTAGTGTCCGAACACGTACATGTCAGTTGTTTTGCACTAGGATGCCCACAGCTATAGGAAGAAAAACATTAATTGATCAAAAGAACAAAAATCACCCTATGGTTATTTTGTCTAAACTAATCTATTTTGTAAAATTATGAATTGCTACTTTAATTCTCTGCCCTGACCCTTCCCATTGGTTTCCATTAAGGCATTGTCAGGGGAGTAGGAGGGGTACAGAGGGATGTCCTGACATGCTTTAAGAAGCTGATAGCATTTCTTATGTGTTGTGAAATTGGAAAACAGAGGGTGTGTGACAAAGGGATAGTTGGTTAATTGCTGTGTCAGCTGGCCTGTTCGAATGATTTTCACAGTTTGGGTTGTCCCATTATGCCCTAGATAATTGATGTTACTCTATTTGGGACAATAATCGTCCCAGTCAGGTTGTGTTATTACCATGGCCTTTACCTCTCACTGTCATTTAGGATGATTCTGTCAGCTGCTAGTAGGAAAATAGAGAGTCACACACAAACACGTAATAGGTTTTTTAATGACGCTCCAATTTGAATGCATTATCAGCAGGGATGAGGGGGACAATTTTGAATGTGCAGCCGTATGGAAACGTAGATTCTCTCGGAAGGGTTGGCTCCCACAAATAACAGTTCTGTGCACAAGGTTGCAGCAGGTGAAGACATGGAAGAGGGTGGTAGTGAGGGAGGAGGAAAGCATTGAAATGCTAACTGTTTGTCCCTGCCGTTGGTGGGAAGGAACCTGTGTTAGCAGAGCCAGAGGCAGCTGCAGAGGGATGTGACCATCCCAAAATTGAGTTTAGTATTCAGGCATGTAAGGAACTTTGCTTGAAGATTTATTTTATAATTCACTGGGTATGTGGATGAGGAATAGTTTGAATAGTTTGATAGGCTGAGAGGCTCCCAGAGGTTCCCATAGTAATATTTGTAATGCAACATCAAGTTATGGATCTGTTGTTTGCTATCAGTCAGCCAAGCCTAGAGGCATAATAATCTCACCCCATCATCACTTATCTGTAATTACTTTTATGGTGGGACTCAGTGAGTGGCTGCTCACTGGGGTGGAAATGCACATTCAACATCAAACCAAAAAGAAAAGATAGGAATTAAAGTGTTGTAGGTCTACCATTTTTCTGCCTTCTACCTGAAAACACACACACACAAGGTGTCCTTTCAGACAGGAACCCAAGCATATGTTCTCTGTTATTATGTTCGCTCTGCACCTCACAAGTTATTTCTATACTCAGAAATTATGAGTGATTGTTGCTCAAGAGAGTGGCAGTGATTCACCTTCCTAGTTCCCTTTCTCCTCCACATAAACACAGGTAAACATTGTTATAGACTCCAACAACACTAGAGCAAGGGTGTCAAACATCCGGAATTGGTATTCTTTTTTTCCGGGGGAAAACAATCGAAAAACGACATTGGAATGACTTAAACCTAATCGAAACTGTGTAGAAATGATAATGGACCTACATCTAAAGTCTCTTCATTCTGTCCAGCTTGTTAACAGTAATCAAAACGAAAGCTAGACAGTCAGGGAGTATAGAAAATTCAAAAAGCGATGGATAGAGGACTATTTGACGGCATGGAAATATAATCCATTTTAAGTGTGGCTCATTGGACCTTCGTGAAGACACCCCTGCCCTAGAGGTTATTCAGTCTTCTCAAAGGATATATTACATTTACATTATTTAGCAGACGCTCTTATCCAGAGCGACTTACAGTTAGTGCATACATTATTCTTTTTTATTTTCATACTGGCCCCCCGTGGGAATCGAACCCACAACCCTGGCATTGCAAACGCCATGCTCTACCAACTGAGCTACCTCCCTGCCGGCCATTCCCTCCCCTACCCTGGACGACGCTGGGCCAATTGTGCGCCGCCCCATTTGTCTCCCGGTTGCGGCCGGCTACAGCAGAGCCTGGATTCGAACCAGGATCTCTAGTGGCACAGCTAGCACTGCGATGCAGTGCCTTAGACCACTGCGATGTGTGTTATTTTCCACTTTAATGGGCCTATGCCTAACAAATGCTGTATAAGGGAACATCATTGATTTGCTAACTTGCAGCTCCTCATGTACAACATGTAGAAAAACCAAAGCAAAGAAATTAGAGCAGTAAGAGGTGGCTAATATGCAAATATCACATAAAATCTGGTGAGGCGTCAGTTTGTCTTGTACTTCCTCATTCAATCAGATGATTCACATTCATTGGCTCCAAAAACGTACTTTAATTGCCCTAGTCGGGTGGTGATGGCGTGACAGTATGTGGGAGTTACTTTTGTTATCATCTCAACACTATCCCTCATATGTGTCATGAAGATGATTGATCTAATGTTCTACTACAACAAAACATGCTATCTGTTGTCATTGTCTTCCGGTGACAGTGCTAGACATGCGTATGTTGGCATATGCACAAAATACATTTTAAGGGAAGTTGAATCAACATTCTAGAGAGGAGCAGGAAGGCTCAGCTGCCATACATGAAACATCAGATCAGCATCAGTGCACTATCTCAGCATGTGTGTTTACACATTACACCATTTTCAATTCTGTTCAATACCTGACTGCAAATTACCTTGGCCGTGTCCATAACTATATCTCCATAGAAACCACCACATGTTTTCAGAACATGTCTTTTTTTAAACAGTTCTACTCATTAAAACATAAAGCTTGTGTCAGAACCTGTAGCTATGGTTACCTGGCACAGGTATAAAGGTGAGGGGTCTGTTCTAGTGACCACAGCAACTCCACTATTCTAATGCCTTCCTCATATCAGTCTACTGAGAGATGGAGAGACAACAAGTGTGTGAGACTGCTACCATGTGACCATGAGATTGTGATTGAGAATGGCACATGGGGGTTGAACTCAAACACAGGGTTCTGGTTGGTTGTGGTGGTGGTATAGAGAGGATTAGGGTAGGCATGAGAGTAGTGTGCAGTGTGCTGGAAGGTGGAGGTGTTCCTGTGTGCGGAGGATTTGGGTTGACTGGATCCTGACACAGGGAAACTGAAACCCCTCTGGTTGTTTTCTGTCACATTTTCTCAGTGTATCTCTGCCCATCGATGTGCTTATAGAAATGGCTGCACTTTGTATCTGTAAGTGCAACTCTCAGTTTAGGTTATCCTCTGATCGCTTTGTTTTGAGCCGGTCGTACATGCTTGATTACACCAGTCAACAGCAGACCCTGAAAGTTAGGCTCAGAGGTCCTCTATAAACCTGTGAACAGGATGTAAGACTGAGAGGTCATGAAAGGTCATAGAAAAACTTTCACAAATAAAGCAATAGGTGTGGCCTTTATACGACTGCATCCGATACACAGCTAAAATAATTTGTTCTCATCAGCCTATAAATATATCAAGCTGCCTCAGTGAAGCAGCACAGTGTAAATGTCAGAGTGGTTTGTTACAGCTTCATTATTTATGATGACTTGTTGAGAAGGCCTATTCATCAACCCTATCTGATGTGTCTGTCAGCCAGCACTTATACAGTACCAGTCAAAAGTTTGGACACACCTACTCATTCAAGGGTTTTTCTTTATTTTTTAAAACTATTTTCTACATTGTAGAATAATAGTGAAGACATCAAAACTATTAAATAACACATATGGAATCATGTAGTAACCAAAAAAGTGTTAAACAAATCAAAATATGTTTTATATTTGAGATTCTTCAAATAGCCACCCTTTGTCTTGATGACAGCTTTGCACACACTTGGCATTCTCTCAACCAGCTTCATGAGGTAGTCACCTGGAATGCAATTCAATTAACAGGTGTGCCTTCTTTCAAGTTAATTTGTGGAATTTATTTCCTTCTTAATGTGTTTGAGCCAATCAGTTATGTTTTGACAAGGTAGGGGGGTATACAGAAGAAAGCCCTATTTGGTAAAAGACCAAGTCCATGTTATGGCAAGAACAGCTCAAATACGCAAAGAGAAACGACAGTCCATCATTACTTTAAGACATGAAGGTAAGTCAATACAGAACATTTCAAGAACTTGAACGTTTCTTCAAGTGCAGTCGCAAAAACCATCAAGCGCTATGATGAAACTGGCGCTCATGAGGACCGCCATAGGAATGGAAGACCCAGAGTTACCTCTGCTGCAGAGGATAAGTTCATTAGAGTTACCAGCCTCAGAAATTGCAGCCCAAATAAATGCTTCACAGTGTTCAAGTAAAAGACACATCTCAACATCAACTATTCAGAGGAGACTGTGTGAATTGGACCTTCATGGTCGAATTGCTGCAATGAAACCACTACTAAAGGACACCAATAAGAAGAAGAGACTTGCTTGGGCCAATAAAGACGAGCAATGGACATTAGACTGGTGGAAATGTGTCCTTTGGTCTGGAGTCCAAATTTGAGATTTTTTAATCCAACCGCCGTGGCTTTGTGAGACGCGGTGTGGGTGAACGGATGATCTCTGCATGTGTATTTCCCACCGTAAAGCATGGAGCAAGAGGTGTTAACTGTAAGTCTGTAAGTCGCTCTGGATAAGAGCATCTGCCAAATGACTTAAATGTAAATGTAAATGTGTTATGGTGTGGGGGTGCTTTTCTGGTGACACGGTCTGTGATTTATTTAGAATTCAAGGCACACTTAACCAGCATGGCTACCAGAGTATTCTGCAGTGATACACCATCCCATCAGGTTTGGGCTTAGTGGGACTATCATTTGTTTTTCAACAGGACAATGACCCAACACACCCCCAGGCTGTGTAAGGGCTGTTTTACCAAGAAGGTGAGTTATGGAGTGCTACATCAGATGACCTGGCCTCCACAATCCCCCGACCTCAACCCAATTGAGATGGTTTGGGATGAGTCGGACCGCAGAGTGAAGGAAAAGCAGCCAACAAGTGCTCAGCATATATGGGAACTCCTTCAAGACTGTTGGAAAAGCATTCCAGGTAATGCTGGTTGAGAGAATGCCAAGAGTGTGCAATGCTGTCATCAAGGCAAAGGGTGGCAATTTGAAGAATCTCAAATATAAAATATATTTTGATTTGTTTAACACTTTTTTGGTTACTACATGATTCCATATGTGTTATTTCATAGTTTTGATGTCTTCACTATTATTCTACAATGTAGAAAATAGTAAAAATAAAGAAAAACCCTTGAATGAGTATGTGTGTCCAAACTTTTGACTGGTACTGTATGTCATAGAAAAGTGCAGGAATGCAGTTCCACTGCATGTAGCACAGTAATGTTTTAGTTTATTGCATTTAAAGTCTTCAATCATGACAACTACAGACTTGTTGTTGGGGTGATCAGGGCGAAGAAGACTGTCAGTGTGATGGACTACTCTCATAAACTGCATTCATCTCTGTTGTGGTAGTGCAGTAGTGTTGTGTTGTGTTCGAGCAAGCTGCAGACTGCCATGGTAAGTTAATATCACATTAGCTAGGAGAGAGTGTGTGGTGGTGGTGTAGTGGATGTAGAGTTGTCAGAAGACGGGTCCCAGTCTTTTTATGGGGTGTCAGGAACCAGGGAGGAGTGTCAGGGTTTCTTGGCCTGAATGGACAGATTCCCTTACTCTTCAAAACATGCCCGGAGGAGGGGTAGATAGTGGTGATTCAGATCGGGGAGAGTCCCCTGAGACGTCGTAATGTCATTCAGACCGCTGGGGTTTTGAAGTTTCAGGGTTTAACCTGTACGGGATCGGTGTCCCATATACGGGACGGTTGAGCTAACGTGTGCTTATGTGATTAGCATGACTGTTGTAAGTAACAGCAAACTTTCCAGGACATAGACATGTCTTATATGGGCAGAAAGCTTAAAATCTTGTTAATCGAACTGCACTGTCCAATTTACAGTAGCTATTACAGTGAAAAAAGACAATGCTATTGTTTGAGGAGAGTGCACAACAACAGAAAACTTATCACGGCAACTGGTTTGATACATTCACCTCTGAAGGTAAATAATGTACTTACATTCAGTAATCTTGCCCTGATTTGTCATCCTAAGGGTCCCAGAGATAAAATGTAGCATAGTTTTGTTTGATAAAATCAATTTTTATATTCAAATGTAGGAACTGGGTTCTACAGTTTGAACCCCTGCTGTCTCTGGCTCCACACCCACCATGCCCGGCCATCTAGATGTGTGAAAGCTAATGATCCATCATGTATGACATTCTTGGGAGTGTGTAAACTTACATTTTGTATTACCATATCATTTTTGTATGTTCTGTATAGTTATGTACTTGAAAATGTATCAATTGACCAATTCGGCACATTTGGGCAGACTTGATACAAAATAGTCCAGTATTGCAATGCTTCACTGGATCAATCTGAAACTTTGCATATACACACTGCTGCCATCTAGTGGCCAAAACCAACATTGCACCTAACTGCAATATTATATTGTGGCCTTTCTCTTGCATTTCAAAGATGATGGAACAAAAATAAAAAAATAAAACGCATGTTTTTTTGTTTGTATTATCTTTTACCAGATTTAATGTGTTATATTCTCCTGCATTAATTTCACATTTCCACAAACTTCAATGTGTTTCCTTTCAGATGGTATCAATAATATGCATATCCTTGCTTCAGGTCCTGAGCTACAGGCAGTTAGATTTGGGTATGTCATTTTTGACGAAATTGGAAAAAAAGAGTCCGATCCTTAAGAGGTTAACAGTGCTGTTTTATCTGGTGCAGTAGGTTGCCATTTGATTATTACCTTGCAAACTGTGCAATATTAGGGAGGGTTTATGAAAATAACAGTATATAAAATCATATGTGATCTAGTGTGTGTGTAACATAAAAGACTAGTATGTATAGCTTTAGATGTTTATAACAGCTGAATCTGAGTTAAATTCATAGTCAGCCTTGAATACAAGAAGTGGAAGATTTCTTGAATGTGCTTCACATCATGACTGAGCTTTCTCTGTTCAGAGGTGATACATTATCAAATTGGAGAAACCTGAGAGGCCCAGACAAAGAAAGGCTTTTGATAGACACAGTCATTAGCTACCACTGCAAGGCATTTACAAGGCCTTTAACAACAGTAGTGAGTGAAGGCATAGCCAACGTCAATCGTAATGGCAATGTGAAGGGGATCTGATTATAGACCCATTTTTTGGATGAGTCTGATTAATTTGTTATTTTTTGCTGTAGTAACAAAGAGAGGTTGGAAAACTGGAGATCTTTTGGGGGGGACTGGGCTGTAATTATTCCATTCAGCGATATAGATTGAATTATCATATAGTAACCACCTCAGCCATTAGATGAATTAAAAACAAATGTCACAGACAGTTGTGTGTAGCGGTATAGAACATGTGAATCCAGTGTGAAGAAAATGAAGACACCCCTTTATGGCCTATAGCATGATCATTTTCTCTGTGTGTTTCTACCCCCTCTTACAGAGCAGAATATTACCACCATGCATCTCAGGTCTCTGCTCCAACAACAAAGCACAGCTTCTCCAGAGACCAACCTGTGACATATGGCCCTGGTCCTCTCATTCAATATGACCCGACAGTTGTATGCACTGTATATACGGCACCCATATTGCTCTGTGTGTGTTTTAATTATTAAAGGGTACCGATTTATTGATATCTCATTGAATGCAGGCAATATCTTGAAATAACATGTCAACCACACTGTTTGATGGTGAGATTTGATTCAGTTGTATTTTCATCAGTTTGTCAACATCTATGTGTTGAACAGCTATGACTGCTTTATCATTAAGAATCTTCTCAGATGAGTTCCTAGCTTACTGTAAACACTTTTCTGATTTATTCCAGTCATTCCAGTAGCTTTATTAGTCCCCCATCCTCACAAAGATCATTAAGTTAGGCGTGCATATATTTTCTACATACGGGTGGTCCTGGGAATCAAACCCACTATCCGCTACATGCCTCCTTGATCTGCTACATACTCCCTTTCTCAGAGGATAGAGATGCAGTGACTGCACTCCAGATATCAGCAGGCAGCAACGAGTAGTTAGGAAACCTGTACTCCACTAGTGAACTCACGTATGTGCGATATTAAACCATCCAACCTTCCCTGATGAATTTGCAATCACAAAAGGGGTCCCCTGCCCCAAAAAGCTTGAGAACTCTGCGCTAGAGGGTCTGTCATGTGTCTGTGATGAGAATGCAGGATGGATGAATGCATGCTCTGTCCTTTGCTGTGGAATCACTCCCCTGCATATTTATATAGCAGATTTACAGTAAATATCAAAGGTGAAGCTGTGTTCATTGCTGTTGGCATGCTGTGAAATTACTCTTGCCTTTGTTGAGGGAGAATTATTTCATTTGGGCAGGAGCTCTCCATGAAATGGTTCCCTCTGTGGGACCTATCTGTATTGGTTGGGTTTTATGGTCTGATTTCCTAGCCTTCCTTGTCTTCCTTATGTTCTCAACACCCAGGATATCCTGTACAGTAGGCTACGTGGTGAACAAGCTTGCTGCTAATGCCCCATTTGGGACTGAAAGTCTTTTAAGCTCAAATGTATTGTCTTTGCTCTCTCTCTCTTTCCCTCTCTCTCTTGTTCTCTCTTTCCCTCTCTCTTTCTCTCTCTCTCTGCATGTGGGTAATCTGTCATTTAGACTCCCCAAATCACTAACAAACAAACCCAAATGTTCTGGGTCTGGTGACTAATGTTGATCTTGGGAGCTGTTTGATAAATAGCTGACGCACGGAAGCGTCATTCCCAGCATTTCTTTATCAATCGACTGGCATATAGCTATATCTCTACTCCCTCTTGTGGATCTTTGGGGAACTGCATGATATAAGAGGCTCACAGAAGTGGTTTCTCTTGTTGCAGGAGCATTTTAGGTAATATACTAACCCCAATCAATTGATAAAGTGCTGTATTTGAAAGTTCACATGCACACGCACATAAGAACACATGCGTGCACGTTTTACTAGATTCTGACAGCATTCATAATAAGCCACATTAATCCCATTATTTCATCAGAAGGGAATGGCAGCAACTTGAAAATCCATTGGTGGTATTTGCTATTTCCCCTGGACTGCTGACACATATACAATCTCCTTCCTATGTTAGAGTTTATTCTGTTTTATCAACCACAAAACATTCTGATGACTTGACTTTGATTGCTTCAGTTAAGGAGGGGATTGCAATTTGATATCATTATAGTGGAGTGCGGTCAACCTCTCTGTTGAAGATAGTAGTTACGTGGAGAGAACAAGCCTAGCACAAACCCACATCACTTTCATTACCGGGTGTTCATACACATAATGCCACTCTCTCCTGCTCAAGGATTTCAATCACGCTGGGAGATGGAGATGGAAAGATTTCTGTGGGTTTATTTATGGGTGCTAGTACATTTGTGAGGTGGGTGGAGTGGGAGAGACCCTGAACCCTGGCCAGGACAGACAGAGTAGTCGGTGAGAAGTCTCTCTTTGTAGTTAGTACCATCCACAGAAGTTTCCTTCTCTCTCTGCCAGTCCAGTCTTAATAATAATAATAATTTGGTGGGTGCTTATATTAGTCCTATTTCACATGTACAAGTGTGTATTATACGCATGTGTGAATTGGAAATGTGTGTTTTGCATATCCCAACTCCCCCTGAGAGGTCAGGGTCTGCCATTGGGCGCATTCGAACTGATCATTTTTGTCATGTCGGTGACCATCGTTGGTCACCACCTTTCAAAGTGTCTTGCATTATGGGGTTAAAAATGTTCTGACTTGCGCCTACATGTGGAAGGCGCAAGTCAGAATGTTTTGACTGCAATCGACTGCAAGTTTCTGCAGTTGTTCTTTACCAACTTCATCCTGCAGCCATCGCCTTCATTGTGGGAGGCTCGATTGCCAACCAATCATTAGGGTGTTTTTGTTTGACCCACGCAAATGTGACCAAAGACATGACTGAAACAGGAACCAACTTTGCCACAATTCATGTATACAGTGCATTCGGAAAGTATTCAGACTTGACTTTTTGCACATTTTGCTTTGTTACAGCCTTATTCTAAAATGGATAAAAAATTAAAACAAATCATCGATCTACACACAATACACCGTAATGACAAAGCAAAACAAGGTTTTTAGACATTTTTGCACAGTTATAAAAAACGAAGAAAATAAATAGGACATTTACATAAGTATTCAGACCCTTTACTCAGTACTTTGTTGAAGCACCTTTGGCAGCGATTACAGCCTCGAGTCTTCTTGGGTATGATGCTACAAGCTTGCCACACCTGTATTTGGGGAGTTTCTCTCATTCTTCTCTACAGATCCTCTCAAGTTCTGTCAGGTTGGATGGGGAGCATTGCTGCACAGCTATTTTCAGGTCTCTCCAGAGATGTTAGATCGGGTTCAAGTCCAGGCTCTGGCTGGGCCACTCAAGGACATTCAGAGAATTGTCCCGAAGCCACTCCTGCGTTGTCTTGGCTGTGTGCTTAGGGTCATTGTCCTGTTAGAAGGTGAACCTTCGCCCCAGTCTGAGTTCCTGAGCGATCTGGAGCAGGTTTTCATCAAGGATCTCTCTGTACTTTGCTCCGTTCATCTTTCCCTCGATCCTGACTAGTCTCACAGTCCTTGCCGCTGAAAAATATCCCCACAGCATGATGCTGCCACCACCATGTTTCACCATAGGGATGGTGCCAGGTTTCCTCCAGACGTGACACCTGGCATTCAGGCCAAAGAGTTGAATCTTGGTTTCATCAGACAAGAGAATCTTGTTCCTCATGGTCTGAGAGTCTTTAGGTGCCTTTTGGCAAACTCCAAGTGGGCTGTCATGTACCTTTTACTGAGGAGTGGCTTCCGTCTGGCCACTCTACCATAAAGGCCTGATTGGTGGAGTGCTGCAGAGATGGTTGTCCTTCTGGAAGATTCTCCCATCTCCAAAGAGGAACTCTGGAGCCATGTCAGAGTGACCATCAGGTTCTTGGTCACCTCCCTGACCAAGGCCCTTCTCCCCCGATTGCTCAGTTTGACCGGGCGACCAACTCTAGGAAGAGTCTTGTTGGTTCCAAACTTCTTCCATTGAAGAATGATGGAGGCCACTGTGTTCTTGGGGACCTTCAATGTTGCAGACATTGTTTGGTACTTTTCCCCAGATCTGTGCCTCGACACAATCCTGTCTCGGAGCTCTATGGACAATTCCTTCGACCTCATGGCTTGGTTTTTGCTCTGACATGCACTGTTAACTGTGGGACCTTATATAGACAGGTGTGTGCCTTTCCAAATCATGTCCAATCAATTGAATTTACCACAGGTGGACTCCAATCAAGTTGTAGAAACATCTCAAGGATGATCAACGGAAACAGGACGCAGCTGAGCTCAATTTTCGATTCTCATAGCAAAGGGTCTGAATACTTATGTAAATAAGGTATTTCTGTTTGCTAAAATGTCTAAAAACCAGTTTTCACTTTGTCATTATGGGGTATTGTGTGTAGATTGATGAGGATTTTTATTTATTTAATCCATTTTAGAATAAGACTGTAACGTAACAAAATGTGGAAAGTCAAGGGGTCTGAATGCTTTCCGAAGGCACTGTATACAAATGAATGTGATATTTGATGCTCTCTCTCACTGATTGATTGTACAATGTAGACACATATTATTTCAGTGTGATATGGGGGTTGGAGCCATGTTTATTTCTACATGGTAAAGATAAACTTTTATATATGATCTGAGTCTTGCTGTTGGACTTTCACCTGCCCCCAGCTTTCGTCTGCAGTCGGTTGCTTTCCTTACCACTCAAACACACCCATTATCAACAGTGACCCTGGAGCCATTAGGGTTAAGTGCCTTGATGAAAGGCACAGCAACAGATTTTTCACCTTGTCGGCTTGAACTAGCAACCTTTCGGTTACTGGCCCAATGCTCTAACCGCTAGGCTACCTGCCACCTTGCCTACTCTTCTTCTCCTCAGTTACAGTAGGTAGCAGGCAATCTGCTGCCTAGCCCCCGTCTCAGCTGTGAAGTTTCCCTTTTCTGGCGGAGGTAGGGAGGGCACCAGGCAGGTGCAAAGCGGGCACCAACACCCTCCCGCCCTGGTCCTGGTGCAGTGGCTCTGTGCCACTAGTAAACCCGGCAGGCCTGGCAGGGAGGGCTCAGGGGAACAGCTTCTGATTAGCAGACTACTATACACAGAGAGAAATTTACAGCCCACTCTGGACAATATTGATCTGTTGTGCTGCCAGCATGAATATTAATACATTCCTTTCATTTTATTATTCTGTCAGATAGAGATATATGAACAGATGGATTGTTTAATTTAAAAAGTAGACTGCGGTGAGAACATCCCACTAGGCATAGACGTCAGTTCAACGTCTAGTTTTGATTTACATTTGGTTGAGTTTTCAACTAACGTGAATTTTAACGTGAAATCAACAAAAAATGTCACCATGCCATTGGATTTAGGTTAAAAGTTAGGTAGAAAAAAGATGAAATTCCCTTACATTGATGACATTTTGCAATCCAATCAGTTTTCCACGTTGATTCAACTTAATCACATAAAAATGTTTTGGGTTGAAATGTTGTGGAAACAATTATGATTCAACCAGTTTTTGCCCAGTGTGTTACTCTCTTCAGATTAGACATGGTTTATTCATGGCAGTTTTGATTAATCCCAATTTTGACTTAATTTCCCTCTGCATTTTTTTAAACTGTAAAATTACATCCCTACTTTTGAGCTGAAAGACACCCCCCTACTTTTGCCACAAACATTTCCCTTTGATTCATTCCTTCTCCAAGTGACATTGAAATAGAGAGGTCGATTCATTGTGGATATTGACTCTGTGTATAATCCCACAGCCTTGATTATTGGGTTTATACATTATGGCAAAGAAGACTGGACTCCTAATTAAATACATATTTTTGAAAGTTGTCATCTCTGGAATGAATAGGTGTTTGACTATTTTAGAGACAGTACCTACAATACTCCACCAGAGAGAGGTAAAAGCTCAGCGAACACCTTATCACAAGACTTCCACACCCACATCCCATGACAGCCACAGCACAGATGCTGATATTGCCACACAAGTGCCTATAATCTCATGTGAGAAGGCCAATCTGATGTACAAATGCATGTACAAACAATGTTTTTATTTTGTATTATTCAATTACTTTTGGTATTCCTCTTCTGTAATGGCAATAGTCAATATTTCCACCCCTGCTGGAAAATCCATCTTAGACCAGCTTGGTGTATGAGCTGGTCAGTTGCAGGTCAAGCTGGTAATAAGTTGGTAGACCAGTTTGGACAAACTTGTAAGGACATGGTTGAGCTGGTAGCTGAATTTTCCAACAGGGACTACATGTGTCTGTTTTGATCAACTAACCATTTTACCACTTGTTGAATTATAACTTAATTATATCTCTATCTGGATCAATACACAATGTGTAGGTTTGAACAGAAAACATGTTTGTTGTTTCACAGCACCAATATTGTTGAAGAGGGATTATGATTTATATGATTTTTATATACGCTATGAGGGGTTATGATTACTGCCTTTCTAGTAACGGCTGAGAATAGGACACGTTGGGTGCTAGATAACAGTGCAAAGAAAACACTTAACCGCTCCAATTAAGGCTGGGGTTGAAATCCTGCAGCAATGCCATACATGTACTTAATTGTTCTTCAGAGTTCTGATGAATGAACATCAGCTGTTAAGTTTCAGGCATGATTTTCACAAGGACTGTTAACATTGTTCTGTAGAAAACACTCCAGATGAATGAAGGTCAAGTCTTCTGATGATCCAATCATTAACAACTCAATGGTGCTAAAAATAAACTTGCTAGCATCAATGGCTTGGTTGCCAGATTTTTCATCATGCCATCTACACTGTTAAAATGAAGTGCTTTGTAACACCAAAACTAGTGGCAACTGAGCTGCCACCAACGCAAAGGAGACAACCTTAACTTTGATGGAGTATTGAAACACATCATCCTGAGATGTTTTGAGACGTGGCACTGTGTCGTTACACCACTTAATCAAGTGTTGCGCAACACCGTGCCAGGGACTGGGAGCACTATTGGAAAAGGTTGAAAACAAGAATTAGATCCCTTATCTTTTGGTGCCGTTTCCTCTCTCTAAAGCTTCAAAACACTAGTATGGTGTTTCAAATCATGTCTAGTGCAGAATTAGATCACTTCTTATAGAGCAGGGGTCTCCAACCTTTCTAGCATGAGAGCTACTTCAAAGAAATGAAACATGTTGCGAGCTACAATTGTTTTTTTCTAGCTTTCAAATAGGCACATTATTCTCTTCTCCTCTCCCCTGCAACTCTTCCCCAGATCCTTAGTGTAAAAGAGAAAGTACTGCACTATTTTTGTTGTCAATATACCTGGTAAAATAATGGTTAATAAACAACTCTAAGGGGGGCAATATAAAATCAGTTGTTTCTCCAAATAATGTTTTATATTTTCGCAAATTATATTTTTTGTTTTTCACTCTACAATTGTTCATAGAGAAACAACGAAATTGCATGTTCTGAGTCCATGTCAATGCTTAAATCACATCAGATGACCATTTATGGGGGGGTCAGGAAGAAAACTAACAGATTTTGATTTTTTTGTGTCATTCCCCTTTAATTGCGCATCTGGCCCCACCTACACCAGAAGTACATTAATTTCCAATGGAACTCAGCGTTAGTCTTGCAGCATTGAATTGCAAAGGCAGTTGCAGTGCGTTCTGTTTGGTGCATACTTTGGATTTATCGAACATATGCATCAAATTGTATGCGTAGACGGCTGATGGAAATGGTAGCAGAAGGTGAATGTTGAACTTTTGTTGCACACATATCCAGATGATGCTGCGTACCATTTTGTGCAATGACAATGTAGGTGTTTTGGAGGAGGCACACAGAGGCCAAATTGAGCTCTATACCGCATCGCCGTGCGCCTCTCAAATTTTGTAACAATGTGGAGGGCTCTGCATTGACATGATTGGTTGACGGTAGGTGAGGGCGGGAGGCCGTGTATAAACACAAACTCACTTCCTTCACAACAGCTCTGCGCTGCTTGGCAAAGCGCAAGAGGTATGAATGTCCTGACTTCTGCGGAGGCCATATCATATCAAAAACTTCAAACTGTAACCAGTGCCTGCAACCTGGTTCAGGTTGTCAGTCAACCTATCAGGGTATTTACAAACAGCACAGGAATGAAATCATCAACATGTATCGATCACATCTTTACTAATGCTGCAGAAATGTGCTTTAAAGCAGTATCCAAATCCATAGGATGTAGTGATCACAATATAGTAGCCATATCTAGGAAAACCAAAGTTCCAAAGGCAAAGCCAAATATAGTGTATAAGAGGTCATACAATAAGTTTTGTAGTCATTCATATGTTGATAATGTAAATAATATTTGTTTGTCTGTGGTGTGTAATGAGGACCAGACGCTGCACTTGACACATTTATGAAATAGCTTATTCCAGTTACTAATAAGCATGCACCCATTAAGAAAATGACTGTAAAAACTGTTAAATCCCCTTGGATTGATAAGGAATTGAAAAATTGTATGGTTGAGAGGGATGAGGCAAAATGTATGGCAAATAAGTCTGGCAGCACAACTGATTGGCAAACATACAGCAAATGAAGAAATCATGTGAATAAACGAAATAAAAATAAAAATAAACTATACTATGAAACAAAAATAAATGATATAAAGAATTATAGTAAAAAGCTTTGGAGCACCTTAAATTACATTTAGGGAAAAAAGGCAAACTCAGCTCCATCATTCATTGAATCAGATGGCTTATTCATCACAAAACCCACTGATATTGCCAACTACTTTAATGACTTATTCATTGGCAAGATAAGCAAACTTAGGTATGACATACCAGCAACAAATGCTGACACTACACATCCAATAGTGGCGAACCAGGGGTGGCATAATGTCAACGTTGCGTTGATTAGGTAGCAGCTGGGAGTTTATGGTGTCTGATTCTTGTGAGATTTGTTTATGACAGTTTGCAGTGGAACACGTGAAAATTACATTAACTTTCAGAATTGTTTGATGGGCTGTGAGCTACTGGTAGCTTGAGATCATCCTGTTGGAGACCCCTGTTCTAGAGTATTTTCATTGATTTATGTATCTGATCATTTGCCAGTTTAGCCCCTTTGCAGGCATTGTTGAGCAAAGTGCTCAATCCACCAGAAGTAACTGGCGGTTTCACAGCAAGCATCACAGGATACTGTATTTGGCTATACCATTAAAAGATAGAAATGTGGGAATGGCTCGTCTCATCACTGAACGTCATTTTGGCTGACGGTTTTCATATCTTTTCATCATGATCCATTACACCTCATGGCACAACAAGCTGCTTAATACTAATATAAAATTATACTTTTCTTTCTTCAAACATGCATACAACATTGTGTAAAATAATCATGAAGTAAAACAATTTTGAATTACCCACAGTCCTCTAAAAACAGAGCCATCTTAACAAATATAATGGCGCCGGAGAAGATGGCTGCCGTTTTACAGCCCTCTAACCAATTGTACTATTATGTGTGATTTTCCGCGTTATTTGTAATTTATTCTGTACATAATGTTTCTGCCATCGTCTCTTATAACCAAAAAGAGCTTCTGGATATCAGGACAGCGATTACTCACATCGTATTGGACTAATAATTTTTCTTCAACAAGTCGGACGCGAAGGATATCCTACAGACACCCGACAAGGCCCAAATCCCCATCATTCGCATGAGATAGAGACAGAGATATCGTGGACGTAGGTCGGGGTGCCTTGTAAGGATCCGACAGCAAGCAAGTAAACTGCCTCTTCCATCAATCCTATTAGCCAATGTTCAATCATTTGAGAATAGATTAGATGACCTAAGATTACGGTTATCCTACCAACGGGACATTAAAAACTGTAATATATTATGTTTCACCGAGTCGTGGCTGAACGACGACATGGACAACATACAGCTAGCGGGCTATACGCTACATCGGCAGGATAGAACGGCTGACTCCGGTAAGACAAGGGGTGGCGGTCTGTGTATATTTGTAAACAACAGCCGTCTCGAGGTTTTGCTCGCCTTAGGTAGAGTATCTTATGATAAGCTGTAGACCACACTATTTACCAAGAGAGTTTTCATCTATATTTTTCATAGCTGTCTATTAACCATCACAAACCAATGCTGGCATTAAGATTGCGCTGAATGAGCTGTATAAGGCCATAAGTGAACAGGAAAACGCTCATCCAGAGGCAGCGCTCCTAGTGGCCGGGGACTTTAATGCAGGGAAACTTGAATCAGTTCTACCTAATTTCTACCAGCATGTTAAATGTGCAACCAGAGGGAAAAAAACTCTAGACCACCTTTACTCCACACACAGAGACGCATACAAAGCTCTCCCTCGCCCTCCATTTGGCAAATCTGACCATAACTCTATCCTCCTGATTCCTGCTTATAAGCAAAAACTAAAGCAGGAAGCACCAGTGACTCGGTTAATAAAAAAGTGGTCAGATGACGCAGATGCTAAGCTACAGGACTGTTTTGCTAGCACAGACTGGAACATGTTCCGGGATTCTTCAGATAGCATTGAGGAGTACACCACATCAGTCACTGGCTTCATCAATAAGTGCATTGATGACGTCGTCCCCACAGTGACCGTACGTACATACCCCAACCAGAAGCCATGGATTACAGGCAACATCTGTACTGAGCTAAAGGGTAGAGCTGCGGCTTTCAAGGAGTGGGACTGTAACCCGACGAACCATCAAACAGGCAAAGAGTCAGTACAGGACTAAGATTGAATCATACTACACCGGCTCTGACACTCGTCGGATGTGGCAGGGCTTGAAAACTATTACAGACTACAAAGGGAAGCACAGCCGCGAGCTGCCCAGTGACACAAGACTTCCAGACGAGCTAAACCACTTCTATGCTCGCTTCGAGGCAAGCAACACTGAAGCATGCATGAGAGCACCAGCGGTTCCGGATGACTATGTGATCACGCTCTCCGTAGCCAATGTGAGTAAGACTTTTAAGCAGGTCAACATTTACAAGGCCGCAGGGCCAGACGGATTACCAGGACGTGTACTCCGAGCATGTGCTGACCAACTGGCAAGTGTCTTCACTGACATTTTCAACATGTCCCTGACCGAGTCTGTAATACCTACATGTTTCAAGCAGCCCACCATAGTCCCTGTGCCCAAGAACGCCAAGGTAACTTGCCTAAATGACTACCGACCTGTAGCGCTCACGTCAGTAGCCATGAAGTGCTTTGAAAGGCTGGTCATGGCTCACATCAACACCATCATCCCAGAAACCCGAGACCCACTTCTATTCGCATACCGCCCCAACAGATCCACAGATGATGCAATCTCTATTGCATGCCACACTGCCCTTTCCCACCTGGACAAAAGGATGCTGTTCATTGACTACAGTTCAGCGTGCAACACCATAGTGCCCTCAAAGCTCACCACTAAGCTAAGGACCCTGGGACTAAACCTCCCTCTGCAACTGGATCCTGGACTTCCTGACGGGCCGCCCCCAGGTGGTAGGGGTAGGCAACAACACATCTGTCACTCTGATCCTCAACACGGGGGCCCCTCAGGGTGTGTGCTTAGTCCCGTCCTATACTCCCTATTCACCCACGACTGTGTGGCCAAGCACGACTCCAACACCATCATTAAGTTTGCCGACGACACAGCAGTGGTAGGCCTGATCACCGACAACGATGAGACAGCCTATAGCGAGGAGGTCAGAGACCTGGCAGTGTGGTGCCAGGACAACAACCTATCCCTCAATGTGATCAAGACAAAGGAGATGATTGTGGACTACAGGAAGAGGAGGGCCGAGCACGCCCCATTCACATCGACAGGGCTGTAGTGGAGCAAGTCGAGAGCTTCAAGTTCCTTGGTGTCCACATCACCAACAAACTATCATGGTCTAAACACACCAAGACAGTCGTGAAGAGGGCACGACAATGCCTATTCCCCCTCAGGAGACTGAAAAGATTTGGCATGGGTCCTGAGATCCTCAAAAAGTTATACAGCTGCACCATCGAGAGCATCCTGACTGGTTGCATCACCACCTGGTATGGCAACTGCTCGGCATCCGACCGCAAGGCACTACAGAGTGTAGTGCGTACGGCCTAGTACTTCACTGGGGCCAAGCTTCCTGCCATCTTGGACCTCTATACCAGGCGGTGTCAGAGGAAGGCCCTAGAAATTGTCAAAGACTCCAGACACCCTAATCATAGACTGTTATCTCTGCTACCACACGGCAAGCGGTACCGGAGTGCCAACTCTAGATCCAAAAGGCTCCTTAATAGCTTCTACCCCCAAGCCATAAGACTGCTGAACAGTTAATCAAATGGCTACCTGGACTATTTGGAATTGACCCCCCTTTTTTTTACGCTGCTGCTACTCGCTGTTTATTATGTATGCTTAGTCACTTTACCCCTACTTACATGTACATATTACCTCAATTACCTCGACTAACCTGTACCCCCACACATTGACTCGGCACAGATACCCCCTGTATACAGTGCCTTCGGAAAGTATTCAGACCCCTTGACTTTTCCGCATTTTGTTACATTACAGCCTTTATCTAAAATTGCTGGAATAAATACAAATCCTCAGCAATCTACACACAACACCCCATAATGACAAAGTGAAAACAGGTTTTTATAAAAAGCTGAAATACCTTATTGACATAAGTATTCAGACCATTTGCTATGAGACTCGAAATTGAGCTCAGGTGCGTCCTGTTTCCATTATTATCCTTGAGATGTTTCTACAACTTGATTGGAGTCCATTTGTGGTACATTCAATTGATTGGACAGGCACACACCTGTCTATATAAGGTCCCACTGTTGACAGTGCATGTCAGAGCAAAAACCAAGCCATGAGGTCGAAGGAATTGTCCATAGAGCTCCGAGACAGGATTGTGTTGAGGCACAGATCTGGGGAAGGGTACCAAGAACACAGTGGCCTCCATCATTCTTAAATGGAAGAAGTTTGGAACCACCAAGACTCTTCCTAGAGCTGGCCGCCCGGCCAAACTGAGCAATTGGGGGAGAAGGGCCTTGGTCAGGGAGGTGACCAAGAACCCAATGGTCACTCTGACAGAGGTCTAGAGTTCCTCTGTGGAGATGGGTGAACCTTCCAGAAGGACAACCATCTCTGCAGCACTCCACCTATCAGGCCTTTATGAGTGGCCAGATGGAAGCCACTCCTCAGTAAAAGGCACATGACAGCCCGCTTGGAGTTTGCCAAAAGGCACCTAAAGAGTCTCAGACCATGAGAAACACGATTCTCTGGTCTGATGAAACCAAGATTGAACTCTTTGGCCTAAATACCAAGCGTCACATCTGGAGGAAACCTGGCACCATCCCTACGGTGAAGCATGGTGGTGGCAGCATCATTCTGTGGGGATGTTTTTCAGCGGCAGGGACTGGGAGACTAGTCAGGATCGAGGGAAAGATGAACGGAGCAAAGTACAGAGAGATCCTTGATGAAAACCTGCTCCAGAGCGCTCAGGAACTCAGACACGGGACGAAGGTTCACCTTCCAACAGGACAATGACCCTAAGCACACAGCCAAGACAACGCAGGAGTGGCTTCGGGACAAGTCTCAAATAGCTGTGCAGCGACGCTCCCCATCCAACCTGACAGAGCTTGAGAGGATCTGCAGAGAAGAATGGGAGAAACTCCCCAAATACAGGTGTGCCAAGTTTGTAGCATCATACCCAAGTAGACTCGAGGCTGTAATCGCTGCCAAAGGTGCTTCAACAAAGTACTGTGTAAAGGGTCTGAATACTTATGTAAATGTGATATTTCAGTTTTTCTATTTTTAATAAATTAGCAAAAATGTCTAAAATCATGTTTTTGCTTTGTCATTATGGGGTATTGTATGTAGATTGATGAGGGAAAAAACTATTTAATCAATTTTAGAATAAGGCTGTAACCTACCAAAATGTGTAAAAAGTCAAGGGGTCTGAATACTTTCCGAACGCAAGTAGCCTCATTATTGTAATTTTATTGTAGCCTCATTATTAAGTAGCCTCATTATTGTTATTTTATTGTGTTACTTTTTTAAATTTCAGTTTATTTAGTAAATATTTTCTTAACTCTTATTTTTCATAACTGCATTGTTGGTTAAGGGCTTGTAAGTAAGCTTTTCATGGTATTCGGCGCATGTGACAAATACATTTTGATTTCATGATTTGAAATTACGGTGGAATCACACAAAAAATATTCTCCATAGGCCCTTATCATCAATCAATGTTTAAGCTATAAACCATTTACATGTCTTAACTATTTCATTGTATGAGAGACACAGTCTGCAAAAAAAGTATTTTGTGTGTTTTGATGCTGCCTTTAACATGCTGCCTTTTTAAAAAACAACGCTCTTAAAAACATCAATATTCAGATTGAAGAACCACTTCGGGTGTTTCAGAGTACTTCTATTCTGTTTTAAAACACTTTCTGTGTCTCATAACACTTACATTGGGTTTACATTCAAACTACCTCCAAACACCAGATCTCAGGTTAGATGCACTACTTTTCATGGTTTCATTACACAATCATGGTGTTTGGAGTCTTTCTATTTTTCCTGCACTGTACTTTTGTTGCTATCAGTAGCACTATAATGACAGACAGTATCACTATAATGTGCATTAAAATAGAGTAGTAAAGCACAGGTGTCATGTGTGTCAAGTACTGGCTTGAATGAAAATGTGTGCAGTTACACACTGACTGGCTGATTAAAAGGGAAATCTGCATTGGTACATCCATTTTTGGACTTTGAAATTATTGCTATACACCCATTGATTCTTGAAGAATATAACTTATAAATGCCTCATGCGCATAGTTAAACGGTTGTACACCATCAGAACCCAAAATATAAGCTTGTTTTACTCCAATGTTTGTAAACAATGTGATTGTGATCTCATGGGTGGTCAGTCCTTGCATCCATAGCTGTGTTTATGAATTTGAGAGGGATTACATTTCTCCAGACACATTTCTCCAGCCCCATCCCTCAGCTGTTTACTGCAGATTTCCCCTTTAAAGTTTTCATGACGTGACTGTCTATGTTGTTGTCTCAGTGCATGGATTTGAACAGTTAGCATAGAAGTCCTGTGCCAAGGGCTGCTGATACAAGCTGTGGACCCTTTTGACTACATAATCATGTTTTCTAACCGTATAGATAACTACCTTACCTGAAGCTGACAATGTTATTTCCTAGCTATTCATGACTGAAATGGCAGAGACGATGGGTGAAAATAAGACTGAAAAATATCTATCTTTCCTTTGTTTATTGAGCTATGTTTACATAGGCTTCTATCTAAATACATGACATACTACACTCTAAAGTTTAAACCATACCTGTTGAAAGACTAGATAATCATGTCCTTTGGGGGATGAAGCATTTTGACGTGTGCTTCACAATATAACTGTGTGGCTCTTCGGGAGAAGCAGGCTCTGTGGTGGAGGTTGGGGAAAAAGGAGAAGGTGTCTTTTGTGCCCAAAGCCCAGTGTTGGCAAGTAGGAGGACAAATCAGACATTCAAGGGTGTGCTGTCGCTATGGCAACTACTGTTAAAATGACAAGGATGCAGCATTATGCAGTAGCGGCAGAATCTTTCAAGCTGATACTCCTTGGCTAGCTGCTTTAATTAAAAGGGGCTTAAATAGGGAAGCAGAGACAGTTGCGCTTAATCATAACTTTGATCCACCTGGGGATGATTAACATCAGGTATCCTGACACTGGCCGGCTCGTCTGGGGGATACTCTCTCTCTCTCTTTGCATGTCCAACCCTATACACGTCAGCGAGTGAAATCACTGCAAAACTTTTTATATATATATATATATATATATATATATATATATATATATATATATATATATATATATATATATATATATATACAGTGAGGGAAAAAAGTATTTGATCCCCTGCTGATTTTGTACGTTTGCCCACTGACAAAGAAATGATCAGTCTATAATTTTAATGGTAGGTTTATTTGAACAGTGAAAGACAGAATAACTACAAAAAAAATCCAGAAAAACGCATGTCAAAAATATTATAAATTGATTTGCATTTTAATGAGGGAAATAAATATTTGACCCCTCTGCAAAACATGACTTTGTGATTGCCAACAAGGGTTTTGCCACCAAGTACTGAGGTCAGACGTTTCTTGTAGTTGGCCACCAGGTTTGCACAAATCTCAGGAGGGATTTTGTCCCACTCCTCTTTGCAGATCTTCTCCAAGTCATGAAGGTTTCGAGGCTGACGTTTGGCAACTCGAACCTTCAGCTCCCTCCACAGATTTTCTATGAGATTAAGGTCTGGAGACTGGCTAGGCCACTCCAGGACCTTAATGTGCTTCTTCTTGAGCCACTCCTTTGTTGCCTTGGCCGTGTGTTTTGGGTCATTGACATGCTGGAATACCCATCCACGACCCATTTTCAATGCCCTGGCTGAGGGAAGGAGGTTCTCACCCAAGATTTGAAGGTACATGGCCCCGTCCATCGTCCCTTTGATGCGGTGAAGTTGTCCTGTCCCCTTAGCAGAAAAACACCCCCAAAGTATAATGTTTCCACATCCATGTTTGATGGTGGGGATGGTGTTCTTGGGGTCATAGGCAGCATTCCTCCTCCTCCAAACACGGCGAGTTGAGTTGATGCCAAAGAGCTCCATTTTGGTCTCATCTGACCACAACACTTTCACCCAGTTCTCCTCTGAATCATTCAGATGTTCATTGGCAAACTTCAGACGGGCATGTATATGTGCTTTCTTGAGCAGGGGGACCTTGTGGGCGCTGCAGGATTTCAGTCCTTCACGGCGTAGTGTGTTACCAATTGTTTTCTTGGTGACTATGGTCCCAGCTGCCTTGAGATCATTGACAAGATCCTCCCATGTAGTTCTGGGCTGATTCCTCACCGTTCTCATGATCATTGCAACTCCACGAGGTGAGATCTTGCATGGAGCCCCAGGCCGAGGGAGATTGACAGTTCTTTTGTGTTTCTTCCATTTGCGAATCATCGCAACAACTGTTGTCACCTTCTCACCAAGCTGCTTGGCGATGGTCTTGTAGCCCATTCCAGCCTTGTGTAGGTCTACAATATTGTCCCTGACATCCTTGGAGAGCTCTTTGGTCTTGGTCATGGTGGAGAGTTTGGAATCTGATTGATTGATTGCTTCTGTGGACAGGTGTCTTTTATACAGGTAACAAGCTGAGATTAGGAGCACTCCCTTTAAGAGTGTGCTCCTAATCTCAGCTCGTTACCTGTATAAAAGACACCTGGGAGCCAGAAATCTTTCTGATTGAGAGGGGGTCAAATAATAATTTCCCTCATTAAAATGCAAATCAATTTATAAAATTTTTGACATGCTTTTTTCTGGATTTTGTTGTTGGTATTCTGTCTCTCACTGTTCAAATAAACCTACCATTAAAATTATAGACTGATCATTTCTTTGTCAGTGGGCAAACGTGCAAAATCAGCAGGGGATCAAATACTTTTTTCCCTCACTGTATATATATATATATATATATATATATACACATACAGTGAGGGAAAAAAGTATTTGATCCCCTGCTGATTTTGAACTTCCTCTACCCTCAAACTCTCCGATCATTTCCATGATGTCCATCCAGTTTGCTTCTATATGCCATATCTTTCTAACTGTGCTCTTTCACAAAAGCTCTCAACCTATAACCTCTATACTTATTATGGACACAGTATGCTTTACATTAGTTATCTTGTTGTTATTAGTTGTTGTTAGTTGTTATTAGTCCCATCCTTCAGCTCCATTCAACACCTCCCATCTATCTCTTAACACCATCCTTATTGGATTTCTACTTGCCATATATTTTTCAACTGTACTGTGATGTTTCACAAAAGTTCTGAACCTTTCTATTTTCATTGTTTCTACAGATTGTAAATAGAAAATAAACATTTTTGCTAAAAGTATTATTATATTATTGATCGATTGACTATGACTTTTCAGATCACCCAGTAGTGCTATCTGCAGGGTTAGCTCCAGGTAAATATTGCAATCCTTCAGCCATTCCTGGACCTGTGACCAAAAACAAGCTGCAAATGGACAGTACCAAAACAAATGATCTAATGATTCTGTCTCTTCGCAGCAAAATCTGCAGGGCTGGGAAGATTGTATGTTGTGGAATAGAGTTCAAGTCCGGGCTCTGGCTGGGCCACTCAAGGACATTCAGAGACTTGTCCCGAAGCCACTCCTGCATTGTCTTGGCTGTGTGCTTAGAGTTGTTGTCCTGTTGGAAGGTGTACCTTCGCACCAGTCTGAGGTCCTGAGCGCTCTGGAGCAGGTTTTCATCAAGGATCTCTCTGTACTTTGCTCCGTTCATCTTTCCCACAATCCTAACTAGTCTCCCAGTCCCTGCCTCTGAAAAACATCTCCACAGAATGATGCTGCCACCACCATGCTTCACCGTAGGGATGGTGCCAGGTTTCCTCCAGATGTGACAATTGGCGATCAGACCAGAGAATCTTGTTTCTCATGGTCTGAGAGTCCTTTAGGTGCCTTTTGGCAAACTCCAAGCGGGCTGTCATGTGCCTTTTACTGAGGAGTGTCTTCTGTCTGGCCACTCTACCATAAAGGCCTGATTGGTGGAGTGCTGCAGAGATGGTTGTCCTTCTGGAAGGTTCTCCCATCTCCACTGAGGAACTCTGGAGCTCTGTCAGAGTGACCATTGGGTTCTTGGTCACCTCCCTGACCAAGGCCCTTCTCCCCCGATTGCTCAGTTTGACCGGGCGGCCAGCTCTAGGAAGAGTCTTGGTGTTTCCACATTTCTTCCATTTAAGAATGATGGAGGCCACTGTGTTCTTGGGGACCTTCAATGCTGCAGAAATGTTTTGGTACCCTTTCCCAGATCTGTGCCTCGACACAATCCTGTCTTGGAGCTCTACGGACAATTCCTTCAACCTCATGGCTTGGTATTTGCTCTGACATGCGCTGTCAACTGTGTGCCTTTACAAATCATGTCCAATCAATTGAATTTACAAGAGGTGGACTCCAATCAAGTTGTAGAAACATCAAGGATGCTCAATGGAAACAGGATGCACTTAAGCTCAATTTCGAGTCTCATAGCAAAGGGTATGAATACTTATGTAAATAAGGTATATATATATATAAATGTGCAAAAATGTCTAAAAACCAGTTTTCACTTCGTCATTATGGGGTATTGTGTGTAGATTGATGAGGACATTTTTTTATTTAATCAATTTTAGAATAAGGCTGTAACGTAACAAAATGTGGAAAAAGTCAACGGGTCTGAATACTTTCCGAATGCACTGTAGATCAGTAGGAAAAGTGTGTTTGTTACTTTAATACACCATGACATGACAATATGTCCAAGCCGGTGTCATAACCTTTTCTCGATTTTGTGTTATTGAAGCAGCTCCCATGTTCTTCATCACGTGCATTCAATACATTATGAAAATGTGTTGACAAGTCATACACAAACACACATGCTCATAGGCACGCTCGCGGCACACACACACTCACACACACACACACAGTCCTTGTGTTTACTCATTCCCCACCCTGGTGCACTTATGTTTCTACAGAGACGTCCTATTGGCTTTTCAGAGAAGGCTCTGACAGCTTGGTGTGACGAGGTGTGAATGAAGGAGTCAGGCGCAGGAGGTAAAACACTGAAGTCCAGAGTTTATTCCGTTCACATAAATAAGATGTGTCAAAAATAAACCAGCGTCAAAACGAAACTAACAAGGGAAAATAATCCACCTTGGCAAATACACAGTGAAATGTAGCTCAACCGAGCTACTCGCTCTCACAATAAACAATCACTCACAAAGACAAGGGGAACAGAGGGAACACTTATACACATACTAATTAGGGGAATGAGCACCAGGTGTGTGTGATTGACAAGACAAGACATGACAAGTGGAGTGATGAGAATGGGATCGGCAGTAGCTAGTAAGCCGGTGACGACGAACGCCGAAACCTGCCCGAACAAGGAGGGGAGGCAGCCTCGGCGGAAGTCGTGACAGTAACCCCCCCGCCCCCTTTGACGCTCAACAGGGAGGGATCGAGGATGTCCCTCCTTGGGACCCAGCACCGTTCTTCCGGACGTACCCCTCCCACTCCACGAGATACTGAAGGCCCCCCAACCGACGCCTCAAATCCAGTATGGAATGGACCGAGTACGCCGGGGCCCCCTCGATGTCCAGATGAGGTGGAGGAACCTCCCGCACCTCAGACTCCTGGTGCGGACCAGCTACCACCGGCCTGAGGAGAGACACATGAAACGAGGGGTTAATACGGTAATCAGGGGGGAGTAACAACCTGTATGTAACCTCGTTTATCCTCCTCAGGACTTTAAATGGCCCCACAAACCGCAGGCTCAGCTTCCGGCAGGGCAGGCGGAGGGGTAGATTCCGGGTCGAGAGCCAGACCCTATCCCCTGGTACGAAAACCGGGGCCTCCCTGCGGTGGCCGTCACCGTTCGCCTTCTGACGACGCACAGCGCGCTGGAGGCGAACGTGGGCAGCGTCCCAAGTCTCCTCCGCGCGCCGAAACCAGTCATCCACCACAGGAGCCTCGGTCTGGCTCTGGTGCCACGGTGCCAGGACCAGTTGGTAACCCAAAACACATTGGAAGGGTGTTAGGTTAGTGGAGGAGTGGCGGAGAGAGTTCTGAGCGTATTCTGCCCATGGCAGGAACACCGACCACTCCCCCGGCCTGTCCTGACAGTAGGTCCGAAGGAACCTACCCACATCTTGATTCACCCTTTCCACCTGCCCATTACTCTCGGGGTGAAATCCAGAGGTCAGGCTGACCGAGACCCCCAGATGTTCCATGAACGCCTTCCAGACTCTAGACGTGAACTGGGGACCTCGGTCGGACACTATATCCTCTGGTACCCCGTAGTGCCGGAAGATGTGAGTAAACAGAGCCTCCGCAGTTTTTAGGGCCGTGGGGAGACCAGGCAGAGGAAGGAGGCGGTAGGACTTTGAAAAGCGATCCACAACGACCAGGATGGTGGTGTTACCTTGGGAGAGGGGAAGATCAGTAAGAAAATCAATACTAAGGTGAGACCATGGTCTTTGTGGAACTGGTAAAGGTTGTAGCTTACCCGCTGGGAGGTGCCTAGGTGCCTTACTCTTGGCGCACACTGAGCAGGAGGAAAAATGCACCCTCACGTCCTTAGCCAAGGTAGGCCACCAGTACTTCTCGGTCAGGCAGCGCATTGTACGACCGATACCTGGATGACCAGAGGAGGGTGATGTGTGTGCCCAGTAGATCAGACGATCACGGATAAGCGCATATATCCGCGTCCATCACCCATACTACCGGCGCCACAATGCATGAGGCCGGGAGTATGGGAGTGTTGTCTCTGGGCCTCTCCTCTGTGTCATACAGCCGAGACAGTGCGTCTGCCTTCACGTTCTTCGTACACGGAATGTATGAGAGTGTGAAATCAAACCGGGTGAAGAAGAGGGCCCACCTGGCCTTGCGAGGATTCAGCCTCCTCGCTGCCCGAATGTACTCCAGGTTACGGTGGTCTGTCCAGACGAGGAAAGGGTGTTTCGCCCCTTCGAGCCAATGCCTCCACCCCGTCAAAGCTCGGACAACTGCCAGCAGCTACCGAACACCAACGCTGTAGTTCTGCTCCGCCGAGCTGAACTTCTTCGAAAAGAAGGTACAGGGGCGGAGCTCCTTCACCGTGGTTGGAGTCAGCCAATTACGCACGGCAGAAATGCGATCTCCCTCCATCTCCACACCTGTGGTAGTAATGCGGTATCCGAGGAAGGAGATTGACTGCTGGAAAAACTCACACTTCTCTGCCTTGGCATAAAGATCATTCGGACCAGTACCTTGCGAACTAGGGACACATGCTCGGCGCGCGTAGCGGAATACACCAGGATGTCATCGATGTAGACCACCACCCCACGACCAAGCATGTCCCAAAACACCTCGTTCACAAAGGACTGGAAAACGGATGGAGCATTCATCAAACCGTAGGGCATCACCAGGTATTCATAATGCCCCGAGATTGTGCTGAATCCACTCATCCCCTTCCCGAATACGCACCAGGTTGTAGGCACTCCTGAGGTCTAATTTGGTGAAAAAACGGGCCCCATGCATTGACTCAATCACTGAAGGAATGAGGGGAAGAGGATAACTAAATCGTACTGTCACCTTATTCAGTGGTCGATAATCAATGCACGGGCGTAAACCGCCATCTTTCTTTTTCACAAAGAAGAAACTCGAGGAAGCAGGTGAAGTGGAAGGACGTATATACCCCTGGCGCAGGGACTCGGTGACGTATGTTTCCATAGCCTCCGTTTCAGCCTGCGACAGGGGATACACATGACTCCTGGGAGGTACAGCGTCTACCCGAAGGTTTATCACGCAATCCCCCTCCCGATGAGGTGGTAATTTAGTCGCTTGCGTCTTGGAAAACGCGAGCGCCAGATCATGGTATTCGGGGGGAATGCGCACGGTGGGGGTACCGTCTGGACTTTCCACCGTGGTCGCACCAACGGAAACACCTAGACACCTACCCGGACACTCACGCGACCACCACATAAGAACCCTCTGCGGCCATGAAAAATTGGGGTTGTGAAGGGCTAACCACGGATCTGCTCAACATGCGTCTCCTTTGTAATCATGGTGACTGGTACAGTAACCTCCAGTAACCAACCCGGACCCTAATGGTCGACTATCAAGTGCTCTGATGGGGAGTGGAATGGATAGGGGAACCAATGAAATGCCTTGACGGCGTGCAAATGCCCTGTCCATAAAGTTCCCAGCTGCGCCTGAATCGACTAGCGCCTTACACTGGGAAACTACCAGGTGATCGGGGAAGGAGATAGATAAGGTACAGTACGCTATAAAGGGCTCTGAACAAGTTTGGGTGTTCGTTACCTGGGGTGATGCGTGAGTACCCTGCCTACTGCCTCCAGCCCCAAAGGAACGTTGACTGCGACGTGAGGTGGATTGTCCCTTCGTGCCACCAGAGTGGCACTGTCGCTGTCCTCCTGCGCTCTCTCGACCGGCGGCTCCCCCCAGCTCCATCTGCTCGGGGTCAGAGTCGTCCGGAGTGGGAACGGGCAGACCCCTACCAGGACGTCCTCTGGCTGTCCACCAGTTGGGAGAACGATAGCATGGCTTCACGGCAGGCTAGCTCCCGTCGGACGTCCTCCCTTATGTGGCACCGGAAATGGTCGATCAGGGCCCGCTCGTTCCACCCGGACCCGGACCCCAATGCCAGCCGAAACCTGCCCGAACAAGGAGGGGAGGCAGCCTCGGCGGAAGTCGTGACATTTGGGGAGGCTGGGGCCTTTGTGTTTGGATGGCTCTGTGGTTAGAGGGGCTTTCTGCAGAGAATACCTTATTTACAGAGCAGGTCTATTATTTTCTATTCACAGAGCCTTTCTGCATCATTCAACACAATCTGGATGTGTCCCCAACAGAGACTTGTTTATTTCAAGACTAATCTAGACAAACATCAGTCTCATAATCAGGTTTCAGAGAAGAGCCAAGCAGCTCCTTTTAAACCTCAATGCTGACAGATGCTTCCAGAAATAGTCAGTTAATTTGTCCTGTAGGTCTGTGATCCTTTCCTCTTATACTAATGGAGATTTTTGTTTTGGGGGGGTGGTGTTTTTTTTTTAGATCAGCTTTAATATTTCAGATAGACTGTAGGTCCTATCAATTTCATTGTTTGTATCATTTCTAATGTGTCTTTAATCTGAAACATTATACCTTTGCACTACTCATTTCATGGACACTGTACACATCTACCTTTATTGTCCGTCAATTATATAAATTTTTTGTGTGTTTTTTTGGGCTTTACAGAAATATACATTGAGCTTTGTAATGTCTTTTCACCTTGGACAAAGTAAAGCATGATTTCCACCTTGTTCTATTTTGGCCTTCCATGCAGTGCAGCTGTCTATCTAATGTCCTCGAGACGATACTGGGTCACTGGATCACTGCCCTCTTCATAGTCATTAACTCTACCAGTGCCTATTGGTTTCACTGTGCTAGTTTAACTCGCCAATAGATCCTTATTAGCACCTATCCTTTCTACCCACATCAGCATCATTTTAATCTCTCAGTTTCAGAAATGATATGACGATAGGTAATGATTTCACAGTCCGAGCACACAGGTTTTTGTGGGCTGTGGTTAGTCTAGCAAGTGTAAGCATCATTTCCCTCCTCAGTGTGAAATCTTTGAAGGTTTTTTTCTTGGCTTCCAATTTGAGTTTCTATGTTAGTTTTGGAATAAGACTGCACGTTTACTCCACATTTATAAAATGTTTTACAGATGTTGTATCCACATGTAATGTGTGATACTTGAGTCGTTTTGGAACTGGGGAATCTGCCAGTGTTTCGGTGAAGTAGGCTAGCAGTTTCCTCTGTCTTGTGCTCACTCCACATATCCATTTCCCGCTCAGAACACACAGCAGCAATACGCCCACTCACTAGGAGATCATGCCCTAAAACAGTGACTTTTACCCAGCAATTACCTTTTATCTCCATACAGACTGTCTCATAGTGGAGAACTGCTAAAAAGAGAACCTACTCTGAAAATGTCTCACGCCTCCTCTGTAATGAATTTCTAACATGTGTTTACTCTACATTTTGGTGCGTGAACAGATTCCACATTATTCATTAAATATTTTATCTTGATAATATTTGCCTATTTATCTATATGCATTTTTTATTTTTTACTTGCATTCAAATACCTTTCATTACTAGGTTTGAGGTTTAATTTTAGGGCAGCTAATACAAAAATTATGACTCAACTTTTGAATTGTCACCATGGCTATACAAAATATATTTTTCCTTTATCTCATGGTATTGAATTTGAGGCACATAGCCTATCTGAAATGTAAGGACTAAAGATAAAGGCAAACATAGGGCAAAACATGGAGACGCGTTTTCTGTGCGTAATGTAGAGCCTTGCTTCGCATAACAGTTGCCACCTCATTGCGGATAAGCCTGCTGAAAAGACAGCACAAACATAGTGATTGTACCTTTGTGACTACCAGTTTAGCTTGTTGCGCATCGAAGGCTTGAGAAGTGGTGTGGTCCGTGTGGCAACGAAAAGCAAGCAAGATTTTTGAAAAGGCAAAAAGTTTGCGCAGTGCTTTATTTTTTTTGCAGTGGGAATAGGTTTATGGCAGATGTGCAAGAGAAGATGAGAGAGTGAGGACAGGTGGTGTAATAAGAAGCTAAGATGTCGGTTTATCCACCGTACAAAATGCTCTTGTTCTTTTCTCTCATGAGGACAAACCTTCGGGAGACGTGATTTATGGTGGCTTTTGTGCTGAGAACAGTTTTGGTGGGGTCTGGATGGACTGCCCCTCCACAATGGATCTTATGGAGATTTGTTTCAGGGAATAGATTTAAGTTTAGCCTACATTTTACATTTTGAGTCTCGAATTATATTTATTTATATTTTTGCTTAATGGTTTTGAATGCGGTCTCTTGGACAATTGATGTGTTGCTTTGTAACATACCCACTCGTTGAAGAGATGCGTCGACTTTGATTTCTTAACAAAAAGTAGATAGCCCACGGTCAAAGAAGTAAAGGCTTGAATTCAAACTGTGAACTTCAAAACTGAGGAATATTTATTTGTGAACAACTCCACATGCGGATATGAATATTTATCATCACTTGTTGCCTTGGCTAAGGACATTATGATGGACTAAAACAAGTCTTTTTTTTTTTGTTGGTCAAATCACTTGCTCTACCCCACCCTGCTTCCCAGGGTCTAACCCTCTCTCCTCTCTCCTTTTTTCCTTGCTCCTCGCAGAATGTCCCGGTTTGGAGACGACGTCCCCGCCTTGTTGGGGTCCGGGGATGGGGGCTCCGAGCGCAACAGGACCCGGGATGGAGCGGCTGTGTCTACAGGTGATGGAGTTTCCCCAGCCTTTAAACAGACCAAAGCGCAGAGAGCCCGCACCATGGCCCTGTACAACCCCATCCCTGTCAGACAGAACTGTTTCACCGTCAATAGATCACTCTTCATTTTCGGAGAGGACAACATTGTTCGGAAGTACGCAAAGAAGGTCATAGAGTGGCCATATCCTTTTGGTTAAGTGTAAACACACACACACACTTTCAACAAAAGTTCTTATCTATATAGAATTGTCTATCGTATTAATGGTTCTCTTATCATAAAGAACAGTATAATTCAGCACCAGGGAAGCACCAGCAGCGGTTGTATAGCTGATACTTATAGGAGGGTGGGGTTTTATTCCACAAAGCCAAAGATTTGACTTATCTGCCTAGTTACATCTTTTAACAAATTGATTTCCAACATCTATTAACCCCCTCCAGCCCCCCAAACACACACACACTCACACACACACACACACACACACACACTGAGGTTCACTTCACTGACCACTGACAATCCACTCGAAGTTAAGGCAGACTTGTTTTAAACCATTGATCACGTTTCCCACTGAGTGAAAGTGCTATCCATGCATGGTGCTGAATGATTTCCAAATGGTTAAAACTTTAGGGCTTCAGCTGTGTGTCATTGATTAAAAGTCCTACAGACATTGAGTCAAGAGATATAGCTAGTATAACACTAACAATACAGTGGCCCCTCATTGTGGTGCTAGATTCACATTATTAACCTGTTGAGATTCAAGCCTCTGTTGATGGTTTTGAATTAGCATGATGGAGCTGTTATTGACTGCCAGAAATTACCAACTGCAATGATCAAGTGTTTGAGACTGAAACCTGGTTAGATGGACAGTCTTTTACTCGATAGTAATGGTTTTCTTGTAGCAGTGCAATGCTGTAGGTATAGATCTATTTTATCAGAGAATTTCAGATTCCTTGTTATTCTACATGTTATGTTAACATTATAGCTTTTGGCCTTATTACACACCCCTCTCTCTGGTCTTTCCATCAATGTATGGTTAATTCACATTGTTGAATTGATTTGCCTAAATTGGATCAATATCTGAAGGCACTCTTGAATATAATTTAATGCCACCTTTTTCATTGGTTGATTTTATTATGAAAATGTAATATGGTCAGGATATCATAGGGAAATCGGCATCAGACAAGCAATGGATGTTATTTGTTTGATGGTCAAAACAAACAAAATAATGTGTGTTATCATTGGAAAACTCCAGTACTGTATATTATATATTGATTGACATGCATGATTGTCTTTGCCTTTGTCCTAGTGGGAGAGCGTGACTCGCATGCCAGTCAGTGGAAACTGAATTAGACACGTAGACCTCCATTTCCCTCCATGCAGCTAATGACTTTCTGTCAACAAGATGCAGGTGTTGCCGACCGTGATGATCACTGGCTGTAGATTTGAGGGATATCACCACATTTCCACGTCACAGAGGAGAGGAGATGAGATGGAGGGGAGAGGAGGTGGAGGGGAGAGGAGGTGGAGGGGAGAGGAGGTGGAGGGGAGAGGAGAGGAGATGGAGAGGAGGTGGAGGGGAGAGGAGAGGAGATGGAGAGGAGGTGGAGGGATGGAAAGCTGAGAGGGGCACTAATAGCCTGGAAATGACTTGGCACCACACCAAAGCAAATGGATTGCCTTTCTCTTAGTGAAAAGTAAGCAACACAATGCCCTTGTGTTGGTCAGCTATTGTTTATCTACAGTAGGCCTATACCAGGTGTCCCAGGTTTGTTATTATTGTCCTGCCCAGCTGAATGGCTTTCTGATATACTATTATAGCGTAATAGTCCTTACACTATCATTTTAAAGGCCCAGTGCAGTCAAAAGTGTGATTTTCCTGTGTTTTATATATATTTCCACACTATGAGGTTGGAATAAAGCTGTGAATTTGTGAAAATGATGATAATGCCCTTTTAGTGTAAGAGCTGTTTGAAAAGACCGCCTGAAATTTCAGCCTGTTTTGGTGGGATGGAGTTATGGCCTGCCTGGTGACATCACCAGATGGTAAATTAGTTAATAGACCAATAAGAAAGAAAGTTCCAAACCTCAATCCATCTATTGTTGTGTTCCTTGCAAATATATCGTTGTTTATGCAGTTCCTGACTGGTTCTCGGCAGTTTGTGGCTATCGTTCTGTTTTGTTGGGTGGAAAGTGCAGAAACTAACCCCAAGGTTAATGTGGCATTGTGTAGGGAGTGTCTCATTTCATCTAATTAACTTTGTCAATTTAATTAACAAACATTACGTCTAATGATGTCTGATCAGTCTGCTGTATCATGTAGTATAAAGTGATTAGAACTGTAACTGATGATCTCATTTGAGTAATTTCCTATCATGATGTGACACAGCACAGGCTGATGTTCATAAGCTTGAGCTTTAGCATTTAGAGAGCTCTGGCAAAATATCCACTGTGAACTTCGTAAGACATTCTCACATACACACATGCATACACACACACACACACACACACACACACACACACACACACACACACACACACACACACACACACACACACACACACACACACACACACACTTACACAACACACAATCCGCTCTCTGTGCATGACAGCCCCCTGCACCTCTCTCATTCAGAGGGTTTGGGTTAAATGCTGAAGACACATTTCAGTTGAATGCATTCAGTTGTACAACTGACTAGGTATCCCCCTTTCCCTTATCAAAAGGTCATAGTTGTGTGCAGAATTATCATGCTTCCTGGCATAAGCAGCTCATTTTTTTCAACTGCTCAATTAAAAGCGATGAGGGGTTTATTTCCAGGCATCCGTGACTGGCATGATGCAGGAGCAGCAGGTGTGACAGGGGTCGATGTGGAGACTGGCAGGGGCTGGGTGGAGGAGCCAGGCAGGCCTAAGGAAACACGTGGCCCACTCTGGTGCAGGGGGCCTGGGGAGGAAGAGTTCCTGCTCTCCCTGTCTGATGAACACTGGGAGGCTGCTACAGGAAGTGCCCCGGGGTGTAGGTACTTCTTTAATAATGGATCTTGTCCATGGGAGAGCAGGTCTGAGGGGCGGGGTGCTGACTGACGCCACCCTCTAGAGCCCCCCCCCCCCAGGAGCAGGAGTGGCAAATCAGCTTCATCCAATTTCAGATGGCATAACTGATCTGGCATTGGCATGTCCCTACATTTGCATTTACTCTTGGTTCCTGTATTCTTGGTTGATCTGTGCAGCATTTTATTGCGATCATTGAAAATTATGTTCGCTAATTTCTTAAGACAGCCTTGCTATTCTAGATCTTATTATCTCAACAAGCTGCCTTCCATCAATCCATTATCTTATGAATGAATATAACCCTGACATTCATTCATAAGATAATGGCAGTATTTGTTCATCTAGAAATGTACTTCAACAGTTTTAAAAATGTCCACCTGTTGTGTTTAAATGTCTTTTTTTACTATTATAATCCATCTACAAGCACTATTTGGCTTTTCCTCATGCTTGTTTAAAATCATCCTGTACAGTGGCTTGCGAAAGAATTCACCCCCTTGGGATTTTTCCTATTTTGTTGCCTTAGAACCTGGAATTAAAATGGATTTTTTGGGGGGTTTGTATAATTTGATTTACACAACATGACTACAACTTTGAAGATGCAAAATATGTTTTATTGTGAAACAAACAAGAAATGCATAACTATTCACCCCTCCAAAGTCAATACTTTGTAGAGCCACCTTTTGCAGCAATTACAGCTGCAAGTCTCTTGGGGTATGTCTCTATAAGCTTGGCACATCTAGCCACTGGGATTTTTGCCCATTCTTCAAGAAAAAAACTGCTCCAGCTCCTTCAAGTTGGATGGGTTCCGCTGGTGTACAGCAATCTTTAAGTCGTACCACAGATTCTCAATTGGATTGAGGTCTGGGCTTTGACTAGGCCATTCCAAGACATTTAAATGTTTCCCCTTAAACCACTCGAGTGTTGCTTTAGCAGTATGCTTAGGTTCATTGTCCTGCTGGAAGGTGAACCTCCGTCCCAGTCTCAAATCTCTGGAAGACTGAAACAGGTTTCCCTCAAGAATTTCCCTGTATTTAGCACCATCCATCATTTCTTCAATTCTGACCAGTTTCCCAGGTGTTCTCAGGGTGATGAGAGGTGTTGGGTTTGTGCCAGACAAAAGCTCAATTTTAGTCTCATCTGACCAGAGTACCTTCTTCCATATGTTCGGGGAGTCTCCCACATGCCCTTTGGTGAACACCAAATGTGTTTGCTTATTTTTTTCTTTAAGCAATGGCTTTTTTTATGGCCACTCTTCCATAAAGCCCAGCTCTGTGGAGTGTACAGCTTAAAGTGGTCCTATGGACAGATACTCCAATCTCCACTGTGGAGCTTTACATCTCCTTCAGGGTTATCTTTGGTCTCTTTGTTGCCTCTGATTAATGCCCTCCTTGCCTGGTCCGTGAGTTTTGGTGGGCGGCCCTCTCTTGGCAGGTTTGTTGTGGTGCCATATTCTTTCCATTTTTTAATAATGGATTTAATGGTGCTCCGTGGGATGTTAAAAGTTTCTGATATTTTTTTATAACCCAACCCTGATCTGTACTTCTCCACAACTGTGTCCCTGACCTGTTTGGAGAGCTCCTTGGTCTTCATGGTGCTGCTTGCTTGGTGGTGCCCCTTGCTTAGTGGTGTTGCAGACTCTGGGGCATTTCAGAACAGGTGTATATATACTGAGATCATGTGACACTTAGATTGCACACAGGTGGACTTTATTTAACTAATTATGTGACTTCTGAAGGTAATTGGTTGCACCAGATCTTATTTAGAGGCACGCACCACTTTTCCGTTATTTATTTTTTTATACTTTTTTGAAACAAGTAATTTCTTTCATTTCACTTCACCAATTTGGACTATTTTGTGTATGTCCATTTCATGAAATGCAAATAAAAATCATTTTAAATTACAGGTTGTAATGCAACAAAATAGGAAAAAACGCCAAGAGTGTCATGAGCCTCTCACTCCACCGGGTTACCACCTTAATTGTCTTCCACTCTGCTCACCACTCTCTCTACTCAGCCTAACTAGCTCCACCTGTCCCTGCTCTGCTCTGCTCTAATTACTCTGCCAGCTGCGCTGCATTACCCACTACCTCTCCCAGTATTTAAAGCCCTGTCTTTCAGCTCTCCTTTGTCAGATCGTCTGCAAAGCTCACACCCGGAACATGTTTGCTCGCGCTTCTGGCTCACCCTGGTTTTGTGTTCCCGGACCTGCCTGATGTTTGGATACTCTTCTGCCCCAGGAGATCCAGACCTGCTTTTTGCCATAACGACTCCTGACTACTCTTCGATCCCGGTAACTCTGACCAGCCTTCTGCCTTGCTACTACGTATTTGGATTTCCCTTGAACTGTACTGCTGCCTTGTTTCATCCGCCTTGTTGTGTCTGTGTCTCCCCCCCCCCCAGGACTTCTGGACCACCCACCACCGGCTTCATAGGACGCATCGCTGCCACTGGGGGGGGGCACAGACCCAGCACATTGGACGGGATCCCTGTTACCCCTGGAGCCTTCACTCACTCCCTACTTCCCTTTTCCCTTAAGTTTTAATAAACTTTCTGGTGTGACGCAATTGTGGTCCTCTGGTCGTCTGTCTGAACCGTGACAGTACGATCTGACCATTATGGACTCAGCGCACACTTCCCCCGACATGGAAACCGACGAGCATGAGCAGCAGTTCCAGCAGCAGCAACAACAACTCGCCATGATCATTCAACTCCTCACCAACCTTACCCCAGCCAGTCTGCCCACCAGCCCTGCCCCCGAGTTACCTGCCCCGGTCATTGCAGCCGCTGCTCCGGAACCCAAGATTGGAGACCCCGAGCGGTTCAACGGCGATTCAACCCAGGTCCGGCCATTCCTGACTAGCTGCCGACTTCAGTTCTCCTTGCAGCCAAGGACCTTCGCCACGGAGGGGGCTAAAGTTGGGTATGCCATCACTCACCTGACGGGCCGAGCTCGACTCTGGGGAACAGCAGAGTTCGAACGTCAAACCCCCGCATGTGCAACCTTCGACCTGTTTGCGGAGGAGATGCTGAAGGTGTTTGACCTGGATTCACCAACCGCAGAGGCGTCTCGTGAACTGTTCAGTATTCGACAAGGCAGACGTACAGTCGCAGACCATTCCATCGACTTCCGAACCCTGGCTAGACGAAGTTCTTGGAACACACCATCGTTGGTGGACGCGTTCTTCCATAGTTTGGCTGACTATATCAAGGACGAGTTGGTCTCCCATGAACTGCCTTCCACTCTTGATGAAGCCATCGCACTGACTGTCAGGATCGACAGAAGGATACAGACCCGTCGTCGTGAGAGGGGGCGCCAAGGTCCACCTACTACCGGCATTCGGAGAGATCCGACTGGGCTCCTGTCATCTACTGCCACTCACCCAGGTCAGCTTGATCAGTCTGAGCCTATGGAGATTGGGCGAGCCTCTCTCACTCCTGCAGAGCGCCAGCGCCGCTTCACCTCAAACCTCTGCCTCTATTGTGGAGGTGATGGACATTGTGTGGTAACCTGCCCTTTAAAGGGCCGAAGCTCACCGGGCATAGGGGGAGTCCGGTTGAGTTCAATGACCATCCAGTCCTCCGACCGCAAACCCCTGCTGCAAGTTCACCTCCGCCTCTCTGACTCAACTCACACCCTGGCTGCTCTGGTGGATTCTGGCGCCGAAGCCAACATAATGGACATCAAGCTGGCACGCCAACTGGGACTGGAGAACCTCCGTTTGACACCTCCTATTCCTGCCCGGGCACTGGACGGACACTTACTCGGATCGGTCACTCATGTCACGGCCCCGGTCTCGATGGGTCTGTCCGGAAACCATCAAGAAACTATCCAGTTTCACCTGCTCCCCTCTCCAGGCCAACCCCTCATCCTGGGTTACCCATGGCTCCGCCGGCACAACCCTCAGCTCGACTGGGTGACCGGGGTGATCAGGGAGTGGGGAGAGGACTGCCACCGAACCTGCCTGCTTGCTGCCGCACTACCCCCTCGGCCAGTACCTACTAACTCCGCTCCTGACCTCTCCAATGTCCCAGAATGCTACCATGGTCTCAGAGAAGTGTTTAACAAAGCAAGAGCCACATCTCTGCCCCCTCACCGACCGTACGACTGTGCCATCGACCTCCTCCCTGGAACAGCCCCTCCAAAGGGCCGTCTTTATTCGTTGTCTGCTCCTGAAAGAAAGTCCATGGAGGACTACATCAATGGCTCTCTGTCCGCAGGATTAATCCGTTCATCTTCATCTCCTGCTGGTGCTGGCTTCTTCTTTGTGGGGAAGAAGGACGGATCTCTTCGCCCCTGCATCGACTACAGGGGACTCAACGACATCACAGTGAAAAACCGTTACCCTCTGCCTCTGCTCACCTCTGCTTTTGAGTTGCTCCAGGGAGCCACTGTTTTTACCAAGTTGGATCTCAGAAACGCTTACCACCTAGTGCGGATCCGGGAGGGAGATGAATGGAAAACCGCATTCAATACACCAACAGGCCACTACGAGTATCTGGTTATGCCTTTTGGACTCACCAATGCTCCTGCTGTGTTCCAGGCTCTAGTGAATGATGTACTGCGGGACATGTTAAACAAGTTTGTCTTCGTTTACCTGGATGACATCTTAATCTACTCCAGAAACCTGTCTGAACACACCCGCCATGTCCAGCAAGTCCTTCACCGTCTTCTGGAGAATTCCCTCTACGCCAAGGCAGAGAAATGTGAGTTTCACGTCAAGACAGTGGCCTTCCTGGGGTACATAGTGGCAGAGGGAAGTATCCAAATGGATCCTGCCAAAGTATCAGCAGTCACTTCATGGCCAGTTCCGGAGAACAGAAAGAAGCTGCAACAGTTTCTGGGGTTTGCTAACTTCTATAGAAAGTTTATCCGGAACTACAGTACCGTTGCTGCCCCTCTCACTGCTCTAACCAGCACCAAGCAACCCTTCACCTGGACCCCAGCAGCCGACAAAGCCTTCAGTACCCTCAAGGTGAGGTTCACCTCCGCTCCCATCCTCCAGATGCCTGATGTGGACCGGCAATTCATTGTGGAGGTGGACGCCTCGGATGTGGGAGTTGGTGCTGTGATTTCTCAGTGGGCTGCGGAGGATAGGAAGCTCCATCCCTGTGCCTTTTTCTCACGTCGGTTGTCCCCCTCTGAGTGCAATTACGACATAGGGAACCGTGAGCTGCTGGCTGTGAAGCTTGCCTTGGAGGAGTGGCGTCACTGGCTGGAGGGGTCCACCATTCCATTTCTCGTTTGGACCGATCATAAGAACTTGGAGTACATCCGCACGGCCAAACGGTTGAACTCCAGGCAGTCCCGCTGGGCCCTGTTCTTCACCAGGTTTAATTTCACTCTGTCATACCGGCCTGGATCACGCAACACCAAGCCAGACGCCCTCTCCCGTCAATTCCAGAAGGATGACACCCCCTCCAAGGACCCTGTGTCGATTCTGCCAAGTCCCTGCATCGTAGCAGCTCTGACCTGGGCTGTTGAGGAACAGGTGCTGGAATCTCTCCGTAACCAGCCAGGTCCCAGCACTTGCCCAGCTGACCGCCTTTTTGTCCCCGAAAACCTGAGGTCCCAGGTCGTTCAGTGGGGACATGACTCCCGCCTAGCTTGTCACCCTGGCTCCACCCGCACTTACAACCTGCTCGCCCAGAGGTTCTGGTGGCCCTCTCTGAGAAAGGATGTACGGGAATTCGTCCAAGCCTGCCCCATCTGCAACCAACACAAGTCGTCCTGCCAGCCCCCAGCCGGATTGCTGCAGCCCCTGCCTGTGCCCAGACGTCCCTGGTCTCACATCACCCTTGACTTTGTCACGGGGCTGCCCCCTTCAAGTGGCATGACCGTCATTCTCACCATAGTTGACCGATTCAGCAAGATGGCACACTTCATTCCCCTCCCCAAGCTCCCAACCGCCAAGGAGACCGCCCAGGTGGTCCTGGAACACGTCTTCCGGATCCACGGACTGCCAAAGGATGTAGTTTCTGACCGTGGTCCACAATTCTCCTCCGCTTTTTGGAAGGAGTTCTGTCACCTGCTGGGAGCCACAGTCAGTCTGACTTCCGGATTCCATCCCCAATCCAATGGGCAGTCAGAGCGGGCAAATCAGGAGCTCGAGAAGGCACTGCGATGCATGACTTCACGCAACCCCCACTCCTGGTCGCAGCAATTGACATGGGTGGAGTACGCACACAATTCTCTGACCTGCTCTGCCATCGGTATGTCCCCTTTCCAATGTGTTTATGGATACCAGCCTCCTCTATTTGCCAGCCAGGAAGAGGAGGTTACTTGCCCATCTGCACTTGCTTTTGCCCGTCGATGTCGCCGCACCTGGTCACAAGCCCGAGCCACACTCCTCAGATCCGTTGCCAGCTACACTACCGGGGCCAACCGTCGGAGAATTCCTGCTCCCACCTACCATGTTGGTCAAAGGGTGTGGTTGTCATCGAAGAACCTGCCACTCAGGGTGGAGTCGCAGAAGCTGGCACCTCGGTTCATTGGCCCATTCCCTATCATAAGAGTGATTAGCCCAACTGCTGTCCGGCTCCAACTGCCTAATTCCCTGAGGGTGCACCCCACTTTCCATGTGTCTAAGATTAAGCCCATTCATGAGAGTCCGCTGGTCCCTGCTGCGCCTTGTCCTCCTCCTCCACGGCTCGTCGATGGTGGTCTGGTTTACACCGTCCGCCGCCTGCTTCGGTCCAGACGGAGGGGTAGGGGTCTCCAGTACCTCATTGACTGGGAGGGCTATGGACCTGAGGAAAGGACCTGGGTGCCAGCTAGTCGGATTGTGGATAGGACTCTCATCACCGCCTTCCACCAACGGCATCCTGATCAACCTGCAATCCGTAGGGGCCGCCCCAGAGGGGTCCCTAACCGTCCTGCCCGCTCGGCTTCCTGTCCTGTGCCTGATCCTGTCTCGGGACCTGTCCCATCTCCCGACCACGGCCCTCCGGCTTCCTCCGAGGATGAGGACGTTCACTCGGACCGTTCGGAGGAGTTCTAGCCCTCCTCCGGCTCCCCTCCTCCCGCCCGGCGTGGTGTTGCTCTTGGGACTTCTGGGGCCGTCCCTTGGGGGGGGGGTTCTGTCATGAGCCTCTCACTCCACCGGGTTACCACCTTAATTGTCTTCCACTCTGCTCACCACTCTCTCTACTCAGCCTAACTAGCTCCACCTGTCCCTGCTCTGCTCTGCTCTAATTACTCTGCCAGCTGCGCTGCATTACCCACTACCTCTCCCAGTATTTAAAGCCCTGTCTTTCAGCTCTCCTTTGTCAGATCGTCTGCAAAGCTCACACCCGGAACCTGTTTGCTCGCGCTTCTGGCTCACCCTGGTTTTGTGTTCCCGGACCTGCCTGATGTTTGGATACTCTTCTGCCCCAGGAGATCCAGACCTGCTTTTTGCCATAACGACTCCTGACTACTCTTCGATCCCGGTAACTCTGACCAGCCTTCTGCCTTGCTACTACGTATTTGGATTTCCCTTGAACTGTACTGCTGCCTTGTTTCATCCGCCTTGTTGTGTCTGTGTCTCCCCCCCCCCCAGGACTTCTGGACCACCCACCACCGGCTTCATAGGACGCATCGCTGCCACTGGGGGGGGGCACAGACCCAGCACATTGGACGGGATCCCTGTTACCCCTGGAGCCTTCACTCACTCCCTACTTCCCTTTTCCCTTAAGTTTTAATAAACTTTCTGGTGTGACGCAATTGTGGTCCTCTGGTCGTCTGTCTGAACCGTGACAAAGAGGGCTGAATACTTTTGCAAGGCACTGTATGTAATATACACAGTGGGGTCCATAATTATTGGCACCGTTGATAAAGATATGCAAAAAAAACTGGATTAAATAAATAATACAAATACTGAGTTATATTGTATGCAAAAAAAAATGGGGGAATTATTGGGACCCCTGTTTTCAATACTCTAGCACCCTCCCCTAACGAGGATAACAATACTGAGCCTTTTTCTAAAATGTTTTATGAGATTGGAGAACATGTTGGGAGGGATCGTAGACCATTTCTCCATACAGATCTTAGACCATTCCTCCTTGATATCCTTCGTCTGCGCTTATGGACTGCCTTCTTCAATTCAAACCACAGGCTTTCAATGGAGTTCAAGTCCAGAGAATGAGATGGCCATTGCAAAATGTAGATTTTCTGGTCAATTAACTATTTATTTGTGGATTTTAAATCAAATCAAATCAAATTTTATTGGCCACATGCGCCGAATACAACAGGTGTAGACATTACAGTGAAATGCTTACTTACAGCCCTTAACCAACAATGCATTAATTTTTTTATAAAAAAGTAAAATAACAACAAAAAAGTGTTGAGAAAAAAAGAGCAGAAGTTAAGTAAAATAACAGTAGGGAGGCTATATATACAGGGGGGTACCGGTGCAGAGTCAATGTGCGGGGGCTCCGGCTAGTTGAGGTAGTTGAGGTAATATGTACATGTGGGTAGCGTTAAAGTGACTATGCATAAATAATTAACAGAGTAGCAGCAGCGTAAAAAGATGGGGTGGGGGTGGGGGGGCAGTGCAAATAGTCTGGGCAGCCATGATTATCTGTTCAGGAGTCTTATGGCTTGGGGGTAGAAGCTGTTGAGAAGTCTTTTGGACCTAGACTTGGCACTCCGGTACCGCTTGCCGTGCGGTAGCAGAGAGAACAGTCTATGACTAGGGTGGCTGGAGTCTTTGACAATTTTGAGGGCCTTCCTCTGACACCGCCTGGTCCACAGGTCCTGGATGGCAGGAAGCTTGGCCCCAGTGATGTACTGGGCCGTACGCACTACCCTCTGTAGTGCCTTGCGGTCGGAGGCCGAGCAGTTGCCATACCAGGCGGTGATGCAACCAGTCAGGATGCTCTCGATGGTGCAGCTGTAGAATTTTTTGAGGATCTGAGGACCCATGCCAAATCTTTTCAGTCTCCTGAGGGGGAATAGGCTTTGTCTTGCCCTCTTCATGACTGTCTTGGTGTGTTTGGACTATGATAGTTCGTTGGTGATGTGGACACCAAGGAACTTGAAGCTCTCAATCTGTTCCACTACAGCCCCATCGATGAGAATGGGGACGTGCTCAGTCCTCTTTTTATTCCTGTAGTCCACATCTCCTTTGTCTTGGTCACGTTGAGGGAGAGGTTGTTATCCTGGCACCACACGGCCAGGTCTCTGACCTCCTCCCAATAGGCTGTCTCATCGTTGTCGGTGATCAGGCCTACCACTGTTGTGTCATCGGCAAACTTAATGATGGTATTGGAATCGTGCCTGGCCATGCAGTCATGGGTGAACAGGGAGTACAGGAGGGGACTGAGCACGCACCCCTGAGGGGCCCCCGTGTTGAGGATCAGTGTGGAAGATGTGTTGTTACCTACCCTTACCACCTGGGGGCGGCCCGTCAGGAAGTCCAGGATCCAGTTGCAGAGGGAGGTGTTTAGTCCCAGGATCCTTAGCTTAGTGATGAGCTTTGAGGGCACTATGGTGTTGAATGCTGAGCTGTAGTCAATGAATAGCATTCTCACGTAGGTGTTCCTCTTGTCCAGGTGGGAAAGGGCAGTGTGGAGTGCAATAGAGATTGCACCATCTGTGGATCTGTTGGGGCGGTATGCAAATTGGAGTGGGTCTAGGGTTTCTGGGATAATGGTGTTGATGTGAGCCATGACCAGCCTTTCAAAGCACTTGATGGCTACAGACGTCAGTGCTACGGGTCGGTAGTCATTTAGGAAGGTTATCTTAGTGTCCTTGGGCACGGGGACTATGGTGGTCTGCTTGAAACATGTTGGTATTACAGACTCAGTCAGGGACATGTTGAAAATGTCAATGAAGACACTTGCCAGTTGGTCATCACATGCTCGTAGTACACGTCCTGGTAATCCGTCTGGCCCTGTGGCCTGTAATAGTTTTCAAGCCCTGCCACATCCGACGAGCGTCAGAGCCGGTGTAGTACGATTCAATCTTAGTCCTGTACTGACTCTTTGCCTGTTTGATGGTTCATCTGAGGGCATAGCGGGATTTCTTATACAGTGGGGAGAACAAGTATTTGATACACTGCCGATTTTGCAGGTTTTCCTACTTACAAAGCATGTAGAGGTCTGTAATTTTTATCATAGGTACACTTCAACTGTGAGAGACGGAATCTAAAACAAAAATCCAGAAAATCACATTGTATGATTTTTAAGTAATTAATTTGCATTTTATTGCATGACATAAGTATTTGATACATCAGAAAAGCAGAACTTAATATTTGGTACAGAAACCTTTGTCTGCAATTACAGAGATTATACGTTTCCTGTAGGTCTTGACCAGGTTTGCACACACTGCAGCAGGGATTCTGGCCCACTCCTCCATACAGACCTTCTCCAGATCCTTCAGGTTTCGGGGCTGTCGCTGGGCAATACAGACTTTCAGCTCCCTCCAAAGATGTTCTATTGGGTTCAGGTCTGGAGACTGGCTAGGCCACTCCAGGACCTTGAGATGCTTCTTACGGAACCACTCCTTAGTTGCCCTGGTTGTGTGTTTCGGGTCGTTGTCATGCTGGAAGACCCAGCCACGACCCATCTTCAATGCTCTTACTGAGGGAAGGAGGTTGTTGGCCAAGATCTCGCGATACATGGCCCCATCCAGCCTCCCCTCAATACGGTGCAGTCGTCCTGTCCCCTTTGCAGAAAAGCATCCCCAAAGAATGATGTCTCCACCTCCATGCTTCACGGTTGGGATGGTGTTCTTGGGGTTGTACTCATCCTTCTTCGTCCTCCAAACACTTCGAGTGGAGTTTAGACCAAAAAGCTATATTTTTGTCTCATCAGACCACATGACCTTCTCCCATTCCTCCTCTGGATCATCCAGATGGTCATTGGCAAACTTTAGACGGGCCTGGACATGCGCTGGCTTGAGCAGGGGGACCTTGCGTGCGCTGCAGGATTTTAATCCATGACGGCGTAGTGTGTTACTAATGGTTTTCTTTGAGACTGTGGTCCCAGCTCTCTTCAGGTCATTGACCAGGTCCTGCCGTGTAGTTCTGGGCTGATCCCTCACCTTCCTCATGATCATTGATTCCCCACGAGGTGAGATCTTGCATGGAGCCCCAGACTGAGGGTGATTGACGGTCATCTTGAACTTCTTCCATTTTCTAATAATTGCGCCAACAGTTGTTGCCTTCTCACCAAGCTGCTTGCCTATTGTCCTGTAGCCCATCCCAGCCTTGTGCAGGTCTACAATTTTATCCCTGATGTCCTTACACAGCTCTCTGGTCTTGGCCATTGTGGAGAGGTTGGAGTCTGTTTGATTGAGTGTGGACAGGTGTCTTTTATACAGGTAACGAGTTCAAACAGGTGCAGTTAATACAGGTAATGAGTGGAGAACAGGAGGGCTTCTTAAAGAAAAACTAACAGGTCTGTGAGAGCCGGAATTCTTACTGGTTGGTAGGTGATCAAATACTTATGTCATGCAATAAAATGCAAATTAATTACTTAAAAATCATACAATGTGATTTTCTGGATTTTTGTTTTAGATTCCGTCTCTCACAGTTGAAGTGTACCTATGATAAAAATTACAGACCTCTTCATGCTTTGTAAGTAGGAAAACCCACTGTAAGTGTCCGGGTTAGAGTGCCACTCCTTGAAAGCGGCAGCTCTACCCTTTAGCTCAGTGCAGATGTTGCCTGTAATCCATGGCGTACAGTCACTGTGGGGACGACATCATCGATGCACTTATTGATGAAGCCAGTGACTGATGTGGTGTACTCCTCAATGCTCTCTGAAGAATCCCGGAACGTGTTCCAGTCTGTGCTAGCAAAACAGTCCTGTAGCTTAGCATCTGCGTCATCTGACCACTTTTTTATTAACCGAGTCACTGGTGCTTCCTGCTTTAGTTTTTGCTTATAAGCAGGAATCAGGAGGATAGAGTTATGGTCAGATTTGCCAAATGGAGGGCAAGGGAGAGCTTTGTATGCGTCTCTGTGTGTGGAGTAAAGGTGGTCTAGAGTTTTCTTTCCTCTGGTTGCACATTTAACATGCTGGTAGAAATGAGGTAGAACTGATTCAAGTTTCCCTGCATTAAAGTCCCCGGCCACTAGGAGCGCTGCCTCTGGATGAGCGTTTTCCTGTTCACTTATGGCCTTATACAGCTCATTCATTGCAATCTTAATGCCAGCATTGGTTTGTGATGGTAAATAGACAGCTATGAAAAATATAGATGAAAACTCTCTTGGTAAATAGTGTGGTCTACAGCTTATCATAAGATACTCTACCTCAGGCGAGCAAAACCCTGAGACTTCCTTAGTATTGAATTTTGTGCACCAGCTGTTGTTTACAAATATACACAGACCGCCACCCCTTGTCTTACCGGAGTCAGCCGTTCTATCCAGCCGATGTAGCGTATAGCCCGCTAGCTGTATGTTGTCCATGTCGTCGTTCAGCCACGACTCTGTGAAACATAATATATTACAGTTTTTAATGTCCTGTTGGTAGGATAACCGTAATCTTAGGTCATACGAGGTGAGTAATCGCTGTCCTGATATCCAGAAGCTCTTTTTGGTTATAAGAGACAATGGCAGAAACATTATGTACAGAATAAATTACAAATAACGCGTAAAAACACACATAATAGTACAATTTGTTTGAGGGCTGTAAAACGGCAGCCATCTTCTCCGGCGCCATTTTGATTAGTGCATGGAGTTATTGGCTTGCTGGAAGATCCACTTGCGGCCAAGTGTCAGCCTCCTGGCAGAGGCAACCAGGTTTTTGGCTAAAATGTCCTGGTACTTGCGGCATCGCAAATCTCCTGTAAGGTGATGCTCTTGAACAGTGTCCAAGAGGTAGCCATACCTCTGGTGGAGTGAGCCCTCATACGCTCCAGAGGCTGTAACCCCTTGCTATTATAGGCCAATATAAAAGCTTCCACAATCCAATGTGATAACCATTGATGAGAGAGGGGCCTCCCCTTGCAGTAGATGTGCTAAGTAGATCTAAGTAGATGTGCAAAGTGCGTACTGGACATAAACGGTGGAGATGCTCATCTTCCGTAGAAGTGACGGGAGGCGTGGAAAGCCACAACCTCTAAGGTGAGACAGACAATTACAATTGTCGCTAACCATATGCATAAAGGCGGGGTTAGGCAACAAGGAAACCTTGGAAAAGTCTGGGGCAAACTATAGGAACGAATGGTGAACTGACAGCGCATAAGGGCGCCCAGTGAAGCGGTCTTGAAGGAGAGATACTTAATCTCCACGCATTCCAGCGGCTCAAAAGGCTGCTTTGAAATAGCCTCAAGCGCAATAGACAGATCCCAAGACAGGGCTTGGAAACTGGACGTAAGCGATGTACACCCTTCATAAAATGACATAACAAGGTTTTTTTTTACCAGCTAGACCTTAACAGTGGAGAAAGCCTTCCCTCTGTACATAAGGTCCTGCAAGAAGCATAAAACCTCGGATACAGAGCATTGGTAAGGAATTATCCGTTTTTGGTCACACCAATTCTCAAAAACGCATCGCTTGTTTCCATACACGTGGGGCCCTGGCACTCTGGATAGTCTCAATGACTCTGAGAGGCAAACCTGTTGCACCCAGATTTAACCTCTCACAGGCCAGGCCCATAGGGCCTTGGTGTCTGGGTGAGGGTGGAAAATCTCTCAGTTTGCTTAGGTCAGAAGATCCCTGCGTAACGGGAGTTTCCAGGGCTCATCATACAGCAGGAGAATGATCTCCGCTAACCAGAGCATGCCTGGCCATCGAGGGGCTACCAAGATGAGGGATGAGCCTTATTCCCCCACTCTGACTAGAGTGGGGATTATGAAGCTGAGGGGAGGAAAAACTTAAAGCAACAACCTCGGCTAAGGGTGTGCCAGAGCGTCCACCCCCAATGATGGTCTCCTGCTAGCACAAAGAACAGCGGTTGGTTCAAGTTGTTGTCATGCGATACAAAAAGATTGAGGGGGTCTTTAAGTAACGGAGAGCCGAGAGACATGCGGAGGTCACCTTTATCTGACCCAAAAAATAAAATGTATCTGATTGATTTTTTCTCAGGGCTGTGAGAGCTGCCTCTACACATTTGCTGAATGTTCGGGAAGCTAGTGCTAGCCGAATGGAACAGCGAGGTATTCATAGGCTGTGCCTTTGAAAAGCAAACCTTAGAAACCTCCTGTGTGCTGGCAGGATGCTTATGTGAAAATAAGCGCCCTGCAGGTCAAGTAATGTGAACCAGTCGCCTCGACGAATAGAGAGACAGCACATTGAACGTAAACATACCGAACGTGAACTTTTTCAGATAACCGTAGGTCCAGAATGAGGCGTACCCCCCCCAGTGTTGAACCACTGTAACATAGCGACAGTGCTTGGTGGCGACTGACACCACTGGTGACTGCTTGACCACCGGTGGCTTGTTGAGGTCCAGCTCCTCCATGTCCTTGACATTCATGTTGGCAAAAAGTCTGGTTTGGACTTAGCCGGTCAAGGGTTTGTCCCATTTACATTTGGCTTCTGCCGCGCAAGCTGGGATGGCTGGGAGGAGCCGCTTTCCTGGGACGGTGCGAGAGGGGAGTTTCCTCCTATCGTATCAGTCCCTCGATACGCTACCACCTCCCACGGATTCGTTTGCAGACATCAATGAGCAAATAACTGTTATTCACCATCGACGCACCGCTAAGGGCGGAAGAGGGCCTAGAGGTAAGGGCTTGCGCCTCCTCATCCTCTTCCTCCTCCACTGCCTGGAGGAGGTCAGTCATGCCCTCGCCATTGTCCTCATCGTGGTCCCCTTCCCCCTCCTCCGGGGCCAGGCCCTAAAAGAGTGGGTGAAGGACCTTGGGGTAGCCATCCAAGAATTGTGGCTGGATCTGTGAGGTAGCCTCCTCGCTCGAAGGCTGTGCGGGAGTCAAACCACGCTGGGCTGCTCTGTACACTCTTCGACGGAGGGTGTTAGCAGGAAAATCCCTACAATGGATGCATGACTGGGGGTCGTCGAAAGTGTTCGAGACCCAGGCAGACAACTCACAGGGGGTGCTTGTCCTTGTCTGATATGGTTGCCCCACATGGACACGGATGTGCCAGTGCTGGGGCAGGGGCCTTGCTGGGTACCCCTTGGGCTGGGCTAGCAGGCTCCACTGCTCCAAAAAGGTAGCTAATCCGAGAACAAAGTGAAATGTAACTAGCATTCGCCATGTGGGCTAATAGCCTAGCTAGTTAGCACAGTGCTAGCCGGAGAAAGTGTGAATGTAACTAGCGTTCACCTCATGGGCTAGTAGTAGTTAGCACAATGTTAGTCAAAGGAAACTAGTGCTTTGTTAATCTTTCGGCCATCAAAAGCGTGTCTCTCGACCGACAAGCAGTGAAGCTAGGACGGTCGGTCTAGTGAAGCTAGGATGTGGGCTAATAGCCTAGCTAGTTAGCACAGTGCTAGCCGGAGAAAGTTAATCCTCTAACAATGTGAACGTAGCTAGTGTTCACCTCATTGGCTAGTAGCCTAGCCAGTTAGCACAATGTTAGCCAAAGGAAACTAGCGCTTTGTTAGTCTTGCGACTAAAAAAAGCTTGTCTCTCGACCGATAATCAGTGAAGCTAGGATGGTCGGTCTAGCCAACTCGGCACTGTAGTGGGCTGAGCTAAACGAGAGTGCGTACTAGTAATTCTACCCTTCCAGGTAAAAAAGCTAGTCGGTAGGATAGCTAGCCTTGCGGCAAGCTAGCCAGGTTGGCTAAGCCTTGCAGCTAAACTAGCCAAGTCTCCGCAGCTAGCTGTGTGATGCTAGCTACCACAGGAGACAAAGGGAAGAAAATGCTATTTTTTTTTTGTCTTACTCGAATCGCAAACTTTCCTTTCGGTAAAGTTATCCAACACAGAAGACGAGAGCTGAAAGACCTGCGCTCGGCGGCGTAACCTCACGGCACACCTGTGAACAGTTAAGCAGGAAAACAGGGATCAAGTCATGGTGAGGAAAGCTTAGAGAAGTACTCTTCGTGAGGAATAGAGGTGAGAATGACTAGAGGGCGGGCGAGTTTCCCATGGGGACAATAAAGTAAGTAAGTAAGTAAGTAAGTAAGTGGCTCCTTATCATGAGGGGAGAGGCTCACCTCATTTGCAACTTGACCTGTCTGTCTCTGACAGACGTGTGCGATTGGTTTTTCGAGCTTCTGAGATTCAGGTGAATCCCACATGTGAGATATTGAAACTAGTAATTGAAAGAGAACCAAGACTCAGCCACAGCGATTCATTATTTTTCCCCATGTGTGTAATAAGATTTGAATCCAATCTAAGAACATGTGCACAGATGCACCCTATATCACGTTCCATCTCCACTGCTATTTTTAACCTGTTTTAAGAGCGAGAACCAGCGCAAACTTGTCATTGTGACTCACACGTCCCCACAAGCCCTCATTACAAAGCCCCTTTGTGGATAAATGACACAGTTTTCTCAGAAGGCATTTCATACAATGATAAAACAGAATTATACATATATTGGGATAAAAAACCTAGAGGTTTCTCCCCAGCCCCAATCCTCCTCAATTTAGGCCAATTATAAGATGATACTGTAGATACACCTGTTCCTAGAGAAATCACACTTCTCTCATTGGATGATACAAAAACACATGGCTTTGTGGAAATGACTCTTGACTGAGTGAAGAAGACATTCTATACACAAATTAAATGAACAAGGCAGGACTTGGTATTGATCGTCAGGAGGGCTGTTGCAACATGTGAGGAGTCGCGATAGCTCTGACTGCCGCCAATTAAATGTGAGCGCTGACTTTTGGCTGAGAGGAGCCTGTTGCCGTGGATACCTCTCTGTCTCCTCCCCTCTCTCTCTCTCTCTCTCTCTCTCTCTCTCTCTCTCTCTGAGTGCAGTGTCAATGGTCCTCTTGCAGCTGCTCTTTGTGTCTGAGGGGATGGAGGTACAGTACGGTGTGGTTGTGGAGGAGGGCCCATGACAGAGAGAATCATGGAAGGTTGGTTCCCATTTTGTGAGACAGCAACAGCTAGCACATGTAAGAGGACAGGAGTTTTCTATAAGTCCTGGTTGAATATAGATTGCTCAGTGCTCCCATTAGAGCAGGTCAGGAAGTTCATCTCAGCAGAATGGTAGAAGTGTGACTCTATTGGAACTTCTATTTATTTAGTTGTTTAATGCTCAGAAGATAAGGGGCGTCCCTCTGTGACCCTCCAGGCAGCAACTCCAGCTGCCAGCTCTGTTTGCATTGATCTCTCTCCCCCCCCCCCCACCCACCCACTGAGGAGATGTAGGCTCCCTCATTCTCTACCTAATTTTTCCACACAGCCAAAGGAAATCCAGTGCCCACGCACAAAATGTGAGAAATGTGCAACCTTCGCTCATCTCTGTGCCACATTTGAACCACCAATCACCAGGGGTCCCTTGGCAAGCTTGTAGTAAAGTGCCCCTTTTTGTACGATCAGCCTCCTGTTCTTCCCACACATCCCCAGCGCGCCCAGACTCACTTCTCCTCCAGCTGTCCTGCAGCTTTCAGGGTTATGGCCTGTCTCCTACTACTGTCCTCAGCTCCTGTGGACAGCAGAGTCTCCTGCCCCTCTCCTTTCCATGGCTGGCTAGATGGCCTCAGGGCATTGTGAGGAGCTGACAGTCAGGGTCTCTGTGCATCAGCCAGCTGTATGGAGGAGAGGAGGAGGAGGCAGCAGCAGCACTGCCAGGTGCTCAGCAGCAGGCTGGATTAACACTGGTCTGCCTGCCAACAGAGAAGTCAGAAGAATAGATGCATTCTGACATTTAATCAATGAGAGGGATTTTCATCAGATGTCTTAGGAATGTGAGGCAGTAGGAAGGGGGTGTTTTAGATAGGTGGGATGATACTGTCATCCTTGTCATTCTGTATGGGGATTATTAGGCCTCAGCACTCTCTATGATATCTCTCTCATTTTGGGACTGAAATACTGCATTATGTCTTTGTTTTGTAATCTCACAGGTTACTTTATTTGGAAAACTGTGACAAAAATTAGGAGAATAGAGTTTATGTTAAGTATATTGTGACAAAGTATTCTTCCTTAACTTGTTGCTTCACTCCATTTGAGTACATGATCCTCGCCACCATCATCGCCAACTGTATCGTCCTGGCCTTGGAGCAGCACCTGCCTGGAGAGGACAAGACCCCCATGTCCAAGAGACTGGTGAGTAAACCATCTACCAATACACTGTGTTTTAAGTCAGTCGTCATCAGTGGGATTCTCCATACTTGCAGAAGTTTCTTTCAAAAACACAATTTCCCTCCCAATTCCTTATTCATGAAATTTGGTATTTAATTGTAATCTGACATTTTCTCCAAAGATTGGAGAGAAATGGATAGTTGCAGCAAAAAGAGAACACTTAATATTGTTTTATGACTTTAGAATACATTGTTAGCTTGGAAATTAGTTGTTTTATTTTATTTTAGTGTTTGTTGTTGTTATTATTTGATTTGTATGTTTTTGTTATTTTATAGTATGTGTTGACTAAGATTGGGGATGGGGTGGGGCCGCCAGGGGTATGTTTGGGATGGGGGGTGAGAGGATGGGGTTGTTCAAAAAGGGGGGGGAAATTGTATTGTTTTTATAGATTTTATTGCCATTGTGATCCAATAAAAACAATTGTTCCGAAAAATGAAATAATTGTTTGTTAAAGGCATATAATAAATGTCTGAGTTACTGTGTATTTCCTGCATTATGTATGAATTAATTCTGAATGCAGTATACCTATTGAGCCATTGCATAGACCATAAAGGTCCAAATTGGTCCTCTGAGTTCCCTGCTGCCTCAGAATGCAAAATCATTGATTATCTTTAAGACACATTTAACATGTGTAACAATGTTACACTTTAACCAAACAAAGTACAAATAACTGTATATACTATAGCATTATATAAAAGTGGTGTTTTTGGCATGTCACAGTTATCCCCTCTAACCCGTTAGTAGCTTGTTAGTTTTACAGTTGTGTTTTATTGTTTCCTCCAGTAGAGTGTGAAAATACCTGGATTAATTGGTTCTCATTCGATAAATAGCTATGACAGCTATTATATATATATATATATATATATATATATATATATATATATATATATATTATCATGCTAATTGTACATCTGTGAGCACATGAGAGTGCTTACCTGCCTGCTGAGAGAAAAATTTAATTAGCCCTTTCCTGAGCACATGTAAGAGTCTGAGAGAAGCCTTTGAAAAGGGAAAAACATAAATGATTGCTTGTTATGTACTGTAGTATATGTATTCTTTAGAGGAATGTTTCATTATATGTGTTTAATTTTCAACAGATTTAAGTGTTTTTCCATTAACCTAAAGCGTGATAAATGTGTCCACACAAATGCTGTTACTGTATATGCTTTGTTCTGTAACCTTTCATGTTATCATGACCACTTTGTACTGTAGTTAACATTTACATTTTAGTCATTTTGTCTGATATGTCAATTTTTTATTCACAGGAAAAGACAGAGCCTTACTTCATTGGGATGTTCTGCTTTGAAGCTGGGATTAAAGTGGTGGCGTTGGGATTTGTATTCCATAAAGGCTCCTACCTGAGAAACGGCTGGAACATCATGGATTTCATTGTGGTTCTGAGTGGGTGAGTACGGTAGGCTGTCTCAGTCAGCTGAAACACTACAGGACTGTTAATATACTGCTGTATAACACCCTCCTGTTTCAACACCCTGTTCATGGCTGCTTGCTCAAATAAGACGGGTGTATTGCACTTGCACTAGCCTAGTTCATTATATTGATTTTTGAAAGGTTTTATTGAATGTTCATCAATGTTCTTGGCATGTTTAACAGACTGTTTCATGTGTATTTGACTTTATCAGATGGATGTTGTTAATTTCCTGGAAGGAGTTAATTTAATTTCTGAGGCAAATATCGTGGCACATCTTCTCAGTTCAGATGCCAAGAACAAAACACTGTCCGTGGAATAATCAAATCTTGCGGACGCATAGCTTTAGGGCTCTTAGTGTCTTCAACTAAAATAACACACAAGAATACAGTTCACCTTTAGGCTTTTACACACAATGGAAAGGAATATATGTTTCCACTGTCTAGACTCCTGGAGCAAATGATTGCAGTGGACAATGAAAAGGTTACTACAGGTTATTTGCTGATCTAAAAGGGGTAAGGGATTCTCTTGAGAGGCTGAGGACGAAGACAGTTTATCTTCCTAACAGCACTGCCTGTTACATTTGAGTCATTTAGCAGACGCTCTTATCCAGAGCAATTATTGTTAAGTGCCTTGCAGATTTTTCACCTAGTGAACTCGGGGATTCGAACCAGCGACCTTTCGGTTACGGGCCCAACGCGCTTAACTGCTAGGCTACACGCCACCTCTGTTGAAAACATCAGGGCCAACTCTGGTTCAATACACACACATACGCACACAGATGAAATATTAATCCATTCCATAGTGCAAAAGTACAAAGGGTGGCAAGGTTCTTACAGAATTTTACATGATTCTCTGCGTTTCATTATTAATGAGCGCAGGCTCACAGTGCTGAATAAGGCCCAGCTCTCTGCTGAAAGGAGGGGAGGAAAAGGAGGAGAGGAGAAAGGGATGGGGTGGGAGAGGAGTGTCAGACTGGTGCTGTGGAGCCATGTCCTTAAAGCTCTGATAATGTCTCCTCACCCACAGTGCCCATCACCCCCAACCTCACCCCTCCTCTCTGGCTGTGTGTCTTGATGTGTGTGTGGATGGTCATATGTGGAGATGTTATGCCTTGTCAGATATTCCCAGCCAGGTGAGAGGGGAGTGGTCTGGCTGTAGCTACTCTTCTTCTGCATTACATTTACATTACATTTTAGTAATTTAGCAGACGCTCTTATCCAGAGCAACTTACAGTTAGTGAGTGTATACATTTTTCATACTGGCCCCCCGTGGGAAACGAACCCACCACACCACAGCCCAAAGTAGAGATTTAATTAAAACCCAGCGAGGAGCAGTGAATTCAAATGGATTTGGTTACTCCGCTGACTTTCTCCGTAGACTCCTCTCATCTGGCCTCATTTTCCCCCTAAATGACCTGTCGTATCTAACCTTTGAGATACACGATTACTACTCTACTCAGACATTTGTCTTCTCACACTGCGTATATTGATACATTTTCCTCTTCAGGTTTTACATTACATTATTTTTAGGGATATGTGCCGGGTGAGTGCATTCCAATCTCTTGATACCAAATCTTGTACTTTTAGGGCTCTATTTTTGGCTGGTGCCAAGGCGGCGAAAGTGTCAAACGCGCGTTAGTTGGCAATTTCGCAATGTAGAAACTGGTGCTCTGGCATTTTCCACCCCTTGCACCAGGTTTGGCAATTTACCTGTCTAACATCAGCTCGCGTGCACTGAGGTGGGAGGGGTGGTAATATTTGAGGTGTGTCCTTCAAAACAAGTGCAAAAGTGACAATTTCATGGAGCACAAATTGTGAGATTTAAGACCAACGAAAAGCAGGTCTTAGCGGTAACGCAGATGGTAATGACATTGATTTGAGAGTGGAAGCGCAACCTATCCAGCTGTGATGCACAGTGCCCATATGTGTCACGATCGTTGGTTAGAGATGAGGACCAAGGCGCAGCGTTGAAGGTGAACATATCTTTTTATTACTGATCACACGATCAAAACAATAAACGATAACGTGACGTCTACAGTTTAACACAAACCGAAATGAACAAGAAACCACAAACACAAAGTGAAAGACAGACAGTTAAATATGGCTCCCAATCAGAGACACCCAGCTGACACTCGTTGCCTCTGATTGGGAGTCACTCAGCCCAACATAGAAAATCAAACATAGAATTACACACCCTGGCTCAACATAACATAGTCCCCAGAGCCAGGGCGTGACAGTACCCCCCCCCAAAGGCGCGGACTCCGGCCGCGCCAAACAACCACAACAGGGGAGGGACCGGGTGGGCACTCCGCCTCGGCGGCGGATCCGGCTCCGGACATGACCCAGGCACGGGTTGTGCTGGACTGACGACGCACACCCCTGGCTTGATGCGTGGAGGAGGAACGGGCCGGACCGGGCTGACGAAGCGCACCCCTGACTTGGTGCGGGGAGCAGGAATGAGCCGGACCGGGCTGACGACGCGCACCACTGACCCGGTGCGGGGAGCTTGGACGGGCCGGACCGGGCTGGCGACGCGCACCACAGACTTGGTGCGGAGAGCAGGAACGGGCCGGACAGGGCTGACGAAACGCACCATAGACTTGGTGCGGAGAGCAGGCACGGGCCGTGCCGGACTGACGACGCACACCACTGGCTTGGTGCGGGAAGCTTGGATGGGCCGGACTGGGCTGGCGACGCGCACCACAGACTTGGTGCGGAGAGCAGGAACGGGCCGGACAGGGCTGACGAAACGCACCATAGACTTGGTGCGGAGAGCAGGCACGGGCCGTGCCGGACTGACGACGCACACCACTGGCTTGGTGCGGGAAGCTTGGATGGGCCGGACTGGGCTGGCGACGCGCACCACAGACTTGGTGCGGAGCGCAGGAACGGGCCGGGCTGGGCTGTCGACGCACACCGTAGGTTTGGTGCGGGGAGCAGGAATAGACCGGACCGTACTGGGGACACACACCACTGGCTCTACACCGGGATCTGGAACGGGCCGGACCGGACTGGCAACACACGCCAGTACCTCTCGCCGTGCCTCTACACCCTCCATCCCCTCTTCTACCAGTGGCCCCCGTAACCTGGCGGCCTCCTCTGCAACCCCGCTGGACCGCTCCATAGCGGCCTCCTGCTGCCCCGACGTCGTGAGCCCCCCCCCTAAAAATTTTCTGGGGGTCTCTCCTCCCCGTGGGCCAGGCCTCCATCATTCTCGCCAGACTCTCACCCCACTGCTCCAAACTCCAACCTCTCTCCTCTTCTCTTGGCTTGGCCCAGTCGAGACTCCTACTCAACTGCTCCCAAGTCCTTCCTCTCTCTTCTTCATGCTGCTTGGTCCAGTTATGGTGGTTTCTTCTGTCACGATCGTTGGTTAGAGATGAGGACCAAGGCGCAGCGTTGAAGGTGAACATATCTTTTTATTACTGATCACACGATCAAAACAATAAACGATAACGTGACGTCTACAGTTTAACACAAACCGAAATGAACAAGAAACCACAAACACAAAGTGAAAGACAGACAGTTAAATATGGCTCCCAATCAGAGACACCCAGCTGACACTCGTTGCCTCTGATTGGGAGTCACTCAGCCCAACATAGAAAATCAAACATAGAATTACACACCCTGGCTCAACATAACATAGTCCCCAGAGCCAGGGCGTGACAATATGCTCATGTAACAAGAGGGGAAATGTCCATTTTGGGCCGTTAACCCTCGTAATTAGAAACATAAGAAATTAATCACCAAAGCTTAATTAAAAGAATACGTTTAGGAGCAGCAACAGTGAGCGGACATCCCCTTTCTATCAGTATTTTAGCCAGCTCCCGTTATTATTTTGGACATACGTAAAACCCCCTCCATGTAGGCTACCTGTGTCCACATGCCCATCATGAAATGAGAGATGAGTTGATGCAGGTGGTGACCCTCGTAGTTAGAAACATTTAAGTTATTTTCCTCTAACAATTGCTTGTTTCATTTCATTAAAAACCTAAACTTATTAGAATGATTCACCGTCCTTGGCTTTATGGTGAGAAAATCCATCGCTCGCATGCAATGCAATTTAGGAGCCTTCTGTTATTTCTGGAGAAGTGTGAATGCGATCTGTAAGGTCCTTCCATGATGTTTATAAAACATTATATTTGGGAACAGTATAATGTTAAGTCAACATTCCCCCTTTATATTGGATCTTACTCCAGCTCCTGTGTAGAGTTTGGATCTGTGTAAAACCTTCCATAGTCAATGTTGCCTCAATATTATATGCCCAATGGGGAGACAATATGGTGCCTTTAACTGTATTTAGATATAGCCAATTTAAAACAAGTTGATGTTTCGTTTTTATTAGAATTGTATTCACATTTTTCACTCTCTTTTTAAGCCTTATCAATAGGCTAGTGAATTTAATCTTGCTTATTGACAACGTTTGGCATGTCCATGGCTCAGACATGGAAAACAAAATGTAATTTACGGTAGGCCTAGCCCTTATATCAGTGTGAATGCTATGTTTAACAATATACTGAATTTCCGTATCGAAGCCATGCAATTACTTACAATGTGAGCTGCAAACATGTTCAACATATTTAGCAACGATGGGAAAGCCTACACACGTTGTTATTTTGTTTATGATAGGTTAATTAACAAACTAGGCTATAATGGACTAACATTCGAATTGGAGTTGATGACAACGCAATACATAAAAGACCGTAAATACACAACTTGAAGCATGGAGCACGTTCTGATTGGCCTTTGAGGGGTCAAGCCTCGACACCTACAACTTATTTATTAATCAAAACCCAGCCCTTTCACGCCACCGCCAGCTACTGTGCATATAATTCCCATTGTGAAAATAACAAAAATATTTCTGACACAGCCCCAACCTGTAGGGCTACCGCCAGTGCTAAGATTTACTATTGCGTTAGGTTCGTTAAAATTGAGCCCTTAACCCCCTAAAGTCGATTGACACACCTGTGCGTCAATCTAATTAACATAATTTAAAACATCCCCATCAGAATCCGTCTTTTTAAGCTAGAGATATCTGGTTTTTGAATGAGTTGCGTCTCAATCCACTGCATCTGCCTATGTTGGCCTTCCGCATCTGCGGTGGAAAGTGGCAGACATACAGCGCTGTTTGTCAGACCAGGAGACATAATGAAAACGTCTGTAGCATCCGAACGGTTAGGTCTACAAACTAACATAGCAGTAAAGTCCAAATTCAATATTTTATCTAATCATTTTTCAATATAATTTTGTTTATACCAACAGGGGTCCTAAAATTCAAAATCAAATAGCTAAACAATTCCATATTGTGGTGAATGATGGACGGAGTCAGGCGCAGGAGTAAAATAACCGAATGCAGATTTATTCCTTCCAGACATACAATGCGCCTACAACGGCAATCGAAACAGGTACAGGGGAAACAATCCTCCCTGACCAAACACAGTCTCAGAAAATACAATAAATGTAATGACACAGGGGAAAATCAACCCTGGCAAAATAAATGAGAGAGTATCTCAACCGAGCTACTCTCCTCCCACATAGAACAATCACTCACAAAGACAAGGGGCAGAGGGAACACTTATACACAGACTAATTAGGGGATGAGCACCAGGTGTGTGTGATTGACAAGACAAGACAAGTGGAGTGATGAGAATGGGAGCGGCAGTAGCTAGTGAGCCGGTGACGACGAACGCCGAAACCTGCCCGAACAAGGAGGGGAGGCAGCCTCGGCGGAAGTCATGACACATACAGTGGGGAAAAAAAGTATTTAGTCAGCCACCAATTGTGCAAGTTCTCCCACTTAAAAAGATGAGAGAGGCCTGTAATTTTCATCATAGGTACACGTCAACTATGACAGACAAAATGAGAAAAGAAATCCAGAAAATCACATTGTAGTATTTTTTATGAATTTATTTGCAAATTATGGTGGAAAATAAGTATTTGGTCAATAACAAAAGTTTCTCAATACTTTGTTATATACCCTTTGTTGGCAATGACACAGGTCAAACGTTTTCTGTAAGTCTTCACAAGGTTTTCACACACTGTTGCTGGTATTTTGGCCCATTCCTCCATGCAGATCTCCTCTAGAGCAGTGATGTTTTGGGGCTGTCGCTGGGCAACACGGACTTTCAACTCCCTCCAAAGATTTTCTATGGGGTTGAGATCTGGAGACTGGCTAGGCCACTCCAGGACCTTGAAATGCTTCTTACGAAGCCACTCCTTCGTTGCCCGGGCGGTGTGTTTGGGATCATTGTCATGCTGAAAGACCCAGCCACGTTTCATCTTCAATGCCCTTGCTGATGGAAGGAGGTTTTCACTCAAAATCTCACAATACATGGCCCCATTCATTCTTTCCTTTACACGGATCAGTCGTCCTGGTCCCTTTGCAGAAAAACAGCCCCAAAGCATGATGTTTCCACCCCCATGCTTCACAGTAGGTATGGTGTTCTTTGGATGCAACTCAGCATTCTTTGTCCTCCAAACACGAGAGAGTTGAGTTTTTACCCAAAAGTTATATTTTGGTTTCATCTGACCATATGACATTCTCCCAATCCTCTTCTGGATCATCCAAATGCACTCTAGCAAACTTCAGACGGGCCTGGACATGTACTGGCTTAAGCAGGGGGACACGTCTGGCACTGCAGGATTTGAGTCCCTGGCGGCGTAGTGTGTTACTGATGGTAGGCTTTGTTACTTTGGTCCCAGCTCTCTGCAGGTCATTCACTAGGTCCCCCCGTGTGGTTCTGGGATTTTTGCTCACCGTTCTTGTGATCATTTTGACCCCACGGGGTGAGATCTTGCGTGGAGCCCCAGATCGAGGGAGATTATCAGTGGTCTTGTATGTCTTCCATTTCCTAATAATTGCTCCCACAGTTGATTTCTTCAAACCAAGCTGCTTACCTATTGCAGATTCAGTATTCCCAGCCTGGTGCTGGTCTACAATTTTGTTTCTGGTGTCCTTTGACAGCTCTTTGGTCTTGGCCATAGTGGAGTTTGGAGTGTGACTGTTTGAGGTTGTGGACAGGTGTCTTTTATACTGATAACAAGTTCAAACAGGTGCCATTAATACAGGTAATGAGTGGAGGACAGAGGAGCCTCTTAAAGAAGAAGTTACAGGTCTGTGAGAGCCAGAAATCTTGCTTGTTTGTAGGTGACCAAATACTTATTTTCCACCATAATTTGCAAATAAATTCATTAAAAATCCTACAATGTGATTTTCTGGAATTTTTTTCCTCAATTTGTCTGTTATAGTTGACGTGTACCTATGATGAAAATTACAGGCCTCTCTCATCTTTTTAAGTGGGAGAACTTGCACAATTGGTGGCTGACTAAATACTTTTTTACCCCACTGTATGTTATCTTAGTATAACCCCCCCCGCCCCCCCCCCCCCCAAAGGCTTAGACTTTTAGAGGTTAATGTCAGACAATAACAATGTAAATAGAATATAAAATGAATCAAAAACTGTCTGCTTATGAGATCATTTTGCTAATTTCCTCAAATTGCTTGGTTTACCAGGCATACAGTATTGACATTGGTAGAGGCCAGTGCCGATTTTAGCATGTAAATCTTGGGGGGGGGATGCATGCGAGCAAAGCCACTACACAACACAACACTAAACAATACATTAATTGCACTATAACGGTGACAAACGGTGCCCACAAACTGTTAGGGCCTACATAAAGCTGTCCCAACAGCAGAGTCCCAACAGCAGTCCCAACACCTTACCACTGCTACACCTGGCTATCAGCGGAGCCTTGTCTGGCAGCGAAACAGTTCATTCAGCCTCATTTACTGCCTTTAAAAAAAAAACATAGCTGATCTGGCTGACTTGCTTAAACAAATGTGGTTTCTACTGACAATTGAGATGTACAAACTATGGCATAAGGGGACGACAAGCAGATAAAATGCAATCCGTAATTTCAATTAAGACATTGATGAGCAAGCTAGGACCGACATAGTCAATATACAGTGAGGGAAAAAAGTATTTCATCCCCTGCTGATTTTGTACGTTTGCCCACTGACAAAGACATGATCAGTCTATAATTTTAATGGTAGGTTTATTTGAACAGTGAGAGACAGAATAACAACAAAAAAAATCCAGAAAAACGCATGTCAAAAATGTTATAAATTGATTTGCATTTTAATGAGGGAAATAAGTATTTGACCCCTCTGCAAAACATGACTTAGTACATGGTGGCAAACCCTTGTTGGCAATCACAGAGGTCAGACGACATGTCAGGAGGGATTTTGTCCCACTCCTCTTTGCAGATCTTCTCCAAGTCATTATGGTTTCGAGGCTGACGTTTGGCAACTCGAACCTTCAGCTCCCTCCACAGATTTTCTATGGGATTAAGGTCTGGAGACTGGCTAGGCCACTCCAGGACCTTAATGTGCTTATTTTTGAGCCACTCCTTTGTTGCCTTGGCCATGTGTTTTGGGTCATTGTCATGCTGGAATACCCATCCACGACCCATTTTCAATGCCCTGGCTGTGGGAAGGAGGTTCTCACCCAAGATTTGACGTCCCTTTGATGTGGTGAAGTTGTCCTGTCCCCTTAGCAGAAAAACACCCCCAAAGCATAATGTTTCCACCTCCATGTTTGACAGTGGGGATGGTGTTCTTGCGGTCATAGGCAGCATTCCTCCTCCTCCAAACACGGCGAGTTGAGTTGATGCCAAAGAGCTCCATTTTGGTCTCATCTGACCACAACACTTTCACCTAGTTCTCCTCTGAATCATTCAGATGTTCATTGGCAAACTTCAGACGGGCCTGTATATGTGCTTTCTTGAGCAGAGGGACCTTGCGGGCACTGCAGGATTTCAGTCCTTCACAGCGTAGTGTGTTACCAATTGTTTTCTTGGTGACTATGGTCCCAGCTGCCTTGAGATCATTGACAAGATCCTCCCGTGTAGTTCTGGGCTGATTCCTCACCGTTCTCATGATCATTGCAACTCCACGAGGTGAGATCTTGCATGGAGCCCCCCGAATAATCGCACCAACTGTTGTCACCTTCTCACCAAGCTGCTTGGCGATGGTCTTGTAGCCCATTCCAGCCTTGTGTAGGTCTACAATCTTGTCCCTGACATCCTTGGAGAGCTCTTTGGTCTTGGCCATGGTGGAGGTTTGGAATCTGATTGATTGATTGCTTCTGTGGACAGGTGTCTTTTATACAGGTAACAAACTGAGATTAGGAGCACTCCCTTTAAGAGTGTGTGTCTAATCTCAGCTCGTTACCTGTATAAAAGACACCTGGGAGCCAGAAATCTTTCTGATTGAGAGGGGGTCAAATACTTATTTCCCTCATTAAAATGCAAATCAATTCATAACATTTTTTACATGCGTTTTTTCTGGATTTTTTTGTTGTTATTCTGTCTCTTACTGTTCAAATAAACCTACCATTAAAATTATAGACTGATCATTTCTTTGTCAGTGGGCAAATGTACAAAATCAGCAGGGGATCAAATACTTTTTTCCCTCACTGTAACTATTTATTCAGCACTTTTTAAATGTACAGCGACAGAATTCAGAACATGGGCCGTTCTTACAGTGTTCTCCCTGTATACGAAGTCAGAATCGTAAGATAAATAAAGGGGGCATATAAGCAGGCAATGATAGCTCTTACAATATTCCATGATTACATTTCTCTAAAACAGGTTACAGGCTACATGTGCACCACCAAGTCAGAACAGTAGGCGAAATTAAGAGGGGATAATAGACCAAATTATTAGGGTGAGGCACATGGGCTACCAACAGTTTACTACACAACAAACACTTAGTATTACTTTCTTAGCTACAATATACATATCTCCCTGGCATATTACGTCATTTATGCAGCAGCATACAATACATTTTTGGACTCACCTTGTTGTGCTGTGCTCACTTGAACAGGAAGGTGGCGCGGAGGTCCTTTGTGGGCAAATTATGTCATCAAACTTTGTCATCAAAGTCTGGCATTCTCTGGATTTATGGTGCTTTCAAGACAACTGGGAACTCTGAAAAAAACAAGGTTGAATCATGATGATGTCAGTGATCTTCAGGTTGTAGCTCTAGAAAGAGGACAGAGTTCCCGATTTACAATTCCGAGTTGGATGACCATTCAAAACGTATTTTCCTAGTCGGAGCTTGTTTTTTCCTGAGTTCCCAGTTGTCTTGAACTCACTGAAGTAAGATTTCCCAGTTCCGAGTTAACAGTTGTTTTGAGTGCGGCAGAAATCATGCTGGATTGACAGCATGGCCCATGTTGAAAGTTGATCATTTTAAGCTTGGAAAAGAGACCCATAAACCAGACTTGGGACCACACAGCCACTCCACTGAATAGCAGGCTAGTGATTGCTTTGCAATGCTTGCAGTTAGCCACTAATTCCTTCCAAACCACTCATTGTTGAATATGCGATTTCCAACTTGTTGTGTAATGTTTATGTCCAATGGCCGATGCGTATAGATACGTTTTATCTATAATTTCTCTTCATTATTTCTCTTCATATGACAAGGATTAAAAAGGATTTGCCAGTAGATTGTTTTATTTTTTATATATATATATATATATATATATATATATATACACACAGTGGGGAGAACAAGTATTTGATACACTGCCGATTTTGCAGGTTTTCCTACTTACAAAGCATGTAGAGGTCTGTAATTTTTTTCATAGGTACACTTCAACTGTGAGAGACGGAATCTAAAACAAAAATCCAGAAAATCACATTGTATGATTTGTAAGTAATTAATTTGCATTTTATTGCATAACTATTTGATCACCTACCAACCAGTAAGAATTCCGGCTCTCACAGACCTGTTAGTTTTTCTTTAAGAAGCCCTCCTGTTCTCCACTCATTACCTGTATTAACTGCACCTGTTTGAACTCGTTACCTGTATAAAAGACACCTGTCCACACACTCAATCAAACAGACTCCAACCTCTCCACAATGGCCAAGACTAGAGAGCTGTGTAAGGACATCAGGGATAAAATTGTAGACCTGCACAAGGCTGGGATGGGCTACAGGACAATAGGCAAGCAGCTTGGTGAGAAGGCAACAACTGTTGGCGCAATTATTAGAAAATGGAAGAAGTTCAAGATGACGGTCAATCACCCTCGGTCTGGGGCTCCATGCAAGATCTCACCTCGTGGGGCATCAATGATCATGAGGAAGGTGAGGGATCAGCCCAGAACTACACGGCAGGACCTGGTCAATGACCTGAAGAGAGCTGGGACCACAGTCTCAAAGAAAACCATTAGTAACACACTACGCCATCATGGATTAAAATCCTGCAGCGCACGCAAGGTCCCCCTGCTCAAGCCAGCGCATGTCCAGGCCCGTCTGAAGTTTGCCAATGACCATCTGGATGATCCAGAGGAGGAATGGGAGAAGGTCATGTGGTCTGATGAGACAAAAATATAGCTTTTTGGTCTAAACTCCACTCGCCGTGTTTGGAGGAAGAAGAAGGATTTAGTACAACCCCAAGAACACCATCCCAACCGTGAAGCATGGAGGTGGAAACATCATTCTTTGGGGATGCTTTTCTGCAAAGGGGACAGGACGACTGCACCGTATTGAGGGGAGGATGGATGGGGCCATGTATCGCGAGATCTTGGCCAACAACCTCCTTCCCTCAGTAAGAGCATTGAAGATGGGTCGTGGCTGGGTCTTCCAGCATGACAACGACCCGAAACACACAGCCAGGGCAACTAAGGAGTGGCTCCGTAAGAAGCATCTCAAGGTCCTGGAGTGGCCTTCCAGTCTCCAGACCTGAATCCAATAGAAAATATTTGGAGGGAGCTGAAAGTCTGTATTGCCCAGCGACAGCCCCGAAACCTGAAGGATCTGGAGAAGGTCTGTATGGAGGAGTGGGCCAAAATCCCTGCTGCAGTGTGTGCAAACCTGGTCAAGACCTACAGGAAACATATAATCTCTGTAATTGCAAACAAAGGTTTCTGTACCAAATATTAAGTTCTGCTTTTCTGATGTATCAAATACTTATGTCATGCAATAAAATGCAAATTAATTACTTAAAAATCATACAATGTGATTTTCTGGATTTTTGTTTTAGATTCCGTCTCTCACAGTTGAAGTGTACCTATGATAAAAATGTCAGACCTCTACATGCTTTGTAAGTAGGAAAACCTGCAAAATCGGCAGTGTATCATATACTTGTTCTCCCCACTGTATCTATACAGCTCTGGAAAAAATTAAGAGACCACTGCGAAATTATCAGTTTCACTGGTTTTACTATTTATAGATATGTGTTTGGGTAAAAATAACATTTTTGTTTTATTCTACAAACTACTGACAACATTTCTCCCAAATTCCAAATAAAAATATTGTCATTTAGAGCATTTTTTGCAGAAAATGAAAACTGGTCAAAATAACAAAGAAAATAAGTTCATGTTAATTTCTAAACAACACAATACTAATGTTTTAACTTAGGAAGAGTTCAGAAATCAATATTTGGTGGAATAATCCTGATTTTCAATCACAGCTTTCATGCGTCTTGGCATGCTCTCCACCAGTCTTTCACATTGATGTTGGGTGACTTTATGCCACTCCTGGCGCAAAAATTCAAGCAGCTCGGCTTTATTTGATGGCTTGTGACCATCCATCTTCCTCTTGATCACATTCCAGAAGTTTTCAATGGGGTTCAGGTCTGGAGATTGGGCTGGCCATGACAGGTTCTTGATCTGGTGGTCCTCCATCCACACCTTGATTGACCTGGCTGTGTGGCATGGCGCATTGTCCTGCTGGAAAAACCAATCCTCAGAGTTGGAGAACAATGTCAGAGCAAAAGGAAGCACGTTTTCTTCCAGGACAACCTTGTACGTGGCTTGATTCATGCGTCCTTCACAAAGACAAATCTGCCCGATTCCAGCCTTGCTGAAGCACCCCCAGATCATCACCGATCCTCCAACAAATTTCACAGTGGGTGCGAGACACTGTGGCTTGTAGGCCACTCCAGGTCTCCATCTAACCATTAGACGACCAGGTGTTGGGCAAAGCTGATAATTGGACTCATCAGAGAAGATGACCTTACTCCAGTCCTCTACGGTCCAATCCTTATGGTCTTTTGCAAACCTCAGCCTGGCTCTTCTTTGCTTCTCATTGATGAAGGTCTTTTTTTCTAGCTTTGCACGACTTCAGCCCTGCCCCTAGAAGCCTGTTTCGAACCGTCCTCGCCGTGCACTTCACCCCAGCTGCTGTTTGCCATTCTTTGTGTAGGTCACTTGATGTCATCCTACGGTTGTTGAGTGACATTCGAATGACTTGGCGGTCATCCTGGTCAGTAGAGAGTCATTTTCACCCTCTGCCGGTCTGTAGCTTTGTTGTCCCCAATGTCTGCTGCTTGAAGTTGTTCTTATGAACCGCCGTCATTGACATTTTAAGGATGGAAGTAACCTGACGCTCACTGTATCCCTCTGCCAGTAAAGCCAGAATTGAACCCTTCTTTTCCTCACTCAAAACTTTCCTTTTCAACTCTTTTGGCATGGTCAATAGTTATTTTTTGATTAATATTACTTTTGAGCTTACTATTAGCACTGGTCCTATTGCAAGAGTATAGTGATGAACACAGAAGTGGTTTTTATACTTTTCCTCGTTAAATAAGATTTGGTTCAGGTGATCACCTAATCAGTACCTAATTCAGTAGAATGAGGTGTGCCTGTGTTGGAATTTAACAGACACTGGAATGGAATGGCTGTCATGCTGATTTAAGAAAAATTTGCAGTGGTCTCTTAATTTTTTCCAGAGCTATATATATATATATATATATATATATATATATATATATATATATATATATATATATATATATATATATATATACATACATACATACATACATACATACATACATACATACATACATACATATACACATACATACATATATATACACATACATACATATATATACAGTGGGGGAAAAAAGTATTTAGTCAGCCACCAATTGTGCAATTGTGTTATAGTTGACGTGTACCTATGATGAAAATTACAGGCCTCTCTCATCTTTTTAAGTGGGAGAACTTGCACAATTGGTGGCTGACTAAATACTTTTTTTTCCCCACTGTACATATCCTTTAAAAATATATATTTCCCTTTATTACTTTCCAACCCCACCACCCCTTCCCTAATTGGAGGAAACTAGTGAACAACAATGCTTAGGCCTCTACTTCCAGCTTATACATACTATATTTTATGGACACAGTCAATTTTACAATAATTCAATTTTGTTTGTTTTTACTCCTGTACTTCCTCTACCCTCAACCTCTCCAATCATTTTCATGAAGTCCATCCGGTTTGCTTCTATATGCCATATCTTTCACAAAAGCTCTCAACCTATAACCTATATACTTATTGTGGACACAGTATGCTTATTATTAGTTATCTTGTTGTTATTAGTTGTTGTTAGTTGTTATTAGTCCCATCCTTCAACTCCATTGAACACCACCCATCTATCTCTTAACACCATCCATATTGGATTTCTATTTGCCATATATTTTTCAACTGTACTGTGATGTTTTACAAAAATTCTGAACCCTTCTATTCTCATTGTTTCTACAGATTGTAAATTGAAAATGTTTTTTTTTGCTAAAAATATTGTTATATTATTGATCGATTGACTATGACTTTTCAGATCACCCAGTATTGCTATCTGCAGGGTTAGCTCCAGTTAAATATTGCAATCCTTTAGCCATTCCTGGACCTGTGTCCAAAAACAAGCTACAAATGGACAGTACCAAAACAAATGATCTAATGATTCTGTCTCTTCGCAGCAAAATCTGCAGAGCTGGGAAGATTCTATCCCCCATATAAATAACATTCTATTGGTAGCAAGAATTTTGTATAATAATTTATATAGAAAAATTATAAGTTTTGAATCCTGCGTCGTTTTGGGTATCAGTTCATAAACACTATGCCATGGAATCGGTACGTCAAAAATCTCTTCCCAACTATTTTGCAATCTATATGGGACGGCTGTCAATCCTTTGGTCCTTAAATGAAACTGGTATACTTTTTTATTTATCACAATTTTCTTTAACCAATTATGTTTAATGCAGGGCCGACAGACAAGTTCCTTACTTTTTCCCCCTTCACTTTCCTCTTCCATTTTTGCGGTAATGCTGCAATTATTTGGTTGTAATTTTGGGTAGAGCAGATATTTCCATATGTTTTTGTTAGCTGCATGTGTGACATAACTCCACCAGTCCTACCTATGATATCATTTACGAAGATTATACCTTTTTGTAAAAAATCTTTTATCAATTAGTATATTTGAGTTTAACCACTATTTGTTGCATTATTTGTTCTGTTGTTTCTGGAGGATTCAATTGAAATTGCAACCAACTTTCTATGGTTTGTTTTAGAAATAGTGATATTTGGGAGATGATTTCCTTTTCAAATAACTGAAAGTGAGAGGTTGTAATCTGAATAAAGGGGAAAAGGCCATTCTTGAACATTGGGTGAGACAATCTTACTAATTTGCTAGAGAGCCAGTTCGGATGTAAGTATAACTTTTGTATGACTGAAGCTTTTAGTGATAGGTCTAATCCTTTAATATTTAATAATTTCTGTCCTCCGAATTCATATTCATTATATAAATATGCCCGTTTAATTTTGTCTGGCTGGAATATTTTTTTCTCATATAATTAAAAAAACTGTTCGCTAGGCGTAGGCAAGACCTACAATGTTGTTGCCAGTAGATTGTTGACTTGATTCATGATGATGACTGCTAGCTAAGATTTTGAAAGTATGATGTAGACATGATCAGTCCAATCAAAGCTACCGTAGATATAACGTGATTTGACGTCATTTTCATCTGTGGCCAATGACCTTGAGCCTTCTTGGATGGGCACTTCTAATGTAACTCTATGGCAGCACCCAAGGGGCTTGAATTTTCGAGCCCTACCCTTAGATTTGGCGGTGACATAGTGTCCCCATGAGTGACAGAACACTGAGCCAATCACGGCGCAACTAGAGAACATTACCAACCCCTACACTCCGTATTTTATACTGTCTGCCCCACCACCACAGAAAGCACTGAGCTAGGCTGAAACACCTGCATTTTGGAGCTGCCTTACTCAAGAAAGCAAAAAAGAGACCATGTTTGTGTGCGGCTTTATTAACTAAATTATTTATTTTAATTTTTTACATTGTTTGCAAACTGATATGTGACACGTATTAATGCCAAAATAACATGCAAAACAGGCAACCAAAAAATTAATAAAAACATTATTATTAATATTGTAATTTTATGTGTGTGCAAAAACAGAGCCCTGAATGACGGGTTGCCACTGGTAGAGGCCCAATGCAGCTGTTTTTATATCAATATCAAATAATTTCTGGTTAACAATTAAGTACCTTACTGTAATAGATTTCCATTCAAATAGGCAAAATAGCTTTTTAGCAAAAAACTATTACTCAAAAAAACTGTTTCACAAGCAATACTTTTGCTAGGACTGTCTGGGAGTGGTCTGAGTGGGGAGGGGAAAACTGAAAACTAGCTGTTATTGGCAGAGAGTTTCGGAACTCTCGTTGTTATTGGTCTGCTAACCAATTTACCTAATTTGACATGTCACCATGGAAAGCTGGAACTCCTGCCCATGCAAACCTGCTGATTACAAAGTCCTGTGTAGATTGTATTTTCAAACAGCAACTATCAGGAAATAACAATGATTTAAAAAAATCCCACACTTTTACAGTGTTAGTTTCATCAGCTATTGTACAATATGATATAAAACACAGAATATTGACTGCACTGGGCCTTTAATGCAATGATCAGAGGGGTTTTCTATTCCAGTTTAGATGACTGTATTTGGCAGTAGTTTCTTACCTCACCTGTCAGTTACTGGCCCTTGCCAAGTGATCTCAGCTTCCAGATGTATCATTATAACGTTTCGTATCATTTTATTACTCTTAGTGAGCACTTTCCACTTTCCAGCACTGACTGATGGACAGGTTGACAACTGTGTTGTATTTTCTCCACTTTGAACGTACAGAGAGAGTTGAATGATTCATGGGCCTGAATGGTAGATGACATCTGCTTTCTGACTGATAGTAAATCAGAGCACATATCAGCTCCCAGTCAAGCATGTATGACATCAGGTCTGGCAGTCTGTTATCATTAATACAGCATGACCAGTATATTTCACATGAAACAGTCTACAGCATGACTACAGTATGCCCCAATCTCATTTTATGAACAGCCATCACTGTGGGGGACTTTATATAGTTTGGAGGTAATTCGTGTGTAGGTTTCATTTGATTCATTTTCAGTATAATGAAGTGAGGTTTAGATGTTTTTTTCTTTACTATTGTTCTGTCCATGGCAACCGTATTGTAATGCAATGAATCTCCCTCTCGCTGTTGCTCTCTCTCACAGACACACACACATTTAGAATTTCGACAGGGGTTTGCAACCTTATTAAGAAATGAGTGAAGATTATGAGATTTGCTGGTAATAGTGGATGAGTCATCAGTATCCATTAGTTTTTAATGAACAGTCATGTGCAGACAGAGGTCAGAGGGAAAAGGAACTGTTTAAGGCAAGGATCATCAACTAGATTCAGCTGCGGACCAATTTTTTCTTGAGCGGATGGTCGGGGGCCCGGAACATAATAAAACAAATATTTGTAGACTGCAAATTAACCGCAAGAAGCCTAAACAGATATAATATTTGACTAAAACAATAATTTCAAACCTTGATTACATTTGGGAACATTGTCCTGTGTAGGGTGCCGTCTTTCGGATGGGACGTTAAAACGGGTGTTCTGACTCTCTGTGGTCATTCAAAATCCCATGCCGCTTATTGTAAGAGTAGGTGTATTCACCCCGGTGTCATGGCTAAATTCCCAACCTGGCCACATTCCATCATGGCCACCTCATTCCTAATTGGCATATATCACTCCTAGCCTCTCCACCTGATAGCTGATGTGTGGTGAGCGTTCTGGCACAAAAATGGTCGCCGTGTATCACTGAGGTGGGTGCTACACATTTCTCCCTACTATGTAAAGCGCTTTGAGTACCTCAGTTGGTAGAAAAGTGCTATATAAATCCAATCAATAATTATGAATTATTATTTGTATACGATCACATATGTCTCTCTATTATACGTGGGAATACTTGGGAACAGATTTCCGAAATGAAAATCACTTGGAGCTGATTTCCTGGTGTTTTTACAGTCTTTTATGTCCAACAATGAAAATTAAGTTGGGGAACCCTGGTTTAAGGGCTCAACAGTATATTTCTCTGCTATTAGGAGTAATGCTGTTCTCTGCTGTAATTGTATTCAACTATACTGTAAGTTAAGGGAAAGAGAAAGGGATTTTGTGTGTGCACTTACATGCATGTGTGAGCGATATCTCTGTACTTAAGTGTCTTGTGTGTTTGTGGAAGCTTAACAGGAGGTAAACACAGGAAGTACAGATTACCAGTACATAATGATTTAAATGATACACTAGATGACTGATAGGGAATGCATTGTTGAAGCCACCATACCTCCATCTTGGCACTCCCCCACCAGTGTAAAACATTTTTTGAAAGCTATAGAAATGCATGTATTAATGTCTGCATTCGTCTTTGCCACATGTATTCTATTACAGACACGTAAGTGCATACTTTTAAATTATATTATTTGAGCAAAAAATAAAAAACATTTTCCTTAAATTACAATTTTTTTGAGATTACTAATGTTAATGTCTCCACTAGAACAACAAAAATACTGAAATACATGTAATTTGGTCCTTGAAACATTTAATATAAATACTGTAGAATTCCATTCATTCCTACGGAGGACTGCTCCTACTGGGGAGTGCCAAAATGGCCGACCGGTGGCTTCAAAGCCTCTCAATAGTAACAGCAATCCAGGGTTTATATGCATCATTGCAAGTACAGCAGTAGGCTAATCGAGCCTAAAGCCTGTTATTTGCTAGCTCTGGACTGTAGTGATTTAAAAGCAAATACAATGTTGGTAATCTTAGGCCTGGTTACAAGTGGAAACGTCTCCAGCAGCATGTTGAGGAGAAGAGAAGAATCCCCCATGCGTAATGGCGTTTCCCACAGCCCCTCCATTAGACTGAGAACACATGGCACTGAGCTCCTTCCTCACAGGACTCACTGTGATACTGGCACTGCTCTGTGTGTGTCACTGCTCTGTGAGTAGGGAGACTCAATCAGAATTCGTCATCATAATTCCAGCATGATATGGTGTAGATTTATACATTTAAAACAGAGTCAGTTAAAGGGCACAGCACTTTTGGTTAGAAAACTGAAATAGTTTATTATGGCAGTATTCTTAACATGCAGTACATCCATGACCAGAGCTTTAGATTGCTAGAAGAATTGATAGACTTAAAGGGACTTCATATATAATATATAATATGCCATTTAGCAGACGCTTTTATCCAAAGTGACTTACAGTCATGCGTGCATACATTTTTTTGTGTATGGGTGGTCCCGGGGATCGAACCCACTACCTTTGCGTTACAAGCGCTGTGCTCTACCAGCTGAGCTACAGAGGACCATCATCTCCAGCACCACCCAAACATCAACGTATGAAAATCGCGCGTTTCTAAAAGATAGAGGAAGATAAGTGTTTCCAATGGCATCATCAACAATTAGTAGTCAATGCCTACTCATAATTGGTTAAAATCACATAATGCATTTACATTACATTTACATTACACATAATGCACACCGATGGTGTCATTGGAAACACTTACAGTGCCTTCAGAAAGTATTCATAACCTTTGACTTATTCCACATTTTGCTGTGGAATTCGAATTGGAATAAAACAATGTTTTTATCTCTCCCATCTACACACAATATTCCATAATGACAAAGTCAAAACATGTTTTTAGACAGTTTTAGAAATGTATTGAAAATGAAATACAGAAATATCTAATTTACATAAGTATTCACACCCATGAGTCAATACTTGTTAGAATCACCTTTGGCAGTGATTTCAGCTGTGAGTCTTTCTGGGAAGTCTCTAAGAGCTTTGCACACCTGGATTGGACAATATTATTATTTAAAAAATTATTCAAGCTCTGTCAAGTTGGTTGTTGATCATTGCTAGACAGCCATTTTCAAGTCTTGCCATAGATTTTCAAGCCTATTTAAGTCAAAACTGTAACTAGGACACTCAGGAACAGTCAATGTCATCTTGGTAAGCAACTCCAGTGTATATTTTGCCTTGTGTTTTAGGTTATTGTCCTGCTGAAAGGTGAATTTGTCTCCCAGTTTCTGTTGGAAAGCTTGGATTTTCCTCTAGGATTTTCCCTGTGCTTAACTCTATTCTGTTTGTTTTTTTCCTAAAAAAACCTCCCTTGCCGATGACAAGCATACCCATAACATGATGCAGCTACCACCATGCTTGAAAATATGGAGAGTGGTACTCAGTAATGTGTTGTGTTGGATTTGCCCCAAACATAACACTTTGTTTTCAGGACATTAAGTTTTAAAAAAATCCCACATTTTTTGCAGTTTTACTTACATTTACATTTACATCATTTAGCAGACGCTCTTATCCAGAGCGACTTACAAATGGGTGCATTCAACTTATGATAGCCAGTGGGACAACCACCTTTTTTTATGGGGGGTGGGGGAAGAAGGATTACTTTATACTATTCCAGGTATTCCTTAAAGAGGTAGGGTTTCAAGTGTCTCCGGAAGGTGGTCAGTGACTCCGCTGTCCTGGCGTCGTGGGGGAGCTTGTTCCACCATTGGGGTGCCAGAGCAGCGAATAGCTTTGACTGGGCTGAGCGGGAACTGTGCTTCCGTAGAGGTAGGGGAGCTAGCAGGCCAGAGGTGGATGAACGTAGTGCCCTCGTTTGGGTGTAGGGTCTGATCAGAGCCTGAAGGTAAGGAGGTGCCGTTCCCCTCACAGCTCTGTAGGCAAGCACCATGGTCTTGTAGTAGATACGAGCCTCAACTGGAAGCCAGTGGAGTGTGCGGAGGAGCGGGGTAACATGAGAGAACTTGGGAAGGTTGAACACCAGACGGGCTGCAGCGTTCTGGATAAGTTGAAGGGGTTTAATGGGACAGGCAGGGAGCCCAGCCAACAGCGAGTTGCAGTAATCCAGACGGGAGATGACAAGTGCCTGGATTAGGACCTGTGCCGCTTTCTGTGTAAGGTAGGGTCGTACTCTGCGAATGTTGTAGAGCATGAACCTGCAGGATCGGGTCACCGCTTTGATGTTAGTGGAGAACGAAAGGGTATTGTCCAGGGTCACGCCAAGGTTCTTTGCACTCTGGGAGGAGGACACAATGGAGTTGTCAACTCTGATGGCGAGATCATGGAGCGGGCAGTCCTTCCCCGGGAGGAAGAGCAGCTCCGTCTTGCCGAGGTTCAGCTTGAGGTGGTGATCCGACATCCACACTGATATGTCTGCCAGACATGCAGAGATGCGATTCGCCACCTGGTTATCAGAAGGGGGAAAGGAGAAAATTAATTGTTTGTCGTCGGTGTAGCAATGATAGGAGAGACCATGTGAGGATATGACAGAGCCAAGTGACTTGGTGTATAGAGAGAATAGGAGAGGGCCTAGAACTGAGCCCTGGGGGACACCAGTGGTGAGAGCACATGGTGCGGAGACAGATTCTCGCCACGCCACCTGGTAGGAGCGACCTGTCAGGTAGGACGCAATCCAAGAGTGAGCAGCGCCGGAGATGCCCAACTCGGAGAGGGTGGAGAGGAGGATCTGATGGTTCACAGTATCAAAGGCAGCGGATAGGTCTAGAAGGATAACAGCAGAGGAGAGAGAGTTAGCTTTAGCAGTGCGGAGAGCCTCCGTGACACAGAGAAGAGCAGTCTCAGTTGAATGACCAGTCTTGAAACCTGACTGGTTTGGATCAAGAAGGTCATTCTGAGAGAGATAGCAGGAGAGTTGGCTAGAGACGGCACACTCGAGTTCTGGTCTGTAGTTGTTGACATCGATTTTTTGAGGAGGGGTGCAACTCTCGCTCTCTTGAAGACGGAAGGGACATGGCCAGCGGTCAAGGATGAGTTGATGAGTGAGGTGAGGTAAGGGAGAAGGTCTCCGGAAATGGTCTGGAGAAGAGAGGAGGGGATAGGGTCAAGCGGGCAGGTTGTTGGGTGGCCGGCCGTCACAAGTCGCATGATTTAATCTGGAGAGAGAGGAGAGAAAGAAGTCAAAGCATAAGGTAGGGAAATGTGAGCAGGACCAGCGGTGTCATTTGACTTAATAAATGAGGATCGGATGTCGTCAACCTTCTTTTCAAAATGGTTAACGAAGTCATCCACAGAGAGCGATGAGGGAGGGGGAGGAGGAGGGGGATTCAGCAGGGAGGAGGTGACAAAGAGCTTCCTAGGGTTAGAGGCAGAGGCTTGAAATGTAGAGTGGTAGAAAGTGGCTTTAGCAGCGGAAACAGAGGAAGAGAATGTAGAGAGGAGGGAGTGAAAAGATGTCAGGTCCGCAGGGAGTCTAGTTTTCCTCCATTTCCTCTCGGCTGCCCGGAGCCCTCTTCTGTGAGCTCGCAATGAGTTGTCAAGCCACGGAGCAGGAGGGGAGGACCGAGCCGGCCAGGAGGATAGGGGACATAGAGAGTCAAAAGATGCAGAAAGGGAGGAGAGGAGGGTTGAGGAGGCAGAATCAGAAGATCGGAGGGAGAAGGATTTAGCAGAGGGAAGAGATGATAGGATGGAAGAGGAGAGAGTAGCGGGAGAGAGAGAGCGAAGGTTGCGATGGCACATTACCATCGGAGTAGGGGCAGAGTGAGTAGTGTTGGAGGAGAGCGAGAGAGAAAAGGATACAAAGTAGTGGTTGGAGACTTGGAGGGGAGTTGCAGTGAGATTAGTAGAAGAACAGCATCTAGTAAAGATGGGGGGGGACGGTGAGAGGGTGAGGTCAAAATAGGAAAGGAGTGGAAAGAAGGAGGCAGAGAGAAATGAGTCAAAGGCAGACGTAGGGAGGTTAAAGTCACCCAGAACTGTGAGGGGTGAGCCATCCTCAGGAAAGGAACTTATCAAGGCGTCAAGCTCATTGATGAACTCTCCAAGGGAACCTGGAGGGCAATAAATGACAAGGATGTTAAGCTTGAATGGGCTAGTGACTGTGACAGCATGGAATTCAAATGAGGAGATAGACAGATGGGTCAAGGGAAAAAGAGAGAATGTCCACTTGGGAGAGATGAGGATTCCTGTGCCACCGCCGCGCTGACTAGATGCTCTCGGGGTATGCGAGAACACATGGTCAGACGAGGAAAGAGCAGTAGGAGTAGCAGTGTTTTCTGTGGTAATCCATGTTTCCGTCAGCGCCAAGAAGTCGAGGGACTGGAGGGTAGCATAGGCTGAGATGAACTCTGCCTTGTTGGCCGCAGAACGGCAGTTCCAGAGGCTGCCGGAGACCTGGAACTCCACGTGGGTCGTGCGCGCAGGGACCACCAGATTAGAGTGGCAGCAGCCACACGGTGTGAAGCGTTTGTATGGCCTGTGCAGAGAGGAGAGAACAGGGATAGACAGACACATAGTTGACAGGCTACAGAAAAAGGCTACAATAATGCAAAGGAGATCGGAATGAAATGAACTAAACATCTGGGAAAGCGAGAGAGCGGGGCCTCCCTCACTTACGTTTCACTGAAACACTCAAATACACTGCTCAAAAAAATAAAGGGAACACTTAAACAACACAATGTAACTCCAAGTCAATCACACTTCTGTGATATCAAACTGTCCACTTAGGAAGCAACACTGATTGACAATACATTTCACATGCTGTTGTGCAAATGGAATAGACAACAGGTGGAAATTATAGGCAATTAGCAAGACACCCCCAATAAAGGACTGGTTTTGCAGGTGGTGACCACAGACCACTTCTCAGTTCCTATGCTTCCTGGCTGATGTTTTGGTCACTTTTGAATGCTGGCGGTGCTTTCACTCTAGTGGTAGCATGAGACGGAGTCTACAACCCACACAAGTGGCTCAGGTAGTGCAGCTCATCCAGGATGGCACATCAATGCGAGCTGTGGCAAGAAGGTTTGCTGTGTCTGTCAGCGTCGTGTCCAGAGCATGGAGGCGCTACCAGGAGACAGGCCAGTACATCAGGAGACGTGGAGGAGGCCGTAGGAGGGCAACAACCCAGCAGCAGGACTGCTACCTCTGCCTTTGTGCAAGGAGGAGCAGGAGGAGCACTGCCAGAGCCCTGCAAAATGACCTCCAGCAGGCCACAAATGTGCATGTGTCTGCTCAAACGGTCAGAAACAGATTCCATGAGGGTGGTATGAGGGCCCGACATCCACAGGTGGGGGTTGTGCTTACAGCCCAACACCGTGCAGGACGTTTGGCATTTGCCAGAGAACACCAAGATTGGCAAATTCTTCACTGGCACCTTGTGCTCTTCACAGATGAAAGCAGGTTCACACTGAGCACATGTGACAGACGTGACAGAGTCTGGAGACGCCGTGGAGAATGTTCTGCTGCCTGCAACATCCTCCAGCATGAACGGTTTGGCGGTGGGTCAGTCATGGTGTGGGGTGGCATTTCTTTGGGGAGCCGCACAGCCCTCCATGTGCTCGCCAGAGGTAGCCTGACTGCCATTAGGTACCGAGATGAGATCCTCAGACCCCTTGTGAGACCATATGCTGGTGCGGTTGGCCCTGGGTTCCTCCTAATGCAAGACAATGCTAGACCTCATGTGGCTGGAGTGTGTCAGCAGTTCCTGCAAGAGGAAGGCATTGATGCTATGGACTGGCCCGCCCGTTCCCCAGACCTGAATCCAATTGAACACATCTGGGACATCATGTCTCGCTCCATCCACCAACGCCACGTTGCACCACAGACTGTCCAGGAGTTGGCGGATGCTTTAGTCCAGGTCTGGGAGGAGATCCCTCAGGAGACCATCCGCCACCTCATCAGGAGCATGCCCAGGCGTTGTAGGGAGGTCATACAGGCACGTGGAGGCCACACACACTACTGAGCCTCATTTTGACTTGTTTTAAGGACATTACATCAAAGTTGGATCAGCCTGTAGTGTGGTTTTCCACTTTAATTTTGAGGGTGACTCCAAATCCAGACCTCCATGGGTTGATACATTTGATTTCCATTGATAATTTTTGTGATTTTGTTGTCAGCACATTCAACTATGTAAAGAAAAAAGTATTTAGTAAGATTATTTCATTCATTCAGATCTAGGATGTGTTATTTTAGTGTTCCCTTTATTTTTTTGAGCAGTGTATAACTCTCCCAACTTCCACTTAAGAAATTATAATTGTTGTAAACTACAGCAGTTCAATGTTTTCTAGGAATAGACTCTAACTTAGTTTATTCAGCTAACTAACTTGGTACAGTATTCTTCCGTGAAAACCGTCCAGGGCACCGATTCCTATGACGCCATAGCCAACTAGCATGCCAGCCTCCAATAACACGGTTTAGCACCAATACTCGGTTACAACAAACCAGTGTGTTAACACGCCAAACAGATCATTCGTGTCCGTGTCTAACGTTGTGTAAAGTTTTGGGTTAGTTTTGACAGTTTGAGTGAGTACGTCGTCAACTTATTCAGCCAGTTAGTTAGCTAGAATAGTTAGCATACTAGCTAGCCATTGCTCTCTGCCAACGAACCACCCCTCCTCCGACGGCACGAAACACACAGAGAGAGCCAAGCTAACGTTAACTAGTCACCCATGTCCCGAATTCCCTTGAACGACTCTTGTTACCAGTATGTAAAAACAAAACAAAAATAAATGTAGGTTATAACTTACCCTTAGTAGCTACTGTTAGCCATTTAAGTGCAAAGCTAGCCACTGAATCGATTCAGCCAGTTCGCATCTGTCTCAACGGAGAGAAAGCGTCTCCAAATATTACAGCTAGGTCGTTCCAGCTATTGTTTAGTTAGCTATCCAGGTAGCAACAAGCTAGTTACATTTCCAGTACAGTAGCCACTAACTACCTAATGTTAACGCTTCAGATAATGAGGTTAGAAAAACAGCTGAATGGTAGCTAGCTAGCTGGCATAATTACAGGTACTCTTAAGTGTGAAATTACATTGGAAACAATTATCCACAGTTGCTAATAGTTACCAGTAGCTACCCGCTAGCTAGCTAGCTTTATTGGTCCAGGTAGTGGGTTAGCTAGCCTCGTGCTTCACCGGGCTCAGCCGAATACAATACTTACCTACAATAACCTACAATATCTACATAGATAAACGACCTACAATACCTAACTACAATGCCTACCTACAATCTAAATACATGGTTTAAGCTTTACTCGACACCATATTAGAAGCCAAGCTTACCTCCCGCTAGAGAAAATACAACCTCACCCGACCAGACCAGGAACAATATCAAAATGTATACTTCAGTGCCTTATTGCAAACAGGATGCATGTTTTGGAATATTTGTATTCTGTACAGGCTTCCTTCTTTTCATGCTGTCATTTAGGTTAGTATTGTGGAGTAACTACAATGTTGTTGATACATCCTCAGTTTTCTCCTATCACAGCCATTAAACTCTAACTGTTTTAAAGTCACCATTGGCCTCATGGTGAAATCCCTGAGCGGTTTCCTTCCTCTCCGGCAACTGAGTTAGGAAGGACACCTGTATCTTTGCAGTGACTGGGTGCATTGATACACCATCCAAAGTGTAATTAATAACTTCACCATGCTTTACTTTTTTTTTTAACTCATCTACCAATAGGTGCCCTTCTTTGAGAGGCATTGGAAAACCTCCCTGGTCTTTGTGTTTGAAATTCACTGCTCGACTGAGGGACCTTATAGACAATTTTATGTGTGGGGTACAGAGATGGATTAAAACACTATTATTAAACACTATTATTGCACACAGAGTGAGTCCATGCAACTTATTATGTGACTTGTTAAGCACATTTTTTACTCCTGAACTTATTTAGGCTTGCCAATACAAAGGGGTTCAATACTTATTGACTCAAGACATTTCAGCTTTTCATTTTTAATGTCTAAAAAACAGAGTTCCACTTTGACATTATGGGGTATTGTGTGTAGGCCAGTGACACAACATCTCAATTTGATCTATTTTAAATTCAGGGCTGTAACACAACAAAATGTGGAAAAAGTCAAGGGGTGTGAATACTTTCTGAGGGCACTGTATCTTCCTCTATCATAGAAATGTGCCATTTTTACATATGTTGACGGGTGGTGCTGGAAATAATGAATATGAAGTTGAACATTTTTTAAATGTCCCTGTAGGAGCAACATGTTCCAGAATACACCGACAATACCATGTTTGTTTCAAACTCTAGTCGCAGCTTTGTTCCTCTGTCTTCAGGGAGATTGTGACATGAATGATTTGGACCTGCTTCCCCTCTATCCGGCTATGTATCAGATGGCTTATAACCCACGCTGGGGACTGAGACATGTATATGGCAGAGTTTTCACAAGTGGAGAAATTCAATCCCTGGCTCCAGGCAAGATTTACAACTGTGTCTGAAAGAAGAGAAGAGGAGAGGAGAAGTGAAGAGAGGACAGGACAGGAGAGGATAGGACTGGAGGATGTGACGGAGCGGTGCGGGGGTGCCCACACGGACAGGACAGACAAACAGCTGTCACAGCTAGTAGGCCCATTGTTCGTACTGGGCTTTATATCCCAGCAGTTTTTTTTAAATACAGCGCTTGGCTAAGAGGGACAGGCTCCTAATGGGAGAGTTTCTTAGTTTCCCTTCTGTCACAGCATCAGCAAAGAAACTGGCGCTGACAGAGCCGACTGAGCCGTAATGAGGGAAGAGAAGTAAGGCTTGGGAGCCTGCGGTTAGCGTCACATTTAGAGAGTGAGCAGGAGGAGTTCACAGGTGAGGGCTGACTGTGCTGTGACTGTACTGCTGGACTGGTCACAGCTCCCTGAAGCAGTGACTGTGTTAATTAAGCCTCGCACAAAATGCACCAAATGTGAATCTAGCATTCATCTGCCGGTTGTTCAGTGTGCTGTGTTTTAAGGACCACCCGCTGTAGATGTCTGATTGCTGAAATTTTTCACACGATTTTACATGTAAAATTGGTGCACACTTGGTGCGGAAATTACGTTCAGAGGTGATAAGTACTCTCTGAGCCCTTAGATATTCAGTCTGCTGGTTCTCTTTAACAGGCATGTGATTGTGGTGCTGTGCTGATCTGTTCACACACTATTATTATCTCAGGGCTGATGTTAGGAAGTGTGTTCTGTGACAACGTGGCTCTGGAATGGGAACACACAGTACTGCTGCCCGGTGGCACTGCTTTACTGAACCTGAGGGAGGATCTGACAAGCCCTGGCAGTGTTGGTCTGGGATACAGGGACAGGATGTCAACAGACTCTGAGGTTTCACTTAATGCTTTGGGACATCCAACTAGAAATATTTTTAGTCATGCAGAATTCTGTATATTCTGGGCAATGCGCGTTGGATGCCATAGAGGAAACATATCAGTGACATGACTCCTTTATGTAGTTTTTGTGTGGACTGTTTTCACTTCATTCAACAACATTATGAATTGCGTTAGAGTAGGCAGTAGAGGGATGTGTTTTATCTCTAATTTAGTATACATTTAGTGAATGATAATCACATGGTCAAGTACCACAGTGAGCACATGCTGCTGTGCTTCAAAGAGAGGCTGAGTGGGAGAGACACAGGGAGAGATGTTATCTGTCTGCTCTGGCCTAAAAGAGCTGACTGAAAGGCTTTTGAAATCAGGTGAAACCGTTGATGTTCACAGTCGGCATTATTACTTTGTAAAGGTTTGGTGAATTGACGTTGAAGTGACAGTTTGTTCTATTTGTGATAAGGTCTGAGGTAGCCCTCTTACAAAGACTTGAGGCATAATTCAAGTTTTGAATAAAGGAGAGAGCATTCATTTCTCTACCATAGAGACCAACAGATGAATATCTGTATTCCCAGTCATGTGAAATCCATAGATTAGGGCCTAATGAATTTATTTTAATTGACTGATTTCCTTATATGAACTGTACCTCAGTAAAATCTTTGAAATTGTTGAATGTTGCGTTTATATTTTTGTTCAGTGTAGAATAGATATGACCAGTATATTGACTTTTAGCTACCTTTATGTTTCCCCATCTGGTCTCAGTGGTCAACATATACTGAGTGTACAAACATTAAGAACACCTTCTCTTTCCATGACATAGACTGCCCAGGTAAATCCAGGTGAAAACTTAATGATGTCACTTGTTAAATCTGCTTCAATCAGCGTAGGGAGGAGACAGGTTAAAGAAGGATGTTCAAGTCTTGAAACAATTGCGACATGGATTGTGTATGTGTGCTATTCAGAGGGGGAATGGGCAAAATAAACGATTTAAGTGTCTTTGAACAGGGGTGTTGTGCAACTCAATATTAGGAAGGTGTTCCTTAATGTTTGGTATACTCAGTGTATACTACTTAAAAAATATCCAGCCATGTAGTAAAAGGTCCCCATTTCTGTCCTCTGCTCTTTGTCACCTTGCATTGTTATAAAGTGGTAATGACCTAAATCAGTTTATATCCTCAGAGATAAAGGTGAAGGCAGATTAACCACATACAGTATTGAATTATCCTCCTCTTGCCTTTGCTCAGTCCCTCTGTGGTCTCCTCTAAAGGCTGTAGTGCCCTGAACTAGAATAGATATGACCAGGATATTGAATTTGAGCAACCTTTCTGTTTCCCCATCTGGTCTCAGTGGTCAACATATACTGAGTGTACAAAACATTACACACTACAAAAGTATGTGGACACCACTTTAAATGAGTGGATTCTGCTATTTCAGCCACACCCGTTACTGAAAGGTGTATAAAATCGAGCACACAGCCATGCAATCTCTATAGACAAACATTGGCAGTAGAATGGCCCGTACTGAAAAGCTCAGTGACTTTCAACGTGGCACTGTCATAGGATGCCACCTTTCCAACAAGTCAGTTTGTCAAATTTCTGCCCTGCTAAAGCTGCCTTGGTCAACTGTGCTGTTATTGTGAAGTGGAAACGTCTAGGAGCAACAACAGCTCAGCCACGAAGGGTTAGACCACACGAACTCACAGAACGGGACAGCCGAGTGTTGAAGCGCGTAGCGCGTAAAAATCGTCTGTCCTCGGTTGCAACACTCACTATCGAGTTCCAAACTGCCTCTGGAAGCATAGTCATCACAATAACTGTTTGTCGGGAGCTTCATGAAATGGGTTTCTATGGCGGAGCAGCCGCACACAAGCCTAAGATCACGGATGCCAGGAGAACACTACCTGCTCAAATTCATAGTGCCAACTGTTAAGTTTGGAGGAGGAGGAATAATAGTCTGGGGCTGTTTTTCATGGTTCGGGCTAGGCCCCTTAGTTCCAGTGAAGGGAAATCTTAACGCTACAGCATACAATGACATTCTAGACGATTCTGTGCTTCCAACTTTGTGGCAACAGTTTGGGGAAGGACCTTTCCTGTTTCAGCATGACAATGCCCCAGTGCACAAAGCGAGGTCCATACAGAAATGGTTTGTCGAGATCGGTGTTGAAGAACCTGACTGGCATGCACAGAGACCTGACATCAACCCCATTGAACACCTTTGGGATGAATTGGAACACTGACTGCGAGCCAGGCCTAATCGCCCAACATCAGTGCACGACCTCACTAATGCTCTTGTGGCTGAGTGGAAGCAAGTCCCCGCAGCAATGTTCCAACATCTAGTGGAAAGCTTTACCAGAAGAGTGGAGGCTGTTATAGCATCAAAGGGGGGACCAACTCCATATTAATGCCCATGATTTTGGAATGAGATGTTCGACGAGCAGGCATCCACATACTTTTGTCCATGTAGTGTACATTGACCAGGTGAATCCAGGTGAAAGCTATGATCCCTTATTGATGTCACTTGTTAAATCCACTTCAATCAGTGTAGATGAAGGGGGAGGAGACAGGTTAAAAAAAGATGTTTAAGCCTTGAGACAATTGAGACATGGATTGTGTATGTGTGCCATTTAGAGGGTGAATGGGCAAGACAAAATATTTAAGTGCCAGGCGCACCGGTTTGTGTCAAGAACTGCACCGCTGCTGGGTTTTTCACGCTCAACATTTCCCGTGTGTATCAAGAATGTTCCACCACCCAAAGGACATCCAGCCAACTTGACACAACTGTGGGAAGCATTGGAGTCAACATGGGCCAGCATCCCTGTGGAATGCTTTCAACACCTTGTAGAGTCCATGCCCCGACGAATTGAGGCTGTTCTGAGGGCAAAAGGGTGGAGTGCAACTCAATATTAGGAAGGTGTTCTTAATGTTTGATATACTCAGTGTATACTACTTAAAATATCCAGCCATGTTGTAACTCAGACAGACTTATATGCTAATATACCGTGTGCTTTCTAGTGACAACACTGGAATCATGTAGTGTTAAGGTCAAATGAATCATGAACTCTACCAAGTACCAGGACATTTTAGCCATAAACCTGGTTGCCTCTGCCAGGAGGCTGAAACTTGGCCTCAAGGAGTTCTTCCAGTAAGACATGACCCCAGTAACACATCAAAATCCACAAGGATTTATATTTTATATTTGAGATTCTTCAAAGTAGCCACCCTTTGCCTTGATGACAGCTTTGCACACTATTGGCATTCTCTCAACCAGCTTCATGAGGAATGCTTTTCCAACAGTCTTGTAGGAGTTCCCACATATGCTGAGCACTTGTTGGCTGCTTTTTCTTCACTCTGCGGTCCAACTCATCCCAAACCATCCCAATTGGGTTGAGGCCAAGTCATCTGATGCAGCACCATCACTCTCCTTCTTGGTCAAATAGCCCTTACACAGCCTGGAGGTGTGTTTTGGGTCATTGTTCTGTTGAAAAACAAATGATAGTCCCACTAAGCCCAAACCAGATGGGATGACATATCCAAGAATGCTGTGGTAGCCATGCTGGTTAAGTGTGCCTTTAAATCTAAATAAATCACTGACAGTGTGACCAACAGAGCACCCCCACACCATCACACCTCCTCCTCCATGCTTCACGTTGGGAACCACACATGCAGAGATCATCCATTCATCTACACCTCGTCTCACAAAGACACGGCGGTTGGAACCAAAAATCTCAAATTTGGACTCATCAGACCAAAGGACAGATTTCCACGGGTCTAATGTCAATTTCTCGTGTTTCTTGGCCTAAGCAAGTCTCTTCTTATTATTGGTGTCCTTTAGTAGTGGTTTCTTTGCAGCAATTCGACCATGAATGCCTGATTCACACAGTCTCCTCTGAACAGTTGATGTTGAGATGTGTCTGTTACTTGAACTCTGTGAAGCATTTATTTGGGCTGCGATCTGAGGTGCAGTTAACTCTAATGAACTTATCCTCTGCAGCAGAGGTAACTCTGGGTCTTCCTTTCCTGTGGCAGTCCTCATGAGAGCCAGTTTCATCATAGCGGTTGATGGTTTTTGCGACTGCACTTGAGGAAACTTTCAAAGTTCTTGAAATGTTCCGTATTGACCGACGTTCATGTCTTAAAGTAATGATGGACTGTCATTTCTCTTTGCTTATTTGAGCTGTTCTTGCCATAATATGGACTTGGTCTTTTACCAAATAGTGCTGTCTTCTGTATACCACCCCTACCTTGTCAAAACACAACTGATTGGCTCAAACGCATTAAGAAGGAAAGAAATTCCACAAACTTTTTACAAGGCACACCTGTTAATTGAAATGCATTCCAGGTGACTACCTCATGAAGCTGGTTGAGAGAATGCCAAGTGTGTGCAAAGCTGTCATCAAGGCAAAGGGTGGCTACTTTGAAGAATCTAAAATCTAAAATATATTTTGATTTGTTTAACACTTTGGTGGTTACTACATGATTCCATGTGTTATTTTATAATTTTGATGTCTTCACTATTATTCGACAATGTAGAAAATAGTAAAAATAAAGAAAAACCCTTGAATTAGTAGGTGTGTCCAAACTTTTGACTGGTACTGTACATGTTGGGTGTCTTGCTCTAGGACGCCCACAGGCCTCTCAAGACTCAACTGAAGGTCCCCCTGTGCAGTGCCTTCGGAAAGTATTCAGACCCCTTGACTTTTTCCACATTTTGTTAGGTTACAGCCTTATTCTAAAATTGATTAAATCGTTTTTTCTACACACAATACATCAATCTACACACAATACCCCATAATTACAAAGCAAAAACTGGTTTTTAGACATTTTTGCTCATTTATTTGTAAAAAAACGGAAACATCACACATACATAAGTATTCAGACCCTTTAAGCAGGATTGTTGTTGAAGCACCTTTGGCAGGGATTACAGCCTTGAGTCTTCTTGGGTATGACGCTACAAGCTTGGCACACCTGTATTTGGGGAGTTTCTCCCATTCTTCTCTGCACATCCTCTCAAGCTCTGTCAGGTTGGATGGGGAGCGTTGCTGCACAGCTATTTTCAGGTCTCTTCAGAGATGTTGGATTGGGTTCAAGTCCGGGATCTGGCTGGGCCACTCAAGGACATTCAGAGACTTGTCCCGAAGCCACTCCTGCATTGTCTTGGCTTTGTGCTTAGGATCGTTGTCCTGTTGGAAGGTGAACCTTCACCCCAGTCTGAGGACCTGAGCGCTCTGGAGCAGGTTTTCATCAAGGATATCCCTGTACTTTGCTCCATTCATCTTTGCCTTGATCCTGACTAGTCTCCCAGTCCCTCCCACTGAAAAACATCCCCACAGCATGATGCTGCCACCACCATGCTTCACCGTAGGGATGGTGCCAGGTTTCCTCCAGACGTGACGCTTGGCATTCAGGCCAAAGAGTTCAATCTTGGTTTCATCAGACCAGAGAATCTTGTTTCTCATGGTCTGAGAGTCTTTAGGTGCCTTTTACTGAGGAGTGGCTTCCATCTGGCCACTCTACCATAAAGGCCTTATAGGTGGAGAGCTGCAGAGATGGTTGTCCTTCTGGATTGTTCTCCCATCTCCACAGAGGAACTCCAGAGCTCTGTCAGAGTGACCATCGGGTTCTTGGTCACCTCCCTGACCAAGGCCCTTCGCCCCCGATTGCTCAGTTTGGCCGGGCGGCCAGCTCTAGGAAGAGTCTTGGTGGTTCCAAACTTCTTCCATTTAAGAATGATGGAAGCCACTGTGTTCTTGGGGACCTGCAATGCTGCAGAAATGTTTTGGTACCCTTCCCCAGATCTGTGCCTCGACACAATCCTGTCTCGGACCACTACGGACAATTCCTTCGACCTCATGGCTTGGTTTTTCCTCTGACATGCAATGTCAACTGTGGGACCTTATATAGACAGGTGTGCCTTTCCAAATCATGTCCAATCAATTGAATTTACCACAGGTAGACTCCAATCAAGTTGTAGAAACATCTCAAGGATGGTCAATGGAAGCAGGATGAACCTGAGCTCAATTTCGAGTCTCATAGCAAAGGGTCTGAATACTTATATACAGTGCCTTGCAAAAGTATTCATCCCCTGTCACGCCCTGGCTCTGGGGACTCTTATATGTTGAGCCAGGGTGTGGATTTTCTATGTTTTGTTTTCTATGTTTTTGGTTCTAGTTCGTTTTGATCTATGTTGGCCAGGGTGGTTCCCAATCAGAGGCAGCTGTAGCTCGTTGTCTCTGATTGGGGACCATACTTAGGCAGCCTGTTTGGCACTAGTATTTTGTGGGATCTTGTTCCGTAGAGGTTTGTGTTGTAACCTAGGACTTCACGTATCGTTTGTTTATTGTTTTGGTTTGTGTTGTGTACACTAATAAAGAATGTACGCTTATCACGCTGCGCCTTGGTCCGCTTCATCTGTCGATGATCGTGACATCCCCCTTGGCATTTTTCCTATTTTGTTGCATTACAACCTGTAATTGAAATTGATTTTTATTTGGATTTCATGTAATGGAAATACACAAAATATAGTCTAAATTGGTGAAGTGAAATGAAAAAAATTACTTGTTTCAGAAAATTCTAAAAAATAAATGGGCGTGCATATGTATTCATCCTCTTTGCTTTGAAGCCCCTAAATAAGATATGGTGCAACCAATTACCTTCAGAAGTCACATTATTGAACTAATTAAGTCCAACTGTGTGCATTCTAAGTGTCACATGATCTGTCACATGATCTCAGTATATATACACCTGTTCTGAAAGGCCCCAGAGTCTGCAACACCACTAAGCAAGCGGCACCATGAAGACCAAGGAGCTCTTTATACAGGTCAGGGACAAAGTTGTGGAGAAGTACATATCAGGGTTGGGTTATAAAAAAATATCTGAAAACGTTGAACATCGCACGGAGCACCATTAAATATATTATTTAAAAAATGGAAAGAATATGGCACCACAACAAACCTGCCAAGAGAGGGCCGTCCACCAAAACTCATGGACCAGGCAAGGAGGGCATTAATCAGAGAGGCAACAAAGAGACTAAATATAACCCTGAAGGAGCTGGAAAGCTCCACAGCTGAGATTGGAGTATCTGTCCATAGGACCACTTTAAGCCGTACATTCCACAGAGTTGGGCTTTACGGAAGAGTGGCCAGAAAAAAGCCATTGCTTAAAAATAATAAAAAAAGCAAATATGTTTGGTGTTCGCCAAAAGGCATGTGGGAGACTCCCCAAACATATGGAAGAAGGTACTCTGGTCAGATGAGACTAAAATTGAGCTTTTTGGCCATCAAGGAAAACGCTATGTCTGGCGTAAACTCAACACCTCTCATCACCCCGAGAACACCATCCCCACAGTGAAGCATGGTGGTGGCAGCATGCACTAAACATCTGAAGTATGAAAAATGTATGCACTCACTAACTGTAAGTCGCTCTGGATAAGAGCGTCTGCTAAATGACTAAAATGTAAAAAATGTAAAATGTTTTTCATCGGCAGGGACTGGGAAACTGGTTAGAATTGAAGGAATGATAGATGGCGCTAAATACAGGGAAATTCTTGAGGGAAACCTGTTTCAGTCTTCCAGAGATTTGAGACTCGGATGGAGGTTCACCTTCCAGCAGGACAATGACCCTAAGCATACTGCTAAAGCAACAAGTGGTTTAAGGGGAAACATTTAAATGTCTTGGAATGGCCAAGTCAAAGCCCAGACCTCAATCCAATTGAGAATCTGTGGTATGACTTAAAGATTGCTGTACACCAGCGGAACCCATCCAACTTGAAGGAGCTGGAGCAGTTTTGCCTTGAAGAATGGGCAAAAATCCCAGTGGCTAGATGTGCCAAGCTTATAGAGACATACACCAAGAGACTTGCAGCTGTAATTGCTGCAAAAGGTGGCTTTACAAAGTGAATACTTTCCAAGGCACTGTATGTATACCGAGTATGTCCACATCACCATCAGACCATTTTATTGGTAAACTACACGGTAATGTAAAAGTTGTATTTTAAGTGATCCAATACGTAATATAGTACACTTATCATAATTTGGTTGTAATCCAGAGCAGTTAGAACATTTATCTAGATCCTCTATGAGGCTGGGGAGGGATCCAAGTTGTGGATTTAAGAGAGAACATAAATCATCAGCATACAATGACACCTTTGTTTTTAAGCCCTGGATTTCTAATCCCTTGATATTATTGTTGGATCTGATTTTAATAGCTAACATTTTGATGGCCATAATATATAGATCTGCCGATAGTGGACAACCTTGTTTTACTCCTCTTGACAGTTTAAAACTTCCGGAGAAATAGCCATTATTTACTATTTTACACCTAGGGTTACTATACATGATTTTAACCCATTTTATAAGAGATTCTCCAAAATTGAAATGTTCCAGGCATTTATATATAAACTCTAGTCGTACTTTAACAAAAGCCTTTTCAAAGTCAGCTATGAATAGCAGGCCTGGTTTCCCAGATGTTTCATAGTGTTCTATAGTTTCCAGTACTCGCCTTATATTATCTCCAATGTATCGTCCATGTAAAACACCTGTCTGATTAGGATGAATATTGTCCAACAATACCATTTTAATTCTACGCACTATACATTTTGCACCTGTGGTGTTTGTTTGTGGAAAAGCAATTTTAATGTAACTCCCTCTTTTCCCATTTCCTGTATAAATGTGTGCTGTTGTCATTGTTTTGGAGCCAGAGGGTTTTAATGGGACAGGGTATTTACTGAAATGTACCCTTAGGGAGCTTCAAATGGCTAATTCAAGTGAAATTGCCTTTTCACTTCTGCAGGATGCCTTCTCTAACTCCTTTGTAGTTTATATGAAGCTAAACATTTTTCATGCCTAGGCACATGGAGGTGGTACAGGCTCACTGCTGCTACACAGACATCATCATCATCATGTCCTTTGATAGCTGCCCACTCCTGGACTGTCTGAAAGGGCTGGCATCCCTTGGTGTGGATCCAGTTCCCACAGGCTGGGTCAGTTAGAGCCTGAGACCCATGCAAAAAAAAACGTTCATTTTGAATGGAGTGGCGTGATCCCTGTAGTTGTAGTATGCATTAGCTCAGGCCCTCTGGTCCAGTGAGAGCCTCAAGCAAAGGATCCAGGGGTGAAGCCAAGGCCATGGGTTCCCTATGATGCATGGAGATACAGAGAGATGTGAAGAAGTCTTTACCATCAGAGATGATGAAATGAAAGGCCCTTTGAAGTTTGCATGTGGTGGTTACCCAGTGGAGGAAGAAACTGGGCATTACCCCACCCTGCTGGGTCAGTATGGAGTGCAATGTAGCAGTGTAAGGTAGTAATGTAGGCTACTAGGTGATACAGTAACCACTGGTGTAAGATGCCTGAGAATACAATTTGTTTCTGAGAAAACATGATTTCATCCTGGCATCATGGTGTAACATAAACTGTTTTTCACAACAGATGGCTGCCAGAGAGAGAATGCTCATCCAGATAGATTGAGAACTGTTTAAGGCGCTTAGAAACGGTCATGGGTAAATGTTTTCTGACTATAAATACGCAGAGTGATAGAATTCACATAACACATTGAATGGCATGTTATTTTGTGTTATAAAAGTTAACCTACATTCTGAGAAGAGACAAATATCTTCCACAAAACAAAATTATGAATATGAAAGCAAGCGGATTACAAGATGTCTAGATGCACTTCTCCTTTATAAAGTACAAATATTGGTTATGAGCTCCTATGAAATCCCCAGTGAATCAATGCCCAAGGCTTAGCACAGTGTTTGGAAATAATCAGCAAGCTCCAGTTTACTAATATCAAATCGAGGTGCAATCCTTAACACTTTTGCATCTCTGTTGTCTAACTATCCTTAGGTGTCCATCACTGGCTGTCCGTATTGGATGTGTAACAATTAGCTAAGTGTTTGCTCTTTAGCCAAGATGAATAATAGATCTGGTGAATGATTGTTAAGACACAGAGCAACAGAGCAGGGTTGGTGAGAGACTATACAGTACACATAGGCTAAAGAGCAGTAATTAACACACTCCATTGAATGTGGTCAACATATACACTGTACACAGTACAGTAATGTTTGGCCATATTTGTTACTGGTCCATATGTGTTATTGGTTATTGGCTATGTCGTCGAAACCAAATCTAGTCACCACGATCACACAAAGTCTGGCCATGTGAGTCAGAAGTAGGATATTGTATTTTGGATATTGTCCTGTAGTATTGAGGAATGATGTAGAGCTGTTCTTGTGACTAGTGTGGGCGGTGTGTTACCAGGAGAACAGCCCAGGGTCAGGTTGACTGACTGACTGAGACAGACAGGGTTTGTTGTCTCTGTCTCTGTCTCAGGCTATAAAGCAGCATGCATGCTCCACATAGCACACCATCATGGGAAAACACATAACGGGTGTCTTGTAGAAACGGTGAAGGCATAAAGGTAGACCTTAGTTACAGCAATCTATCAAAAGCAAAGATGTCAAAGGTACAGCTGAACTCCCCATGTCCTCAAGATGAAAGTTGTCAGTTAGATAACGTCCTAACCTAGATTTGGCCTCGAGAAATGACAGCTGTCTATCAGTTGACATAATGGTAATGACAGGTGTCAATCATGTCATGATATTGATAGCATTATGACTTATGTATTACAGATGAAGGATCTTCATTGAATGACCCTATTGCAGGATAACTTTTCTGAAATGCAGGACATGTAAAACTTGTAGTATATTTGAGGTTTAAAAAGGCTTCTGAAGTTTGTAATTTTCACTTTGAAATAGACTTGATTATCCCTTACAAAAAATGTATCAACCCCTATAAAAATGTCAATTAATTATAATCCACATAATAATTCACATTTCATGTTGCTGCAGGATTATTTTCCTGCTGTAGCAAACTGGCTCAAATTAAAGGGAGACTTCGGGATTTTGGCAATGAGGCCCATCATCTACTTCCCCAGTCAGATTAATTTGCGGATGCCATTTTTATGTCTCTGTGTCCAGTATGAAGGAAGATAGAGGTAGTTTTGAGAACCAATGCTAACTAGCGTTAGTGCAAAGACTTCCAGTGTCTATGGGTATCTGCAGATACCCATAGACTTCCAGTCATTGCGCTAACGCTGGTTAGCAATTGTGCTAGTGCTAGTTAGCAACTGCACACGGAGACATAAAAATGTATCCCTTTAAGATCCTACACCTGTACTGTATGTCACTGTCATGTGAAGTATTATGGTGGTTACTTGTCTATGGATTTACAGTTGTGTCACATTGTCGGCACAAGCAGATAATTATCAGAAATGGAGAAGTATAGGAATAGTAATGAGTTTGAATTCTGCAGCTGAGTGCCCAAGTGAACAGCTTTTATTTTCTGGCATGATGTAGTGAAGTCAGTGACAGTAGATTGTTCCCTGGCATGTAGTGAATCTGTGACAGTGGATTTGTCCTTACCCAGGCTTTGTGCTGCTGAGGTACTCCCACACTGCTCTGCTTTCTAGCACAAAGAAAGAGCCTCCATTCCTTCTGAAGCCTCCCACAGTGTCCTCACTCCTCACAGGGTTTTAATATGCCGCATTATGCTCCCAGGCTGAAAACGTTAAAAAATGAACGCTGTTGCCTCTGAATTTTGTTGTGTAAACTGTATTTGCTGAATGGAATACTCAATTGTAGGAATGTGCACCTCCCACATAGATTTGCTCTTTGCATTTTATAATGCCTTCTGTTGAATGGACTGGAAGGCTGTAACTTTGTATCATTAAGCTCATGTACCTAGCCCACTCTCTCTGTCCACTAATATAGACCAGACTAGAATACAGCTCACCTGGCTGGCTCCTCACAAATCACAAAGGTGTCTGCCTGAGCAGGAAGTCCATCAGCAGACTAAATGTGGATGACATTTTTAGCTCCTAGATCCCCCCTGTCTCCATAACAACTAAGGAGCAGCCCAGACTTGGTAATGATTTGGAGAAGGGGAGGAGGCTCAAGTGTGTCTGTGCTCAGCTCATCCTAGATGGAATAATATAATTTATATCTCTGTATGGACGTGCTATTTTAATAGCTCTGTCCAGTCTTAATTAAAATGGCTGACACCCCAGTGTCCTGACACCCTAGATGTGGCTAATCCTCACCACAATATGGCTGCAGCTCTTCTTTTCAGACTATAATTGGATCTGTGCCATATTCAACATACTCTGTATTATTTCTGTGTAGCACTGTTAACAGAAAATTACAAAATTGAGATATAGGCCTAACAATGGTTGAAAAAGGTTCTCCCTTCTTTGTTTTATGAAGACATATCAACTGCAGCCGCATCATCTGCAACACTGGCGTACTGTCAGATCTGGGCAAAGAGAAGGGAAGGGCAGAAATTAATGAGGGCGAAAGCAGTGAGAGGGGTGACCAGGGGTTGTCTATCGCTCCTATTATGGTGTGGAGTGAATCGCACTGGAAGTGTGTAAGAGAGAAAGGGGGTGAGGTGAAAATAGGGGGCGGAGGCTCTGGTTCCCCCCCCCCCAAGTGTTCACAGCATAGTGCCACTATAACGTAGAGGAGGGAAGGAGCGATGAAGGAGGAGAGGGGACTGAGAATACACAGTCAAAAGTAAACACACCGGCCTCCCATATGTCTATTTTACCTGCTGCACTGCATCTCCAATGAGTTCCCTCCTATTAGGAGGCACATCAAAGAAAGGATAACATTTGCATTTTATAATGGCCTGCTTCACATGTGTTCCAGGTACTAGCTGATATTTACTTAGAGCCTGTGGACTGCACCATTCATCCAGGGGGTAGAGAAAAACACCTAATAGGCTATTTCTTTCTGGGCATGCGGGGCAGGGGGGTGGGGGGGGAATGCTTTCCCATGTGAGAATGCTTTCCCATGTGAGCGGGAAAGCATGCTCATGCAAGAGCGGGAACGCCCACTTACACAGACAGGAACCTTGTCTCTTTCTTTACCTCGTACTAGCCTGAAGTTAAATTGATGGAGCTGCAGTCTTCATTTCCTAAATAGAATTTGTCAGTGCCTTCCTCCTACGCAGTGCAGACAAAAATAAGACTTGTTTTCTCCTGCATTCACTGCCTGGTGTACCAGTAAAAACAGATTGCTTGAACCCTAGAACCCCCTTCCCTTCCCTGCTGCTCCTGAACCTTCTGAGTGGGTCACATCTGTAATGGCTGGTCTCATTTTACTCCAGTCTGATGGGAAAACATAACTAATGTGGTTAGCTGCACACATTTGACAGATGACTCAGATGATAAGACCCGGAGATGAAGTGCTAGGATAGCTGCCGAGTGTTAGCTTTAAACAGAGTAGGAGCAGTGGAACATTTCACTGCAATATTGATCTGCCAATCATGTTTCTTGAGTCTTGACCAATGCTATTTCATTGTTTTCAAGATTCAGGTATTACTCATGAGTAATACCCATGAATAGTCTTGACTGTAGACCAATTAAATGTTAAGATATAGAAGCTAATAGCCTTTATAGACTGTGTCGTGTTGTTTTGAGACAATTTTGTGCTAATAGCATCAAAGGGGACACAGTGTTCTAATTGCGTAGGTAAATAGTTTAATTAGAGACAATCAGACTGTGTAATGATGAAGTGTCATCTTTATCTGGGGAGCTGATGTGATGAATACAACAAGTACTTTATCTAGAGGCACCAGTGCCAATACATTAACCCCTCACTATGGGATAGGTTCAGTCATAACGCGTCCTGGATCTACACAAAGATTCAGATAATGTTTCACATATTACATTCTCTTTGAAATATTAATGGAATATTAACAGTGTATAACTGATTGAATAATAATCTCTGTCTTGTGTGTTGTGTGTGTATATGCAGGATTCTGGCCACAGCGGGAGCTCACATGAACATCCCAGTGGACCTGCGGACCCTGAGGGCCGTCCGTGTGCTCAGACCCCTCAAACTGGTCTCTGGAATCCCCAGTGAGTAGCCTACACCACCAGATCACATGTACTGGATGGATGTCCATGGATCTGCTCTGTCTATATATACAGTATATATGTGTACAGTATACATATAGGTATCTGTACTTGTTCTTCTGGCGTTTGCAATACCTCTGTCCAACCTCATTTTGGAGTCTGTATAGTTAATCCCTAATGAGTCAGACTGAAAACCACTCCCAAAATGAGGACGGGCAACAATGTCTTAGTGGAAGTGTTGTGTTAGCCAAAGTGAGAGTGCTGTCATAATGAGAGTGCTGACAGTATCTGCTCTAAGTGGTTCCCACACTTTCCATCCATAATTGTTTGGAGCTGTGACTCATTGTTGGCACTGATGACACATGACGGTTGTCTCTCTCTCTATCTCTCTGTGTGTGACCAGGCCTGCAGATAGTCCTGAAATCCATCATGAAAGCCATGGTGCCGCTGCTGCAGATCGGCCTTCTACTCTTCTTCGCCATTCTCATGTTTGCCATCATCGGCCTGGAGTTCTATAGTGGGAAGCTTCACAACACCTGTCTGCCCATGCCCAATATCCTGGGTAAGACAGAATATGTGTCCCAAATGGCCACCCTATTCTCTTTGTAGTGCACTACATTATGACCAGGGAATATAAAGGGAATAGGGTACCATTTGGGACACACCCACACAGAGAGAGGGCCTTAGAGAGATCTCCTCAAGTCTACAGTAATCCAGGGCACTCAATGCTCTGCATATCAATTTGGGTTGCTTCTGTAGCAGTTGGTGTCGCTTTATATGAGGCTGAATCTGTTGTATTACGTGTTTTTATACCTTTACTTTGCTTATAGCCTATGCTTGCATAATTAAACACCTAGCTTCATAGAATATTTTTAAACACCTACATGAATATTGTGCTGAGGTGATCATTAGCTCTGTTATATATAAACATTTAGGGTACATCATCATAAACATTCTTCAAGGTGATCATTTATCAGCAGGCTTATACTGTGCCTATACAACAAGTGGATTATTATTTTCTGCGAGGCTTCCTCAGCTGTAATGATAGGCTATACAAACGTCCTGTGATGGTTCACTGTTGTTTCTTCCCACCTGCCCGCCCGCCCAGTGTAATGTATGCTCAGTGGTCCGGCTGATAATCGCTGTGTCGTTCCACCAAATCGGTGCCTTGTTTTGAGAAGTGTAACTTCTGTCATAAACATTCTGTCATAAAGAGCACATGTTCAACTTCATAGAAAACTGGTTTTCCCATCTCAAGAGGTTCAATAAAAAAATGACTTTAGTAAGTGCCAAATAAGTGCCAAATAAAGTAACAGGGTTGATGATTTCTTGTTAAATCAGCCAAAAATCCCCTTGTGACAGGGGGAATAGAAGCTTGTAGTACGCAACAGGGAGTGGCAATTTAATGCAAGCTTTACAACAAAATATGAAATTTTCTAGCCTGTCTATGGGTAACAGGGTTGACGTGTTATGCTCGACCCACTCAGTTTTCCACCACAAAACACCAGAAAATGGCCAGAAAGAGTAGAACCAGCTCACCTGCTTTTACTCTATGATTTGACTATTAGATGTTCAATGTTTCTTTAGAGAAAAATATTCACAATATCAAAAAGAGAGTTAAGTTCATGTAACAGGGTTGACCATGAAATAAATAATAATCTTCAGAAATGACTTTGTCAAAGCAACAAAATAACTAGGGCTTTACAATGATGGTGGGATTTAAGTGGGTTAAAATCTTCCTAGAAGTGACACAGGGTTGACAGAGGGACATGTCACAATGCTGAATTATTGCACTTTAGCAAGCCTTTATTCATATAAAAAATCAGATTTATCGAATTCTCCATGTGGTCTATATTAAAGGGCAGTTCATTTAATATAACAGGCTTTTAAAATTCCATATTGGTGCACAATTTCTACTTAAAATATGCAAAAGGCACTCTTTTCTTGGAACGACCCAGCTATGTTACGCAACAGACCTGAAACACACAATACCATGCTTGGCTGCACCTGTAAGTGTAATCACAGCCACAATGACTGCCTATGTAATTAAACCCCACAATATAGCAGCTCAATACCACGACTAATTATAAAGTCATAGATGTTATTGCCTCGCTGCACGGAGCATGTTATAGTTAAGTGGGTTACACAGTTCTATTTACAAAGATCTACATAAAGGGTTATCGCCTCAACATAATTTCTTATTCAGGTAATGTGGTCTTATAACAAGCTTACTGTGGGATTTATTCCTTCAGTTTTTCATGATAGGGATTGAGTTGTCACAGATAGAGAAGATTATGAAATTGGCATTTTCAAACAGATTGTCCTCACCTGATGAATACATAAACTTCAGCTCATCTTTTGTTGAGGGTTCAATATCACTCATGGCTTGACTTGTCACAAAATGTCCTCTGATGTTGACAGACTGTTTCAGTGGATTGCTACAGTAAATAGTTATATCATGCATTCTAGTATTCCTTTACTGCATTTCAAAGATATTAGATTTAATACAGTATCTAATTGTATCTAGTGCCACCAACTAGTGATGGACTCCGCTAGAGGTGCCAGTTTAGATATAGGTACAATCGGCCTGGGCCCTTGGGTTAGAAGGGTGAATGACCAGTAGGAGACAGATGTACAGAATACGAGTTTATTACCACACGACAGACAGGCACACACGCACGCACACACACACACACAGCAAATGAAGTGGACTGATGGAATAGGTGAAAGTGGTTGTGTTGTCATCCACGCACTAACACACGGTTAGGAAGTCCAGGGTGGAGGATTGGTCAGGAAATGTCCAGTGTGAGTAGAGTTAAGGTGGTGAGTTCTTCTGATCTGTGATCTGTCTCTCTGCACCTCTGTGTCCAACTAAAGCACAGACTATGTTGGGGGTTTGAGATCCCCACCATGTACAGCCTGTGATTGGCTGACCAGGTCACATGACTCTAGCCAGGGGAGATTGTTCTGGAATCAAATCAAAATCAAATCAAAGTTTATTGGTTGCGTACACAGATTTGCAGATGTTATCGCTGGTGCAGCGAAATGCTTGTGTTTCTAGCTCCAACATTGCAGCTGTAGTGTAATGTTTCAGATGATGTCATCATAAAGGTTATGTGGGGACCTCACTGTATGAGGGGGCTTTAGTTACCCGACTATTAGCTTTAGAGAGACGATTTATTATAATCACACATTACACAAGTCAAATAGCATATTAATAATGTAATCTTTCAGGAAAGGACTTTCACACAGAGAGTTGCTATTGCTGCTCACTTCATTGAGTCATGCATTACACTATAATCATCATATTGTGGCACTTATTCATGCATCTCCAGTAGATGCGAGTCATTTCTCACAAGTGAGACATTTCTATAAAGTAATCCCATCTCTCATGGGAAAAACACGATTAGTTCGATTGATTTCTGGTTTGCATCCTTTTGTTAAATCTCCAGCCTAGCCTGCGGAGCCTTTAATGGACTCTGGTCAATATGAACCAGTTGAGGAAGTTAATTATCTCTTGTCCCCCTGTCAGAGAATGAGACGGTGGACAAGTCTGAGTCAGAGTTCCCGTGTGGGGTGAGGAAGTGCCCTGACAAGTACACCTGCCGTGACACCTGGATCGGCCCCAACGACGGCATCACCCAGTTTGACAACATCCTGTTTGCTGTGCTCACTGTCTTCCAGTGCATCACCATGGAGGGCTGGACCACTGTGCTCTACAACGTGAGTCACATCTGTTTCTCTCTAACCATGTCCTGTCCTCTGACTGGGGAAAATAGGCCTATTATTTGACCTAGTTATGTCATCCTTTGATACATTAGTTTGCCTTTTGCCTTTGCTTGGTTGAATCAAATAGACCCTCTGCGTCATTGGGGACTCAGACATTGTTGTAGCTCTCCTTACCCTAGACACCTAGTTTTACCGGTCATTACTCAAACTGTCTGATATTTGTTGTGGGACGCACTCAAACATCCTTTTACAGCTGCTTCCCTGTTCTGTGTTTATGAACCCAATTGATTGCACTCTGTACTTGAGGAATCAAATGAATTAAGCATGACACAACGATACAAACACACACAGTATATAGAGTAGGAGTGTATCTGTGCCAAGAGAGTAGGGTAAATAAGTGCAATGAATGGGCTGGAAAGTGAGAGCAGGTCAATTATACTCTTAATCTCCCAGCCACATGCCTCCATTGCCTCACTACTACCGTCTGCCCACTGACCCTCCTTATCTGATCACACTCAATTACATCCTAAACACATGGGCATGATTTGGCTGAGCTGGGATGTTACTGGCAGACATTTTAAGCTGACACTTGTCACTGGTGTAGAGAGGAGTAGGCAAGAGGCAGTCGTAGGTTTAGAACTACTGAATGTATTTAAGCACCATTGATCAAAGCGGGACGAAACCCAAACGCTGTTGTGCTCAAAATATATCTTCATAAACAAAAGGCACAGGGCGAACCCATGTGCGTCGTGGGGTCCAGCACTATCCAAAGTACCAGCTGCCACCGGCCTGAGGAGAGATACATGAAATGAGGGTAAGATACGGTAGTTGACGGAGAGCTGTAATCTGTACGTCACCTCATTGACTCTCCTCAGGACTTTGAACAGCCCCACAAATCGCGGGCTCAGCTTCCGGCAGGGCAGGTGGAGGGGCAGGTCCTTCGTAGAAAGCCAGACCCTGTCACCGGGGTGAAAGACCGGGGCCACACTGCAGTGACGATCGGCCTGCGCCTTCTGCCAGAGGACAACGCGCTGGAGACGGGTGTGCGCTGTGTTCCATACCTCCTCCGTGTGCCGGAACCAATTGTCCACTGCAGGAGCCTCGATCTGACTCCGGTGCCAGGGTGCCAGGGCCGGCTGATAGCCTAGAACACACTGAAAGGGTATGAGGTTAGTGGAGGAGTGACGAAGGGAGTTTTGTGCATATTCTGCCCAAGGCAGAAACGCAGCGCACTCCCCCGGCCGGTCCTGACAGTAACTACGAAGGTACCTACCTAGTTCCTGATTTACCCTTTCCACCTGCCCATAAGATTGGGGACGGTACCCGGAGGTGAGGCTGACCATGACCCCCAGTCGTTCCATGAAGGCCTTCCAGACACGGGAGGTGAACTGAGGACCATGGTCAGACACGATATTCTCCGGGATCCCGTAGTGCCAGAAGACGTCAGAGAAGAGAGCCTCTGCAGGGCCGTTGGGAGACCAGGCCGAGGAATCAAACGACCGGCTTATGAAAACCGGTCCACAACGACCAGGATGGTGGTGTGCCCCTCCGAGGGGGGAAGGTCTGTGACAAAGTCCACGGAGAGATGGGACCAGGGTCGTTCTGGAACCGGCAGCAGGTGGAGTTTGCCATAGGGGAGGTGTCTAAGTGTCTTGCTCTGTGCGCAGGTGGAGCAGGAAGAGACGTAAACCCGGTGGGCCACCAGTTCTTGGCGGAGAGACGGTAGATAGTATGGGCTATACCCGGGTGCCCCGACACAGGTTCTGTGTGTGCTCAGGCGAGGAGACGGTCCCGCACATCAGAGGGCACGTAGATACATCCCTAGGGACAGTGGGCAGGTGAGGGCTCCTGTCGCAGGGCTCGACGGATGTCCGCGTCCACATTCCACACGACAGGAGCCACAATGCGGGACAGGGGAACAATGGGTGTCACTTTCTCCCTCCGATCCTCTGTGTCATGCACCCGGGACAATGCATCGGCCTTAACGTTCTTTGATCCCGGCCGGTAGGAGATGGTAAAGTTAAGAATTCGCTGCTCGAATGTACTCCAAGTTCCGGTGGTCCGTCAAGACAAGGAATGGGTGTTTAGCACCCTCCAGCCAGTGCCGCCATGCTTTCAGCGCCTTTTTGATGGCCAACAACTCACGATCCACCACGTTGTAATTCCGCTCTGCTGGAGATAGCTTCCGTGAGTAGAAGGCTCATGGATTGAGTTTAGACGGCGATCCAGTGCATTGGGAGAGAAAAGCGCCTACTCCAACCTCGGAGGCGTCCACCTCCACGATGAAGGGCAGAGACGGGTCAGGGTGAGCCACAACAGGTGCGTTAGTAAGATGTTCCTTGAGTGCACCGAAGGCTTCATTGGCCTCCCCAGTCCAGCGCAGCTGTCGAGGACCTCCCTTCAGGAGGGAGGTGAGAGGGGCCACCATTGTGCTGAAACCCCTAATGAAGCACCTGAAATAGTAGGCAAAACCAAGGAAGTGCTGCACCGCCTTCATGTTGGATGGAACAGGCCACGACCATACTGCATGAACCCTCTGCTCTTCCATCTCCACTCCCACGGTGGATATCCGATAGCCCAGGAAGGAGACTGCATGCTGAAAGAAAAGGCACTTCTCCGCCTTGGCGTATAGGTGATGCCCTATCAGCCTCTCCAAAACGGACCTGACATGAGAGACATGTTGCTCGCCTGTAGTGGAGTACACCAAGAAGCCGTCTATGTACACCACTACACAGCGACCCAACATGTCTCTAAACACCTCGTTAATGAACGATTGAAACACAGAGGGTGCATTTGTCAGGCCGTAGGGCATTACCCTGTATTCGTAGTGCCCGGTGCTGGTGCTGAAGGCGGTCTTCCATTCATCCCCCTCACTGATGCGCACCAGGTTGTAGGCACTGCGTAAATCCAATTTAGTAAAGTACTTAGCACCGTGCATCTGTTCGATCACAGTGGGTAACTGAATTTAACAGTAGCCTTATTCAGTGTCCAGTAATCGATACAAGGGCGGAGACCTCCGTCATTCTTTTTTACGTAAGAGAAACTGAAGGAGGCCGGAGAGGTGGACGGACGGACGGATTAATCCTTGGGCCAGCGCCTCCTGGAATTAGGCCTCCATGGCTTCGGTCTCTGCATGCGAGAGAGGGTAGATGTGCCCCCACGGGAGGGTAGAACCAGGCAGTAGGTTGATAGTGCAGTCCCATGTGCGATGAGGGGGCAGGCACGTGGCATGAGTCTTCGAAAAGGCCACCTGTAGGTCCCGGTATTCCTCCGGGATAGGGACGTGGGTGGCCTGGTCCGGACTTTCCACGGAGGTGGCCAGATTGACACAGAGAGACAGCTCCCCTGACACTCCTGCAACCAACCCAACAACCTCCTCTCTGTCCACGATATACTGGGGTTATGCAACTGTAGCCAGGGGAAACCTAAAACTACGGAGTGTGCAGGAGAGTCTAAGATGAGGAAAGTAATGCGTTCATGGTGGTTGTGATTAACTGTGAGGGAAATGGGAATCGTGGTCTAGCCCACCAGTCCTGTTCCTAGGGGACGGTTGTCTAGGGCATGGATTGGGATAGGGGGTTGTAAAGGGACTAGAGGAATGCGTAATGATAAGGCCACTGACCGGTCTAGGAAATTGCCTGCAGCACCTGAGTCCACTAGGGCAGGACTCAGTGAGGGACCAGGATAGTAAGGGAAGGTGACAGGGAGGAGGACGGGCTGGGTGGACAGAGAGGAGCAAGGCACGTCCACGCTTACCTGGGAAGGTGTAGGAGCGCTCCTCGGCCTGTTGCTTTCTCGCCTGGTTCTCCTTCTGGGACAGGTGTTCCAGGGGTGGTCCGACTCCCCGCAGTAGGAGCAGAGACCCTGTTGACGGTGGCATTGACGTTCCGCAGGGGGAAGGTGCGTCGTGCCCACCTCCATGGGCTCAGTCTTGCTGGAGATTCCTGGGAGAGACCTGAACCCCCAGGATGGGCGACGACGGGCACGCAGGAGACTTATCCAGGCGGATGGCTCATCACAACAGGCCAGCTCAGTCTGGATGGCCGTCTGTAGCCCACTGCGGAAAACCGTCAACAGGGCCTGTTCGCTCCAGCCAGTGGACGCAGCCACCGTCCGGAACTCCAGAGTGTATTCCGATGCTGTCCTGGACCCCTGGCGTAGACGGAGGAGACGCTCACCTCCCTCTCTGCCCTCTGTTGGGTGGTCGAAGACGGCACAGAAGAGTTGGGTGAAGCGCTCATAGGACTGCACTTCACCGTCCCTCTCCCAGACGGCGTGCGCCCACTCCAGAGCCCGGCCTGTCAGCACGGAGATCACCAAGGCCACCTTGTCCCTCTCGGAGGCCTTCCCAGCATGACGGGCAAGGTGGAGGTCACACTACAGGAGAAACCCCCTACAGTGAGCTGGGGTGTCATCAAACCGCTCCGGGAGGGGCAGGTGGACGTTGCTGATCGGACCGGGTGATGTAGATGGTGGTGGGGTAGCTGGAGCAACCGCAGGGAGATGGGAAGGTGGTGGTGTAGCCTGCAGTTGGCGTATGGCCCGGAGCACCTCGTCCATGGCAGTCCTGAGGCGCTCCAGACACGAGTTGTGGTGGTGGAACTTCGCTCCTACAGCAGAGAGGTTGGGATGTCCTGCTGCTTCCTGTTTTCTTGGGTCGGTCATTCTGTCACTGGTGTAGAGAGGAGTAGGCAGGAGGCAGTCACAGGTTTAGAACTACTGAATTTATTTAAGCACCATAGATCAAAGTGGGACTAAACCCAAACGCTGTTGTGCTCAAAATATATCTTAATAAACAAAAGACACAGGGCGAACCCAAAGTGCAAAATATAAAGTACTCAGGAAATAGTAGGAGAGATTCCTCTCAGGTAAACAAGTAACATTTACAATGACCGACAAAGACAAATGGCAGAGGGAGTATATACAGTGGGGGGAAAAAGTATTTAGTCAGCCACCAATTGTGCAAGTTCTCCCACTTAAAAAGATGAGAGAGGCCTTTAATTTTCATCATAGGTACACGTCAACTATGACAGACAAAATGAGAGAAAAAAATTCCAGAAAATCACATTGTAGGATTTTTAATGAATTTATTTGCAAATTATGGTGGAAAATAAGTATTTGGTCAATAACAAAAGTTTCTCAATACTTGTATACCCTTTGTTGGCAATGACACAGGTCAAACGTTTTCTGTAAGTCTTCACAAGGTTTTCACACACTGTTGCTGGTATTTTGGCCCATTCCTCCATGCAGATCTCCTCTAGAGCAGTGATGTTTTGGGGCTGTCGCTGGGCAACACGGACTTTCAACTCCCTCCAAAGATTTTCTATGGGGTTGAGATCTGGAGACTGGCTAGGCCACTCCAGGACCTTGAAATGCTTCTTACGAAGCCACTCCTTCGTTGCCCGGGAGGTGTGTTTGGGATCATTGTCATGCTGAAAGACCCAGCCACGTTTCATCTTCAATGCCCTTGCTGGAAGGAGGTTTTCACTCAAAATCTCACGATACATGGCCCCATTCATTCTTTCCTTTACACGGATCAGTCGTCCTGTTCCCTTTGCAGAAAAACAGCCCCAAAGCATGATGTTTCCACCCCCATGCTTCACAGTAGGTATGGTGTTCTTTGGATGCAACTCAGCATTCTTTGTTCTCCAAACACGACGAGTTGAGTTTTTACCAAAAAGTTATATTTTGGTTTCATCTGACCATATGACATTCTCCCAATCCTCTTCTGGATCATCCAAATGCACTCTAGCAAACTTCAGACGGGCCTGGACATGTACTGGCTTAAGCAGGGGGACACGTCTCGCACTGCAGGATTTGAGTCCCTGGCGGCGTAGTGTGTTACTGATGGTAGGCTTTGTTACTTTGGTCCCAGCTCTCTGCAGGTCATTCACCAGGTCCCCCCGTGTGGTTCTGGGATTTTTGCTCACCGTTCTTGTGATCATTTTGACCCCACGGGGTGAGATCTTGCGGGGAGCCCCAGATCGAGGGAGATTATCAGTGGTCTTGTATGTCTTCCATTTCCTAATAATTGCTCCCACAGTTGATTTCTTCAAACCAAGCTGCTTACCTATTGCAGATTCAGTCTTCCCAGCCTGGTGCAGGTCTACAATTTTGTTTCTGGTGTCCTTTGACAGCTCTTTGGTCTTGGCCATAATGGAGTTTGGAGTGTGACTGTTTGAGGTTGTGGACAGGTGTCTTTTATACTGATAACAAGTTCAAACAGGTGCCATTAATAAAGGTAACGAGTGGAGGACAGAGGAACCTCTTAAAGAAGAAGTTACAGGTCTGTGAGAGCCAGAAATCTTGCTTGTTTGTAGGTGACCAAATACTTATTTTCCACCATAATTTGCAAATAAATTCATAAAAAATCCTACAATTTGATTTTCTGGAGAAAAAAAATCTCAATTTGTCTGTCATAGTTGACGTGTACCTATGATGAAAATTACAGGCCTCTCTCATCTTTTTAAGTGGGAGAACTTGCACAATTGGTGGCTGACTAAATACTTTTTTCCCCCCACTGTATACAGTGATAGAGTGGGGATTGGAACCAGGTGTGTGTAATGATGACGAGACAAGTCCGGGGTTGATGAGTGAAGGGCGTTTGCCAGCAGTAGGTTCGGCAGCAGCTAGAAGGCCGGCGACACCGAACGCCTGAGCTGGACAGGAGAGGGAGCCAAAGCGAAGACTGGTGTGACAACACTATTCTTCGAGTTATCAGTTGCACTCTTTATGCCAGATTGGATGCAAACAGACTGAGAACAATAATCAGTGAATTATCATAAGGACAATAGGGAAATGGTGATTCCATTCAGAGAGTAATTTTAAGTGTGTTGGGAATACCTGGGATAGGATAAAGCAATCCTTCTACCCCCCCTTACCCCACCCCCCCAAAAAAATAAAAAATATATAAATAAAATAAAAATACAAAAAATAAACAGAAAAACACTAAAATAAACATTGTAAAGTGGTTATCCCACTGGATATAAGGTGAATGCACCAATTTGTAAGTCGCTCTGGATAAGAGCGTCTGCTAAATGATGTAAATATAAATGTAAATGTACACTGAGTGTACAAAACATTAGGAACACCTGCTCTTTCCATGACATAGACTGACCCGGTGAAACCAGTTAAAAGCTATGATCCCTTATTGATGTAATTTGTTAAATCCTCTTCAATCAATCAATATACATGAAACGGAGGTGACAGGTTAAATAATTATTTTTTATCCTTGAGACAATTGAGACATGGATTGTGTATGGGTGCCATTCAAAGGGTGTACCTTGATTCATTCAATGCAACATGTAAAGGGGCCAGTGCCTAGACTGGGAAGAGCAGTTGTATCAGCATGTCAAGGACCAGGTTAAGAGTTTACTCCTCCTGTTCTCCATACATACATCACATTCTGTTTGAGTGAGATGATGTCACCAAGCATTTTCCTCAGCACATCCCAGTACCAAACTACCAGTACTGTACCTGGCTGGTTTTATGTTGCAGAAGGCAGTGTCTATTTCAGGAGGGGTGCAGACTGTAATTCCCTGATCTGATCATGTGCCTGCCGAACTCAAACAAACTCAATCATGTTGCCCTCTCCCTCCCTCGGCCAGCTGAATCAATTGTCGTCATTAATGCCTCTTCCTCTTTCCCCACCTCATGCTAATGTCACAGTGGAGTAGTTGTCACTCTGAATGTGAAAGGCTGCCTATTGAAAATTCTGATGTTCGTTAACAACTTCCAATCCATTCATACCGAGGGCTATTAGTAACTGGACATCAGCATGTGCCAATGTATGGTGAATACCTTCATTTACAAATAAAAAACTGCATCTATGTGGATAGCATAAACTAAAACTAACATTTAAAACATGATACAAGAGCATTTTGTCAGCTTGTTCCTAATTAATTTCTTTTCAGAGCCAGAATCAATTAGCTGCCTATCCACGACTGTTGAAGTCCCCTGGCCTTGTTGTGTTGGCAAAGGACTCCGTTGCGGACACAAGGACTGAATGTTCTAACTTCTTTCAGCATTTAATCAAAATGCTAATTTGATAATGAAAGTGCCTGGGGGTTTACTACACTGGAGAACATGCTTGCCATAGGCTACAGCTAGACAGCCTCTGAAAACCACTGATCTCACCAGGTTAATTATGCAGTTACAGTTATAGATACCCTGGGATTGAGATTCACAGGAAGATTACCCTAACACATCTTCTGTAAGGTAGTGGAAAACACATTTAATTGATTTAGATTGAAGATGTAATTTTCACTGCTTAATAATAATAATAATATGCCATTTAGCAGACGCTTTTATCCAAAGCGACTTACAGTCATGCGTGCATAAATTTTTTTGTGTATGGGTGGTCCCGGGGATCGAACCCACTACCTTTGGCGTTACAAGCGCCGTGCTCTACCAGCTGAAGTGTAACACAGTTTATTGTCGGCCTACCCACAGAGCATAGATGCCAGACCATACTTTCTGCTCGCTGCTTTCATGGTTCTTTATTTAAATTGATGGAAGCAGATGATTTGCTGCAGTGATTACATTATGTTGACTTACATTATGGTGAATGTAATTTATTATGGAATGAAGAAAGACAGTGGAAGGGAGGGAATGTGAGTCTACTCTGGTTAACCTCTACTGGATGGGTGTCCCGAAATCGGGACAGTTGTTGCTCAATACGGATAATGTGACTACAGTGAAGTTGTAAACAAAAGCATGTCTTATATGGGCAGAAAGCTTCAATTATGTTCATCTAACTGCAGTGTCCAATTTACAGTAGGTATTACAGCGAAAAAATACCATGCTATTGTTTGAAGAGACACACAACAGCAAAACACTTTTATCAAGGCAACTGGTTTGATACATTCACCTCTCAAGGTAAACAATGTACTTACATTCAGTAATCTTGCTTTGATTTGTCATCCTGAGGGTCCCAGAGATAAAATATAGCGTAGTTTTGTTTGATAAAATCAATTTTTATATCCTAACACGATCCATGTTGTATGCACGATCGATGTTGTATTCCCACTCATTCAACTTGTAAAGAAAGAAATCTGTGAAAATCAAAAGCTAAACCTTGTTTCAGCCAGTCAATTTAGGTTCCTATATATTCCTCAGACACTCCAGAAGGTAACCAGCCTTTCCTTCGTCATTCTGCATTAGGTATATCCGATATAGAAACAATTTTAGACATGAAGACACAACATCATTATGCACCGATGAGACGGGCGGTGTTCACTTGATTGACTGTATCTTGGTTCAATGACCACCTATTGTTTTGAAACATAGGTCGCTAGATAGCCAATGAGCTGGGCATTACAGGAGTATGAGATGGTCCTTTGTCTGAGGAAAAGCCTGTGTATTCAGCACGCGCGCAACGCGGTTTACTGTCCATTGGAAATCTAAACAAGGAAGTGGCGCATCGCGTTACGCATAGCTCGATTTAGTAAACAAAGTTTTCTGCAAATTTTGAAAGTACAATATGGGTACTAATACTGGAAAAGCTAAATCAAAGTGCAGATATACAGATTTGGATGAGTTTATAGAAGAAATCGACCGGGAAAGTGTCACAGAACCAGTAGATGAGGACTTAGTGAATATAGTTTAGATTCAACAGCTGAAGATATGTTTTTGGAAGGAGATGACGCCACTTTAGACTGGTAAGTGAAATACGTTTTTTCTACTCATGCTAATGCAGTTGTTTGAATGGTTGCATATTATTCATTTGAGATACATTTTAGATTTTTTCTTTGATTGCTTTATATACAGCTCTGGAAAAAATTAAGAGACCACTGCAAAAATATAAGTTTCTCTGATTTTGCTATTTATAGGTATGTGTTTGGGTGAAATTAACATTTTTGTTTTATTCTATGAACTACTGACAACATTTCTCCCAAATTCCAAATAAAAATATTGTCATTTAGAGCATTTATTTGCAGAAAATGACAACTGGTCAAAATAACAAAAAAGATGCAGTGTTGTCAGACCTCGAATAATGCAAAGAAAATAAGTTCATGTTCATTTTTAAACAACACAGTACTAATGTTTTAACTTAGGAAGAGTTTAGAAATCAATATTTGGTGGAATAACCCTGATTTTCAATCACAGCTTTCATGCATCTTGGCATGCTCTCCACCAGTCTTTCACATTGATGTTGGGGGACTTTATGCCACTCCTGGCGCAAAAATTCAAGCAGCTCGGCTTTGTTTGATGGCTTGTGACCATCCATCTTCCTCTTGATCACATTCCATAAGTTTTCAATGGGGTTCAGGTCTGGAGATTGGGCTGGCCATGACAGGGTCTTGATCTGGTGGTCCTCTATCCACACCTTGATTGACCTGGCTGTATGGCATGGCGCATTGTCCTGCTGGAAAAACCAATCCTCAGAGTTGGGGAACAATGTCAGAGCAAATGGAGCAAGTTTTCTTCCAGGGCAACCTTGTACGTGGCTTGATTCATGCGTCCTTCACAAAGACAAATCTGCCCGACTCCAGCCTTGCTGAAGCACCCCCAGATCATCACCGATCCTCCACCAAATTTCACAGTGGGTGCGAGATACTGTGGCTTGTAGGCCTCTCCAGGTCTCCGTCTAACCATTAGACGACCAGGTGTTGGGCAAAGCTGAAAATTGGACTCATCAGAGAAGATGACCTTACTCCAGTCCTCTACAGTCCAATCCTTATGGCCTTTTGCAAACCTCAGCCTGGCTCTTCTTTGCTTCTCATTGATGAAGGGCTTTTTTCTAGCTTTGCACGACTTCAGCCCTGCCCCTAGGAGCCTGTTTCGAACCGTCCTCGCCGTGCACTTCACCCCAGCTGCCGTTTGCCATTCTTTTTGTAAGTCACTTGATGTCATTTAAAAAAACATTTTTAGTCATTTAGCAGATGCTCTTATCCAGAGCGACCTACAGTTAGTGAGTGCATACATTTTTCATACTGGCCCCCCGTGGGAAACGAACCCACAACCCTGGTGTTGCAAGCGCCATGCTCTACCAACTGAGCGACATTCGAATGAGTTGGCGGTCATCCCGGTCAGTAGAGAGTAATTTTCGCCCTCTGACGGTCTGTAGCTTTGTTGTCCCCAATGTCTGCTACTTGACCTTGTTCTTATGAACCGGCGTCTTTGAAATTTTAAGGATGGAAGCAACCTGACGCTCACTGTATCCCTCTGCCAGTAAAGCCAGAATTGAACCCTTCTTTTCCTCACTCAAAACTTTCCTTTTGGCATGGTCAATAGTTATTTTCTGATTAATATTACTTTTGAGGTACTATTAGCACTGTTTTTGCCATCCAGCTGGTCCTATTGCAAGAGGATAGTGATGACCACAGCAGTGGTTTTTATACTTTTCCTCGTTAAATAAGATTTGGTTCAGGTGATCACCTAATCAGTACCTAATTCAGTAGAATGAGGTGTGCCTGTGTTGGAATTCAACAGACACTGGAATGGAATGGATGTCATACATGTAGAGATGCTGATTTAAGAAACATTTGCAGTGGTCTCTTAATTTTTTCCAGAGCTGTATATATAATTACTAATGAAATATGTGTATGAATAGCAAACAAGGCACTCGAAAACCACAGCCACAGCATGTCAAAGTCAACATAAAATACACATTCGCTATACATTGTGGGTCTATATATATATATATATATAAAAGCCAGTGGGGGCAGGTGACGGGAGGACGGCCCACAACACTGGCCGGAATGGAGTGGAATGGCCGGAATGGAGTGAATGGAACAGCACCAAACAGACGAAAACCATGTGCTTGATACCATTCCACTCACCCCACCCCGGCCACCACTACGAGCCGTCCTCCCCTCACCAGCCTTATTTACCATTGGTACCCACACTTCACCACAGGGATTGTGTTCCCCCTACTCTATATAATATATATGTTTATAGATATGTGTTGTTTATTTGATGTATTGATGCAGGGCTCATCCGTAAAAGTATTCTTACTGAATTGTTGTATTTATTCAGTCTGACCCCTGATGCTGTCTCTGGCTCCACACATACCCCCGCCCAGCCATCTAGATGTGTGAAGAGGCCAGCCCAGAAGATGATGTGGAGCCACTTCCACCAACATTTTGACCGAAAAGGCAGCCAGGACCTCAGCTGGACATGACTGGAAAGTACAGCCCCCTTAATTTTCACTGAACTTCTGACATGAATGTGCCTCAGGACCAAAAGAGCACAGCAGGGAGGCGTCGTTGTATTTGTATTTATGTTTATTATAGATCCCCATTAGCTGCTGCCAAGGCAGCAACTACTCTTCCTGGGGTCCATCAAAATTAAGGCAGTTTATACAATTTTAAAAACATTACAATACATTCGCAGATTTAACAACACACTGTGTTCCCTCAGGCCCCTACTCCACCACTACAGCACAATAATGTGTAGAGGACTGAGGGTGTTCTAAATACTGTAATTGCAAATTGTGTGTAAATAGTTTTATTTTTTGTATTTTTTTCACTTTGTGTGTGGTTTGTGGTGTGTTCACTTATGACATTAGATCAGTGTTGGCTGCTAACTTGGCCCTTATCTTAAATAGTTCACTTCTGTGTTGGGAGGCATTGGATCAGCATTCTCGTCGCATCTCCTGTTAGTGACACATCTTCCTCCGAAGCTGCCTCCTCTCCTTGTTCGGGCAGGCTTCGGCGTTCGTCGTCACCGGCCTTCTAGCCACTGCCGCTTCTCATCTCATCATTCCATTTGTTTATCTTGTCTATTACACACACCTGGTTCATATTCCCCTCATTAGTACATGTATACGTTTTCCCTCTGCCCCCTTGTCCTTGTGGGTGATTGTTATATTGTGAGGAGAGAGTAGCTCGGTTGAGCTACGTGTATTTTGTATTGCCGGGGTATATTTTCCCTGTGTGCCTGTTTTGTTCCAGTGCACCTGTTTTGTGCACTGGATTGTTTGACGCTATCCAGCGTAACTCTGTACTATGGAATAAACTCTGTATTCTGTGATTTACCCTCCTGCGCCTGACTCCTTCAAATCACCTCTCACAGTTAGTACCTTTTATGTAGGGAAGCTAATGCTCCATCCTGTATGATATTCCTGGGAGTGTGTAAACTTGTATTTTTTTATTACCATAGCATTTTTGTATGTTCTCTATAGTTATGTACTTGAAAATGTATCAATTTACCAATTTGGTCACTTGGAGGCCACTTGGGTACATTTGGGCAAACTCGTGAGGGACACCTGGGTGATTTCATACTAAATGTTATGTAGCTCCCTCATTCTTGAAGCTATCAGTCTGAAACTTTGCACATACACTGTTGCCCTCTTGTAGGCAACATCTAAATTACCTCCAGCTTCCTATCTGAATATATGGCTTTTCTTTTTCATGTCAAATATGATGCAACAAAAACATCTGTTTTGTTTGTTTTTTATTTTACCAGATCTATTGTGTTAAGTTCTCCTACATTTATTTCACATCTCCACAAACTTCAAAGTGTTTCCTTTCAAATAGTATCAAGAAAATACATGTCTTCGCTTCAGGTCCTGAGCTACAGGCAGTTATATTTGGGTATGTCATTTTAGGCGGAAATTGAAAAGAAGGGTCTGATCCGTAAGAGGTTAAAAGGGCCTGCAGACTAATACCTAGTGCTGTTTCATATTCCTTTCTACAGGAACACACACCGCATGCACGTACTGTACACAGACACACACACTCAGTGAAACACGTGTACACAGACTCTTACACATTCAGTAAATCACTCACAAACAAACCATTCCACCCACTTCATTGCATTCTGCTAAAACAAGGTTGAGTACACATGCTTTTCTTTTCTATTGTTTTCATTGCATTCTCTGATACAGAATCCATTTACTGCCATACAGGATCCACTCTCCCCCTCTCATGTTGGCCCAGAGCTAATCAATACTATTTCTCTCTGTCTCTTATTTAACACAGATGAACTTGGTTTTCAGTTTCAGATATACAGTATCTACACTATAGTCCTGTATTATGTTCCCCAAAGTCAAGATTCAAGTTACATTACGATTCTTGACGAATCGTGGACAAAGGAACATGTCACACGGAGGTAGAGAACAGAATAGGCTCCCAGGCCTCATTAAGTAATAGAGAGATGTGTTTAACTGTGAGACTGAGGATGTGTGTTTGAACTCTGTTTCCTTCCTGTAGTCAGTCAGCTAGCCTCTGCCTGGCTCATGACTGTGGTACATCCTAATAGCTTGTTAAAAACTACCACTGTCTGAACGCTGCTGTCTGACAAAGCGCAGAGCTCCCCAAGGTGTAGCAGCATGCAGACAAGGTGGACCGCAGGTCAATGGAACAAAAGCCAGTACGTTTTACACTGGCTTGAGTCAAGAGCTAGTCAGAGCCGTGTTGACTTGTAAGCAATTGCTTGGGATCATGGTAACACCACCGTTAGATCATTATGAATACAAGGGCAGATTTCCAGTTTTTCACCACATACATGTATAGCACCAATAATTAAGATAGCTGTTGGAGATGAGGAATGTTGACACCTGCAGCAACACCTCTGTCCTCTGGCTCTCAGGGTGTTTGGAGGGTCTCTGTACTGTAGCCCATACTGTTCACATCTCCGTAGGTAGCTCTGCACTGCCTCAACACCTCCCACGGGTTCCTCTCCCATGGCGTCCCACTCTCACTAATGGATTAATAAGCTCTGACTGTAGGAAGGAACAGAGCCAGAGACAAGGATCTCCATATAGGGCTCAATCCTGTCTTGAGATAGGACTGTAACTTGTACCTTTGCGCTTATTAATCCATTAGTGAGAGTGGGACGCCATGGGAGAGGAACCCGTGGGAGGTGTTGAGGCAGTGCAGAGCTACCTACGGAGATGTGAACAGTATGGGCTACAGTACAGAGACCCTCCAAACACCCTGAGAGCCAGAGGACAGAGGTGTTGCTGCAGGTGTCAACATTCCTCATCTCCAACAGCTATCTTAATTATTGGTGCTATACATGTATGTGGTGAAAAACTGGAAATCTGCCCTTGTATTCATAATGATCTAACGGTGGTGTTACCATGATCCCAAGCAATTGCTTACAAGTCAACACGGCTCTGACTAGCTCTTGACTCAAGCCAGTGTAAAACGTACTGGCTTTTGTTCCATTGTTGATGATGTCAAAACTTGATTTACACTCATGGATCTCAGGTGTGGAACATCAATGTGGGGCTCCATTTATTGGGTTGGGACAGTGCCTTCAGAAAGTATTCACACCCCATTACATTTTGTTGTGTTACAAAGTGTGATTAAAATTGATTTAATTGTCTTTTTTTTGTCAAAGATCTATACAGAATACTCTGTAATGTCAAAGTGGAAGAAAAAAATATTTGTTAAACATTTATGAAAAATAAAACACTAATATATCTTGATTAGATAAGTAGTCAACCCCCTGAGTCAATACATGTTAGAATCACATTTGTCAGTGATTACTGGGTAAGTCTTTATTTTTTATTTTTTATTTAACCTTTATTTAACCAGGTAAGCCAGTTGAGAACAAGTTCTCATTTACAACTGCAACCTGGTCAAGATAAAGCAAAGCAGTGCGATAAAAACAACAACACAGAGTTACATATGGGGTAAAACCAAACATAAAGTCAAAAATACAACAGAAAATACACTGCTCAAAAAAATAAAGGGAACACTTAAACAACACAATGTAACTCCAAGTCAATCACACTTCTGTGAAATCAAACTGTCCACTTAGGAAGCAACACTGATTGACAATACATTTCACATGCTGTTGTGCAAATGGAATAGACAACAGGTGGAAATTATAGGCAATTAGCAAGACACCCCCAATAAAGGACTGGTTTTGCAGGTGGTGACCACAGACCACTTCTCAGTTCCTATGCTTCCTGGCTGATGTTTTGGTCACTTTTGAATGCTGGCGGTGCTTTCACTCTAGTGGTAGCATGAGACGGAGTCTACAACCCACACAAGTGGCTCAGGTAGTGCAGCTCATCCAGGATGGCACATCAATGCGAGCTGTGGCAAGAAGGTTTGCTGTGTCTGTCAGCGTAGTGTCCAGAGCATGGAGGCGCTACCAGGAGACAGGCCAGTACATCAGGAGACGTGGAGGAGGCCGTAGGAGGGCAACAACCCAGCAGCAGGACTGCTACCACCGCCTTTGTGCAAGGAGGAGCAGGAGGAGCACTGCCAGAGCCCTGCAAAATGACCTCCAGCAGGCCACAAATGTGCATGTGTCTGCTCAAACGGTCAGAAACAGACTCCATGAGGGTGGTATGAGGGCCCGACGTCCACAGGTGGGGGTTGTGCTTACAGCCCAACACCGCGCAGGACGTTTGACATTTGCCAGAGAACACCAAGATTGGCAAATTCGCCGCTTTTCACAGATGAAAGCAGGTTCACACTGAGCACATGTGACAGACGTGACAGAGTCTGGAGACGCCGTGGAGAATGTTCTGCTGCCTGCAACATCCTCCAGCATGACCGGTTTGGCGGTGGGTCAGTCATGGTGTGGGGTGGCATTTCTTTGGGGGACCGCACAGCCCTCCATGTGCTCGCCAGAGGTAGCCTGACTGCCATTAGGTACCGAGATGAGATCCTCAGACCCCTTGTGAGACCATATGCTGGTGCGGTTGACCCTGGGTTCCTCCTAATGCAAGACAATGCTAGACCTCATGTGGCTGGAGTGTGTCAGCAGTTCCTGCAAGAGGAAGGCATTGATGCTATGGACTGGCCCGCCCGTTCCCCAGACCTGAATCCAATTGAGCACATCTGGGACATCATGTCTCGCTCCATCCACCAATGCCACGTTGCACCACAGACTGTCCAGGAGTTGGCGGATGCTTTAGTCCAGGTCTGAGAGGAGATCCCTCAGGAGACCATCCGCCACCTCATCAGGAGCATGCCCAGGCATTGTAGGGAGGTCATACAGGCACATGGAGGCCACACACACTACTGAGCCTCATTTTGACTTGTTTTAAGGACATTACATCAAAGTTGGATCAGCCTGTAGTGTGGTTTTCCACTTTAATTTTGAGGGTGACTCCAAATCCAGACCTCCATGGGTTGATACATTTGATTTCCATTGATAATTTTTGTGTGATTTTGTTGTTAGCACATTCAACTATGTAAAGAAAAAAAGTATTTAATAAGATTATTTCATTCATTCAGATCTAGGATGTGTTATTTTAGTGTTTCCTTTATTTTTTTGAGCAGTGTATATATACAGTGTGTGCAAATGTAGCAAGTTATGGAGGTAACGCAATAAATAGGCCATAGTGCAAAATAATTACAATTAGTATTAACACTGGAATGATAGATGTGCAAGAGATGATGTGCAAATAGAGATACTGGGGTGCAAATGAGCAAAATAAAAAACAATATTGGGATGAGGTAGTTGGGTGGGCTAATTTCAGATGGGCTGTATACAGGTGCAGTGATCGGTAAGGTGCTCTGACAACTGATGCTTAAAGTTAGTGAGGGAGATAAGAGTCTCCAGCTTCAGAGATTTTTGCAGTTTGTTCCAGTCATTGGCAGCAGAGAACTGGAAGGAATGGCGGCCAAAGGAGGTGTTGGCTTTGGGGATGACCAGTGAGATATACCTGCTGGAGCGCATTCTACGGGTGGGTGTTGCTATGGTGACCAATGAGCTAAGATCAGGTGGGGATTTGCCTAGCAGTGATTTATAGATGGCCTGGAGCCAGTGGGTTTGGCGACGAATATGTAGTGAGGACCAGCCAACAAGAGCGTACAGGTCACAGTGGTGGGTAGTATATGGGGCTTTGGTGACAAAACGGATGGCACTGTGATAGACTACATCCAATTTGCTGAGTAGAGTGTTGGAGGCTATTTTGTAAATGACATCGCCGAAGTCAAGGATCGGTAGGATAGTCAGTTTTACGAGGGCATGTTTGGCAGCATGAGTGAAGGAGGCTTTGTTGTGAAATAGGAAGCTGATTCTAGATTTAACTTTGGATTGGAGATGCTTAATGTGAATCTGGAAGGAGAGATTACAGTCTAACCAGACACCTAGGTATTTGTAGTTGTCCACATATTCTAAGTCAGACCCGCCGAGAGTAGTGATTCTAGTCGGGCAGCGTTCGATTGAAGAGCATGCATTTAGTTTTACTAGCGTTTAAGAGCAGTTGGAGGCTAAATAATAGAATCCGTTCTACATTTACATTTTAGTCATTTAGCAGACGCTCTTATCCAGAGCGACTTACAGTTAGTGAGTGCGTACATTATTTTTATTTTTTATTTTTTTCATACTGGCCCCCCGTGGGAAACGAACCCACAACCCTGGCGTTGCAAACGCCATGCTCTACCAACTGAGCTACATCCCTGCCGGCCATTCCCTCCCCTACCCTGGACGACGCTGGGCCAATTGTGCGCCGCCCCATGGGTCTCCCGGTCGCGGCCGGCTACAACAGAGCCTGGATTCGAAGCAGGATCTCTAGTGGCACAGCTAGCACTGCGATGCAGTGCCTTAGACCACTGCGCCACTCGGGAGGTCCACATACTCTAGGTCAGACCCGTCGAGAGTAGTGATTCTAGTCGGGTGGGCGGGTGCCAGCAGCGTTCGATTGAAGAGCATGCATTTAGTTTTACTAGTGTTTAAGAGCAGTTGGAGGCTACGGAAGGAGTGTTGTATGGCATTGAAGCTCGTTTGGAGGTTTGTTAACACAGTGTCCAATGAAGGGCCAGATGTATACAAAATGGTGTCGTCTGCGTAGAGGTGGATCTGAGAGTCACCAGCAGCAAGAGCGACATCATTGATATACACAGAGAAAAGAGTCGGCCCAAGAATTGAACCCTGTGGCACCCCCATAGAGACTGCCATAGTTCCAGACAACAGGCCCTCCGATTTGACACATTGAACTCTATCTGAGAAGTAGTTGGTGAACCAGGCGATTTAGTCTGCCAATAAGAATGCGGTGGTTGACAGAGTCGAAAGCCTTGGCCAGGTCAATGAAGACGGCTGCACAGTACTGTCTATTATCGATCGCGGTTATAATATCGTTTAGGACCTTGAGCGTGGCTGAGGTGCACCCATGACCAGCATGGAAACCGGATTGCATAGCGGAGAAGGTACGGTGTGATTAGAAATGGTCGGTGATCTGTTTGTTAACTTGGCTTTCAAAAACTTTCGAAAGGCAGGGCAGGATGGATATAGGTCTGTAACAGTTTGGATCTAGAGTGTCACCCCCTTTGAAGAGGGGGATGACCGTGGCAGCTTTCCAATCTCTGGGGATCTCAGACGTTACGAAAGAGAGGTTGAACAGGCTAGTAATAGGGGTTGCAACAATTTCGGCTGCTATTTTTTAGAAAGAAAGGGTCCAGATTGTCTAGCCCAGATGATTTGTAGGGGTCCAGATTTTGCAGCTCTTTCAGAACATCAGCTGTCTGAATTTGTGTGAAGGAGAAGCGGGGGGGGGCATGGGCAAGTTGCAGCGGAGGGTGCAGAGCTGGTGGCCGGAGTAGTGGTAGCCAGGTGGAAAGCATGGCCAGCCGTAGCAAAATGCTTGTTGAAATTCTCGATTATTGTAGATTTATCCGTGGTGATAGTGTTACCTAGCCTCAGTGCAGTGGGCAGCTGGGAGGAGGTGCTCTTATTCTCCATGGACTTTACAGTGTCCCAAAACCTTTTGGAGTTAGTGCTACAGGATGCACATTTCTGTTTGAAAAAAACTAGCCTTTGCTTTCCTAACTGCTTGTGTATATTGGTTTCTAACTTCCCTGAAAAGTTGCATATCGCGGGGGCTATTCGATGCTAATGCAGTACGCCACAGGATGTTTTTGTGCTGGTCAAGGGCAGTCAAGTCTGAGGAGAACCAGGGGCTATATCTGTTCTTAGTTCTGAATTTTTTGAATGGCGATTGCTTATTTAAGATTGAGAGGAAAGCACTTTTAAAGAACAACCAGGCATCCTCTACTGACGGAATGAGATCAATATCCATCCAGGATACCTGGGCCAGGTCAGTTAGGAAGGCCTGCTCGCTAAAGTGTTTTAGGGAGTGTTTGACAGTGATGAGGGGTGGTCGTTTGACCGCGGACCCGTTACGGACGCAGGCAATAAGGCAGTTATCGCTGAGATCCTGGTTGAAGACAGCGGAGGTGTATTTAGAGGGTAAATTGGTCAGGATGATATCTATGAGGGTGCCCATGTTTACGGATTTAGGGTTGAGCGCGGTGGTCGGGAGAGGTTGTGTTTTCTCTAGCAGGAGGTAAGCTTGGCTTCTTATATGATGTTGAGTAAAGCTTAAACCATGTATTTAGATTGTAGGTAGATATTGTAGTCAGGTATTATAGGTAGTTTACTTAGGTAGTTATTGTAGGTTATTGTAGGTTATTGTAGGTAATTATTGTAGGTAAGTATTGTATTCGGCGGACCCCGGCGAAGCACGAGTGCTAGCTAACCCACTACTTGCCTATCCCTGTTCTCTCCTCTCTGCACAGGCTACACAAACGCCTCACACCGCGTGGCTGCTGCCTCTCTAACCTGGTGGTCCCTGCACGCACCACACACCTGGAGTTCCAGGTCTCAGGCAGCCTCTGGAACTGCCGTTCTGCTGCCAACAAGGCTGACTTCATCCCAGCCTATGCTACCCTCCAGTCCCTCGACTTCCTGGCGCTGACGGAAACATGGATTACCACAGAAAACACTGCTACTCCTACTGCTCTCTCCTCGTCTGACCATGTGTTCTCGCATACCCCGAGAGCATCTGGTCAGAGGGGTGGTGGCACAGGAATCCTCATCTCTCCCAAGTGGTCATTCTCAATTTTTCCCCTAACCCATCTGTCTATCTCCTCATTTGAATTCCACGCTGTCACAGTCACTAGCCCATTTAAGCTTAATATCCTTGTCATCTATCGCCCTCCAGGTTCCCTTGGAGAGTTCATCAATGAGCTTGACGCCTTGATAAGTTCCTTTCCTGAGGATGGCTCACCCTTCACAGTTTTGGGGGATTTCAACCTCCCTACGTCTACATTTGACTCATTTCTCTCTGCCTCCTTCTTTCCACTCCTCTCCTCTTTTGACCTCACCCTCTCACCGTCCCCCCCTACTCACAAGGCAGGCAATACGCTTGACTTCATCTTTACTAGATGTTGCTCTTCTACTAATCTCACTGCAACTCCCCTCCATGTCTCCGACCACTACTTTGTATCCTTTTCTCTCTCGCTCTCCTCCAACACTACTCACTCTGCCCCTACACAGATGGTAACGCGCCGCCGGAACCTTCGCTCTCTCTCTCCCACTACTCTCTCCTCTTCCATCCTATCATCTCTTCCCTCTGCTCAATCCTTCTCCCTCCAATCTCCTGATTCTGCCTCCTCAACCCTCCTCTCCTCCCTTTCTGCATCCTTTGACTCCCTGTGTCCCCTATCCTCCCGGCCGGCTCGGTCCTCCCCTCCAGCTCCGTGGCTTGACGACTCATTGCGAGCTCACAGAACAGAGCTCCGGGCAGCTGAGCGGAAATGGAAGAAAACTAAACTCCCTGCCGACCTGGCATCTTTTCACTCCCTCCTCTCTACATTTTCTTCATCTGTTTCTGCTGCTAAGGCCACTTTCTACCACTCTAAATTCCAAGCATCTGCCTCTAACCCTAGGAAGCTCTTTGCCACATTCTACTCACTGCTGAATCCCCCCCCCCCCCCCTCCTCCCTCTCTGTGGATGACTTCGTCAACCACTTTGAAAAGAAGGTTGACGACATCCGATCCTCGTTTGTTAAGTCTAATGACACTGCTGGTCCTGCTCACACTGCCCTGCCCTATGCTTTGACTTCTTTCTCCCCTCTCTCTCCAGATAAAATCTTCTCAAAAAACCAACACTCGATCCCACTGATGTCAACAACTACAGACCAGTATCCCTTCTTTCTTTTCTTTCCAAAACTATTGAGCGTGCCGTCTTTAGCCAACTCTCTTGCTATCTCTCTCAGAATGACCTTCTTGATCCAAACCAGTCAGGTTTCAGGACTGGTCATTCAACTGAGACTGCTCTTCTCTGTGTCATGGAGGCTCTCCGCACTGCTAAAGCTAACTCTCTCTCCTCTGCTCTTGTCCTTCTAGACCTGTCTGCTGCCTTTGATACTGTGAACCATCAGATCCTCCTCTCCACCCTCTCCGAGCTGGGCATCTCCGGCGCGGCTCACTCCTGGATTGCGTCCTACCTGACCGGTCGCTCCTACCAAGTGGCGTGGCGAGAAGCTGTCTCCGCACCACGTGCTCTCACCACTGGTGTCCCCCAGGGCTCAGTTCTAGGCCCTCTCCTTTTCTCCCTATACACCAAGTCACTTGGCTCTGTCATATCCTCACATGGCCTCTCCTATCATTGCTACGCTGACGATACACAACTAATCTTCTCCTTTCCCACTTCTGATAACCAGGTGGCGAATCGCATCTCTGCATGTCTGGCAGACATATCAGTATGGATGACGGATCACCACCTCAAGCTGAACCCTGGCAAGACGGAGCTGCTCTTCCTCCCGGGGAAGGACTGTCCGTTCCATGATCTCGCCATCACGGTTGACAACTCCGTTGTGTCCTCCTCCCAGAGTGCGAAGAGCCTTGGCGTGACCCTGGACAACACCCTGTCGTTCTCCGCTAACATCAAGGCGGTGACCCGATCCTGCAGGTTCATGCTCTACAACATTCGGAGAGTTCGACCCTGCCTTACACAGGAAGCGGCACAGGTCCTAATCCAGGCACTTGTCATCTCCCGTCTGGATTACTGCAACTCGCTGTTGGCTGGGCTCCCTGCCTGTGCCATTAAACCCCTACAACTCATCCAGAATGCCGCAGCCCGTCTGGTGTTCAACCTTCCCAAGTTCTCTCACGTCACCCCCCTCCTCCGCACACTCCACTGGCTTCCAGTTGAAGCTCGCATCCGTTACAAGACCATGGTGCTTGCCTATGGAGCAGTGAGGGGAACGGCACCTCCGTACCTTCAGGCTCTGATCAGTCCCTACACCCAAACGAGGGCATTGCGTTCATCCACCTCTGGCCTGCTGGCTCCCCTTCCTCTGCGGAAGCATAGTTCCCGCTCAGCCCAGTCAAAACTGTTCGCTGCTCTGGCACCCCAATGGTGGAACAAGCTCCCTCACGACGCCAGGACAGCGGAGTCACTCACCACCTTCCGGAGACATTTGAAACCCCACCTCTTTAAGGAATACCTGGGATAGGATAAAGTAATCCTTCTACCCCCCCCCAAAAAAAATAAAATAATAAATAATATTGGAAAGTGGTTATCCCACTGGCTATAGGGTGAATGCACCAATTTGTAAGTCGCTCTGGATAAGAGCGTCTGCTAAATGACGTAAATGTGCCCCTGAGCAAGGCACTTAACCCTAATTGCTCCTGTAAGTCGCTCTGGATAAGAGCGTCTGCTAAATGACTAAAATGTAAATGTAATAATTTGTGTGAGATTGAGGGCATCTAGTTTGGATTGTAGGATGGCCCACGGTGTTAAGCATATCCCAGTTTAGGTCACCAAGCAGTACGAAATCTGAGGATAGATGGGGGTTAATCAATTCACATATGGTGTCCAGGGCACAGCTAGGGGCTGAGGGAGGTCTGTAGCAAGCGGCAACAGTGAGAGACTTATTTCTGGAAAGGTGGATTTTTAGAAGTAGGAGCTTAAACTGTTTGGGCACAGACCTGGATAGTATGATAGAGCTCTGCAGGCTATCTCTACAGTAGATTGCAACTCCACCCCCTTTGGCAGTTCTATCTAGACGGAAAATGTTGTAGTTGGGATGGACATTTCTGAATTTTTGGTGGCCTTCCTAAGCCAGGATTCAGACACTGCTAGAACATCAGGGTTGGCGGAGTGTGCTAACACAGTGAATAACTCAAACTTAGGAAGGAGGCTTCTGATGTTAACGTGCAGAAAACCAAGGCTTTTACGGTTACAGAAGTCAACAAATGATAGCTTCTGGGGAGTAGGAGTGATACTGGGGGCTGCAGGGCCTGGGTTAGCCTCTACATCACCAGAGGAACAGAGGAGTACTAGAATAAGGATACGGCTAAAGGCTTTAAGAACTGGTCTTCTAGTGCGTTGGGTACAGAGAATAAAGGGGGCAGATTTCCGGGCGTTGTAGAATAGATTCAGTGCATTATGTACAGACAAGGATATGGAAGGATATGAGTACAGTGGAGGTAAACCTAAACGTTATAGGTAACAATGAAAGAGATAGCATCACTGGAGGCACCGATTGAGCCGGTCTCGGCGTGTATGGGGGGTGGAACAAAGGAGCTATTTGAGACAGTTTGAGAGGGACTTGGGGTTCTACAGTGAAATTGTATAATAAGAACTAACTGGAACAGCAATAGGCAAGGCATATTGACATGAGAGAGAGGCATAAAGCAATCACAGGTGTTATCAGAGAGAGCTAAGGTAACAACTGGTAATGGCGATGAAAGTTTGGGCTGAGGCTAAACAGATAAACAGGACAGGGTACCGTGTAAAGGAACAGTCCAGCAGGCATCAGCTGTGCAGCTGAGTGATCATAAGGTCCAGTGAACAGCAATATGTGAGTCCGAGAGCAGCTCGAATTGGTGCTACAGCACAGCGAGCAGGAAGCACGGCTGTTGTTTGCGTGTGCTAGCGGGCTGTGGCTAGCAGATGGATCTTCGTGGTCATCGCAACGGGAAGCCTGTTGAAACCACAGACGATTACGTCGGCAGACCAGTTTTGATAGATCGGCGGGGCTCCGTGTCGACTCTAGGAGGTCCCGTCTGGTTGACAGAGAGGTAGATAGCCGGGAGATGGGCCTGGCTCAAGGCTAACTGGTGCTTGCTTCGGGGGCAGTGGTGATTAGCCTACAGCAACATCCATTCGGTTGCGGCTAGCTAGTTGCGATCCGGTGTTAAGGTCCAGTGATTCAGTTATTCCGGCAGACATCCGATGTTCTGGGTGAAAACCGTTAACGGTGGCTAATAGCAAGTAGCTCGTTAGCTAGTTAGCTGGCTAGCTAGTTTCAACTGGAGATTCTAGATAAAGGTGAGTAAATAATAGAATCCGTTCCACATTGAGTGAGGCGGGTTGCAGGAAAGTATATTTAGTAGAAGGATGAAAAGTGTGATAGGGAAATATATACGTAAAATACAAAAAAATACAAAAAACTGGTTATTTACACGGACACACAACAGAGAACACGACCGCACTGCTACGCCTTCTTGTGTAAGTCTCTAAGAGCTTTGCACATCTGGATTGTACAAGATTTGCACATTATTATTTATTTTATTCTTCAAGCTCTGTCAACAGCCATTTTCAAGTCTTGCCATAGATTTCCAAGCTGATTTAAGTAAAAACTTTAACTAGGCCACTCTGGAACATTCAATTTCATCTTGGTAAGCCACTCCAGTGTATATTTGGCCTTGTGTTTTAGGTTATTGTCCTGCTGAAAGGTGAATTTGTCTCCCAGTGTCTGTTGGAAAACAGACTGAATCAGGTCTTCCTCTAGGATTTTGCCTGTGCTTAGCTCTATTCCATTTCTTTTTATCAGAAAAAACTCCCTAGTCCTTGCTGATGACAAGCATACCCATAGCATCATACAGCCACCACCATGCTTGAAAATATGAAGAGTGGTACTCAGTGATGTGTTGTGTTGGATTTGCCCCAAACATAACACTTTGTAATCAGGACATAAAGTACATTTGCCAAATGTTTTGCAGTTTTACTTTAGTGCCTTATTGCAAACAGGATGCATGTTTTTGAATATTTTTTATTCTGTACAAGCTTCCTTCTTTTCACTCTGTCAATTAGGTTAGTATTGTGAAGTAACTACAATGTTGTTGATCCATCCTCAGTTTTCTCCTATCACAGCCATTAAACTCTGTAACTGTTTTGAAGTCACCATTGGCCTGGTGAAATCCCTGAGTGGTTTCCTTCCTCTCCAGCAACTGAGTTAGGAAGGATGCCTGTCTTTGTAGTGACTGGGTGTGTATAATGCACCATCCAAAGTGTAATTAATAACTTCACCATGCTCAAAGGGATATTCAATGTTTGTTTGTTTATTACCCATCAACCAATAGGTGCCCTTCTTTGTGAGGCATTGGAAAACCTCCCTGGTATTTGTGGTTGAATCTGTGTTTGAAAGGCACTGCTCGACTGAGGGACCTTACAGATACAGTATATTCGGAAAGTATTCAGACCCCTTGACTTTTTCCAAAAATGGATTAAATTAATGTATTTCCTCATCAATCTCACACAGTACCCCATAAAGACAAAGCAAAAACAGGTTTTTAGACATTTTTGCAAATGTATAAAAAATTGAAAACAGAAATACCTTATTTACGTAAGTATTCAGACCATTTGCAGTGAGACCCGAAATTGAGCTCAGGTATATCCTGTTTCCATTGACCATCCTTGAGATGTTTCTACAACTTGATTGGAGTCCACCTATGGTAAATTCAATTGATTGGACATGATTTGGAAAGGCACACCTGTCTATATAAGGTCCCACAGTTGACAGTGCATGTCAGAGCAAAAACCAAGCCATGAGGTCAAAGGAATTGTCCGTAGAGCTCCGAGACAGGATTGTGTCGAGGCACAGATCTGGCGAAGGGTACCAAAAAATGTCTGCAGCATTGAAGGTCCCCAAGAACACAGTGGCCTCACATTCTTGAATGGAAGAATTTGGAACCACCAAGACTCTTCCTAGAGCTGGCCACCCGGCCAAACTGAACAATCGGGGGAGAAGGGCCTTGGTCAGGGAGGTGACCAAGAACCCAATGGTCACTCTGACAGAGCTCCAGAGTTCCTCTGTGGAGATGGGAGAAACTTCCAGAAGGACAACCATCTCCAATCAGGCCTTTATGGTAGAGTGGCCAGATGGAAGCCACTCCTCAGTAAAAGGCACATGACAGCCCACTTGGAGTTTGCCAAAAGGCACCTAAAGACTTTCAGACCATGAGAAACAAGATTCTCTGGTCTGATGAAACCAAGATTGAACTCTTTGGCCTGAATGCCAAGCGTCACGTCTGGAGGAAACCTGGCACCATCCCTACGGTGAAGCATGATGTTAGCAGCATCATGCTGTGGAGATGTTTTCCAGCGGCAGGGACTGGTAGACTAGTCAGGATCGAGGGAAAGATGAACGGATCAAAGTACAGAGAGATCCTTGATGAAAACCTGCTCCAGAGTGCTCAGGACCTCAGACTGGGGCGAAGGTTCACCTTCCAACAGGACAATGACCCTGGCTTCGGGATAAGTCTCTGAATGTCCTTGAGTGGCCCAGCCAGAGCCCGGACTTGAACCCAATCTAACATCTCTGGAAAGACCTGAACATAGCTGTGTAGCGACACTCCCCATCCAACCTGACAGAGCTTGGGAGGATCTGCAGAGAAGAATGGGAGAAACTCCCCAAATACAGGTGTGCCAAGCTTCATACCCAAGAAGACTCAAGGCTGTAATCGCTGCCAAAGGTCCTTCAACAAAGTACTGAGTAAAGGGTCTAAATGCTTATGCAAATGTGATATTTCAGATGTTTATTCATTTTTTTTCTTCAAAAAAATCTTTAACAACTGCTTTTGCTTTGTCATTATGGGGTATTGTGTGTAGATTGATGAGGGAAAAAAACAATTTAATCCATTTTAGAATAAGGCTGTAACGTAACAAAATGTGGAAAAAGTCAAGGTGTCTGAATACTTTCTGAATGCACTGTAATTGTATGTGTGGAGTACAGAGATGAGGTACTCATTCAAAAATCATTTTAAACACTATTATTGCAAACAGAGTGAGTCCATACAACTTATTATGTTACTTTTTAAGCAAATGCTTACTCCTCAGCTTATTTAGGCTTGCCATAACAAAGGGGTTGAATACTTATTGACTGAATACATTTCAGATTTTAATTTTTTATTAATTTCTAAAAACATAATTCCACTTTGAAATTATGGGGTATTGCGTGAAGGCCAGTGAAAAAACTATCAATTTAATCCATTTTAAATTCATGCTGTAACACAACAAAATGTGGAAAAAGTCAAGTGGTGTGAATACTTTGTATATACAGTATAATAATACAGTCCGGTTCATTGTCAGCTCTTTGTTTTGTATCTCCACAGACCAACGATGCTTTAGGCCCCACTTGGAACTGCATGTACTTCATCCCTCTGATAATCATCGGCTCCTTCTTCGTGTTGAACCTGGTATTGGGAGTGCTCTCAGGGTGAGTCGACGTTACAGCATCTCATTGTGCTGGGGTGGCTGACAGCTTTAATACACACTGTCACTGTCTGCACAAGTTAATTAGTTTTATACAAAAGGTTAACGCACAATCTACTCTAATTAACTGCTTGTAAAGGAGACAAGGATTGAGTCCCCCCCCCCCCCCCCCACACTTCTCTCCCTGGTGTCTGAATGATGAGGGAGGTCAGGTCAGCGCTGAACAACAGGTCTAAGAACAGTCATTATCTTTTGTTGTTGTTGGCTTGCAGGGAGTTTGCCAAGGAGAGGGAGCGGGTGGAGAACCGCAGGGCGTTCATGAAGCTGCGGAGGCAACAGCAGATTGAGAGGGAACTCAATGGCTACCGGGCCTGGATCGACAGAGCAGGTACTGAAACCACTATAGACTCAATACACATCAAGCTTTTGAAAAGTTACCTCAGAAACACAATGTCCTTGATATTTAAGTTTCTACTGTATGAATCAGACTTCATTGTTGGGTCTGCTTTGCAGAGGAGGTGATGCTTGCAGAGGATAATAAGAATTCAGGACCATCAGCTCTTGATGGTAAGTCTGGAAAGATGGCCCAATGGTTATATTGTCTTTACACCACTACATAGTTTACAATTAATCTGTCTGTACTGGATTTATGGGATTCTATTTTACACCCATGAATATCTGAATAGATTCATTATCATCTGCTTGTCCTCTAAAACTGTCAACCACACGCTGTAAACATAACTATAACATAGGCCTACATTGAAACATATAATTCGTAGAAAACATGTCATTTTGTATGAATTGTTAATTTATTAATGTCATAGTACCCTATGCACTGTGCATGATGCATAGATAACATTGTATTACGTAGGTAAGTGCTAGGGAGAAAGAAAAAGTGTTGTTGATTCTCAGTCAATTTCAGTCTCTCCTGAAGTATTAAATGTATACATTTTGTCTCATTGAGTGTTGGAACGTACAGTACTATCTGTTTGGTTGACTGTGACAGTAATTTACTTTCTCAAAAATAGTGTTTTGAGAAGTTTTGTCTCCCAAGACTTTAAACGTGTATGTTATCCTGTATGAATACAGTGCATTCAGAAATTGTTCAGACCCCTTGACTTTTTCCACATTTTGTTACGTTACAGCCTTATTCTAAAATGGATTAAATTGTTTTTTCCCCTCATCAATCTACGCACAATACCTCATAATGACAAAGCAAAAACAGGTTTTTCATTTTTTTGCATATCTATTAAAAAACCCTGGAAATATCACATTTACAAAAAGTATTCAGACGCTTTACTCAGTACTTTGTTGAAGCACCTTTGGCAGCGATTACAGCCTTGAGTCTTCGTGGGTATGACGCTACAAGCTTGGCACACCTGTATTTGGGGAGTTTCTCCCATTCTTCTCTGCAGATCCTCTCAAGCTCTGTCAGGTTGGATGGGGAGTGTCGCTGCACAGCTATTTTCAGGTCTCTCCAGAGATGTTAGATTGGGTTCAAGTCCGGGCTCTGGCTGGGCCACTCAAGGACATTCAGAGACTTATCCCGAAGCCACTCCTGCATTGCCTTGGCTGTGTGCTTAGGGTCGTTGTCCTGTTGGAAGTTGAACCTTCACCCCAGTCTGAGGTCCTGAGCTTTCTGGAGCAGGTTGCCATCAAGGATCTCTCTTTACTTTGCTCCGTTCATCTTTCCCTCGATCCTGACTAGTCTCCCAGTCCCTGCCGCTGAAAAACATCCCCACAGCATGATGCTGCCACCACCATGCTTCACCGTAGGGATGGCGCCAGGTTTACTCCAGACGTGACTCTTGGCATTCAGGCCAAAGAGTTCAATCTTGGTTTCATCAGACCAGAGAATCTTGTTTCTCATGGTCTGAGAGTCTTTAGGTGCCTTTTGGGAAACTCCAAGCGGGCTGTCATGTGCCTTCTACTGAGGAGTGGCTTCCGTCTGACCACTCTAGCATAAAGGACTGATTGGTGGAGTGCTGCAGAGATGGTCCTTCTGGAAGGTGCGCCCATCTCCACAGAGGAACTCTGGAGCTCTGTCAGAGTGACCATCGGGTTCTTGGTCACCTCCCTGACCAAGGCACTTCTCCCCCGATTGCTCAGTTTGCCCGGGCGGCCATCTCTAGGAAGAGTCTTGGTGGTTCCAAACTTCTTCCATTTAAGAATGATCGAGGCCACTGTGTTCTTGGGGACCTTCAATGATGCATAAATGTTTTGGTACCCTTCCCAGGTCTGTGCCTCGACACAATCCTGTCTCGGAGCTCTACGGACAATTCCTTCGACCTCATGGCTTGGTTTTTGCTCTGACATACTCTGTCAACTGTGGGACCTTATATAGACAGTTGTGTGCCTTTCCAAATCATGTCCAATCAATTGAATTTACCACAGGTGGACTCCAATCAAGTTGTGAAAGCATCTCAAGGATTATCAATGGAAACAGGATGCAACTGAGCTCAATTTCGAGTCTCATAGCAAAGGATCTGAATACTTATGTAAATAAGGTATTTCAGTTTTTTGTTTTTATAAATTTGCAAACATTTCTAAAAACCTGTATTCGCTTAGTCATATTGGGGTATTGTGTGTAGATTGATGATCAATTTTAGAATACTTTTTTTTTGGAAGAAGTCAAGGGGTCTGAATACTTTCCGAATGCACTGTATGTCTCTGGGCTTGTGTATAATCATGATATGTACTGTATGTATACCAAATACATATTTAGAAGCACATTTTAGCTATACCTAAAATACCGTTGTTGTTGCTTCTGGTGTGGTGCACTTCAAAAACAACTTTGGTTAGGACTATTGAGGACTGTGCATGCTGTACCCCCAAAAGCAATCATCTTAACCTACCAGACATATCAGACACACACTTACACAAAGTTATGACCATATCAAGTGAAGCATGATTTTTCCCCCCCCAACAAACAAATCGTTTTTATTAAATGTTGATTGACAGCTCCCACGAGGCTGTCTGAATGGAATACAAGCGGTAACCATGGTGAGGAACAATTTATATTCTACACTTCCTTGCCACCTTTTGTTCCTTTGCAACAACTGAGTCTGACATGAACGCTAAAATAGACCCAGCTATTGTTCCACAAACCCACTTACAAATAAACCACGAGCCATTCTGACCTCCAAAAATAAAATTTGCCACCAGAGAACAAAAAGTAGCTGTAAATGCAGAAGATGCAATAGCTTTGATTAAGGAGTGCGCCGATGTTGCCTTAGCAACTGAAATGAAATGACCGGGTGCAGCCAGTGTGTGCCTCGTGCAAACACTCCTATTGGTTCAGTGGCTTATTAAAAGGGGGAAAGTCTAGGTAAATATGAATAAATCAATTAGATTTGTACCAAAAGGTGGTGAGGGTGTAGGAGAATTGGATGGAGGAACAGCTCAACTCACCCTGATAATTCATTGTATTTTCCGCTTCAGGGACATATAGAATTAGATGTGTGCCTCAAAACCGCTCTTTAGAATGATATGGCTAAAATTAGACATTGCACCAGTGATCTCCATATAAACTTACTGTGAGCATGGGCTATAGCCGAGAGAATAGAACCAACAACAACAACAATTAGTTGTAGTTTAGTCGGGTTCATCATTCTGCATATTTTATTAACATCATGTTGCTGTAATCTCTTACCCATGTGTACTAAAGGCATCTGTTTGTGCTCTTGTTTTACAATACCCAAAGCACCGAACACAGTGGCATGCAAATGCATTTGTTATTTTCACTATTCTCTTCTCACCTCATTAGTAATGCCGTCATGATCTTGTATATCTACTTGTGTGTGTCCTGACACATTCTCTGTGCTGGAGTGTCATAAATGTTGTGTTTTGTGTGGGCTTTCTGCGGGCTGACATTGTGAAACCTTTGGCTGCAGTGCTGAAGAGGGCCACAATCAAGAGGAGAGGACTGGACCAGCAGTATGGTGACATCTCTTCTGTGGGTGAGTGTGTGTGTGTGTGTGTGTATGTACATAGGCAATGAAAAGAGCAATGGTTCGTAGCTAACACCCTGAATGGTTGAATGATCTGCCAGCAGGCACCCCCTCCATATTAGACTCTGTCAGTACAGAGGAGGAGATTGTCATTGGCGTATTGGGAATAAACTGGAAATGGCAGCTCATTATTTCCAGACATCATTACATGTTACAGTCAGGGGCTAAGCTAAATAGATGAGAAGGACTCTCCCCTCTAGGCATCCCGATGGCCAGAGCCAGCATCAGAAGTGCTAAAAGAGGACCCATGGCTTATTTGAAGCGTAAGGAGCGTCTGCTGCGTATCTCTATCCGCCGCATGGTGAAGACACACATCTTCTACTGGACCGTACTGGGCCTGGTGGCCCTCAACACACTCTGTGTTGCCATCGTCCATCACAACCAGCCCCACTGGCTGTCTGTGTTCCTCTGTAAGTCACACACACACACACACATACACGGGTACGTACCATCATCTCCATCCAAAATAAATCAAGTGGGGTGACGTTAATCTTTGCAATGTTTGTTTCCTACTATGTTTATGAGGGTTGTTGTTGTTCGTATTTCAGACTATGCAGAGTTCCTCTTCCTGGGTCTGTTTCTCACTGAGATGTGTTTAAAGATGTACAGCCTGGGACCCAGACTCTACTTCCACTCCGCCTTCAATCGCTTCGACTGCGGAGTGAGTGCTTTTATTTTTATCCTTCGTCCCTAACCAACATGGAGAGACCATGCCAGAGGGAAAGACAGGGAAATAGATTGTAACATTGCCCCCATTATGAGGGAGTGAGAGGAAATGCTTTACTTACAACAATGGGTGGTGACTTAAAGACTTTTGAATGAAATTAACACTGATGGGCATAATTTAGTTAATGAAGTGCAGTAAATGTATCTGCTCTGTTTCTGTCACCTCTGGTAATGGCTAGATGGGATACAGCTTTTGTCAAAGGGATGACAAAAGTTGCATGTTCGTTTCGCATCGGGAGATTTTTTGAATTTGAACTAACCCTAACCCTTTTCCTAACCTTAACCTAATTCTCCTAACCTGCTGTGTAAGTTCTCCTAACATGCTACGAAAAGTCAATTCTGACATAAACTGTATAGAATCTATATAAAACCGTCACCTCTGCACTCATGTGCGAACAGACATCCTTCATCTTTGTCTCTCTGTGCACTGTATGTTGAAGGCTGCTGTTGTTGTGCTGTTTCCGCTGTCAGTAATGTTGTTACTGGGTCTGTTAACAGGTGATAGTGGGCAGCATCTTTGAGGTGATGTGGGGATTCTTCAGGCCTGGAATGTCCTTTGGCATCAGTGTGCTGCGTGCTCTCCGTCTGCTGAGGATATTCAAGATCACCAAGTTAGTCCAAGGCCTCCTCACTACTCCTGCTTATTGGTTTATAACATTATTCCTGCAGTATGCAATGAGGCAATGCATTGCAAGCAGCAGGTTGGCATTTATTGTCATGAATCTTGCCCTGGAGGCAGCTCTGCAGAAGGGTCAGTAGCTGGCACAGCCACAAAGTCATAAAATCTGATTTTAAACCTAACCCTAACTCTAACCTTAACCACACTGCTAACCCTAATGCCTAACCTAACATTAAATGAAGACCAAAAAAAGCTAACCTTTGTTTTAAGGAGTCTTTACAATAATAGCCAATTTTGACATTGCGGCTGGCCCACCTAGCGGAAATCCCTCAGTTCTGCCTCCAGGGCAAGATTCATGACAATAAACGTCAACCTGCTAGCAAGCTGTCACGGTGTCAGTGTATGCGGTAGACTGAAGTCAGGCGCAGGACACAGAACTCAAGGAAAAAACGTATCTTTACTAAATCACGTAAAGAAACAAGAAGCCTCCACGCAGGGAGGAATAAACCCGCTCACCAACGACATCCGAGAACAAACAACAAACACGCACAGAACACAATGGGAGCCACAGGGTTAAATAGGGGCGGAGTAATCACAAGATGGGCAACAGGTGTGAAACAATCTGACACAACAGGTAGAACATAGAAACATAGAACATAGATCGGCAGCAGCTAGTACTCCGGTGACGACGAACGCCGAAACCTGCCCGAGCAAGGAGGAGGGGCAGCCTCGGCAGAATCCGTGACAGTACCCCCCCCCCCTGACGCGCGGCTCCAGCCGTGCGTCGACACCGGCCTCGGGGACGGCCAGGAGGACGCGGCACGGAGCGAGTGGGATGATTGCGGTGGTAATCCCTCAACATGGATGGATCAAGGATATCCCTCCTAGGAACCCAGCACCGTTCCTCCGGACCGTACCCCTCCCACTCCACGAGATACTGCAGGCCCCCCACCTGACGCCTCGAATCCAAAATGGACCGAACCGAGTACGCCGGTGCCCCCTCGATGTCCAGCGGGGGCGGAGGAACCTCCCGTATCTCATTCTCCTGGAGTGGACCAGCTACCACCGGCCTGAGGAGAGACACATGGAACGAGGGGTTAATACGATAATTAGTAGGAAGTTGTAACCTATAACATACCTCGTTCAATCTCCTCAGGACTTTGAATGGCCCCACAAACCGCCGACCCAGTTTCCGGCAGGGCATGCGAAGGGGCAGGTTTCGGGTCGAGAGCCAGACCCGGTCCCCCGGTGCATACACCGGGGCCTCACTGCGGTGGCGGTCGGCGCTCGCCTTTTGCCGCCTGATGGCCCGCTGCAGACGTACATGGGCAGCGTTCCAGGTCTCCTGCGAGCGCCGAAACCAAATCAAATCAAATCAAATTTTATTGGTCACATGCGCCGAATACAACAGGTGCAGACATTACAGTGAAATGCTTACTTACAGCCCTTAACCAACAGTGCATTTATTTTAAACAAATAAAATAAAAATAAAACAACAACAAAAAAAAAAAGTGTTGAGAAAAAAAAGAGCAGAAGTAAAATAAAGTGACAGTAGGGAGGCTATATATACAGGGGGGTACCGTTGCAGAGTCAATGTGCGGGGGCACCGGCTAGTTGAGGTAGTTGAGGTAATATGTACATGTGGGTAGAGTTAAAGTGACTATGCATAAATACTTAACAGAGTAGCAGCAGCGTAAAAAGGATGGGGTGGGGGGGCAGTGCAAATAGTCCGGGTAGCCATGATTAGCTGTTCAGGAGTCTTATGGCTTGGGGGTAGAAGCTGTTGAGAAGTCTTTTGGACCTAGACTTGGCACTCCGGTACCGCTTTCCGTGCGATAGCAGAGAGAACAGTCTATGACTAGGGTGGCTGGAGTCTTTGACAATTTTGAGGGCCTTCCTCTGACACCGCCTGGTATAGAGGTCCTATACGCTCGTCGGATGTGGCAGGGCTTGAAAACTATTACAGACTACAAAGGGAAGCACAGCCGCGAGCTGCCCAGTGATACAAGCCTACCAGATGAGCTAAACCACTTCTATGCTCGCTTCGAGGCAAGCAACACTGAAGCATGCATGAGAGCACCAGCTGTTCCGGATGACTATGTGATCACGCTCTCCGTAGCCGATGTGAGTAAGACATTTAAGCAGGTCAACATTCACAAGGCCGCAGGGCCAGACGGATTACCAGGACGTGTACTCCGAGCATGTGCTGTCCAACTGGCAAGTGTCTTCACTGACATTTTCAACATGTCCCTGACTGAGTCTGTAATACCAACATGTTTCAAGCAGACCACCATAGTCCCAGTGCCCAAGGACTCTAAGATAACCTGCCTAAATGACTACCGACCCGTAGCACTGACGTCTGTAGCCATGAAGTGCTTTGAAAGGCTGGTCATGGCTCACATCAACAGCATTATCCCAGAAACCCTAGACCCACTCCAATTTGCATACCGCCCCAACAGATCCACAGATGATGCAATCTCTATTGCACTCCACACTGCCCTTTCCCACCTGGACAAGAGGAACACCTACGTGAGAATGCTATTCATTGACTACAGCTCAGCATTCAACACCATAGTGCCCTCTAAGCTCATCACTAAGCTAAGGATCCTGGGACAAAACACCTCCCTCTGCAACTGGATCCTGGACTTCCTGACGGGCCGCTCCCAGGTGGTAAGGGTAGGTAACAACACATCTGCCACACTGATCCTCAGCACGGGGGCCCCTCAGGGGTGCGTGCTCAGTCCCCTCCTGTACTCTCTGTTCACCCATGACTGCATGGCCAGGCACGACTCCAACACCATCATTAAGTTTGCCGACGACACAACAGTGGTAGGCCTGATCACCGACAACGATGAGACAGCCTATAGGGAGGAGGTCAGAGATCTGGCCGTGTGGTGCCAGGACAACAACCTCTCCCTCAACGTGACCAAGACAAAGGAGATGATTGTGGACTACAGGAAAAAAAAGAGGACTGAGCACGCCCCCATTCTCATCGACGGGGCTGTAGTGGAACAGGTTGAGAGCTTCAAGTTCCTTGGTGTCCACATCACCAACGAACTATCATGGTCCAAACACACCAAGACAGTCGTGAAGAGGGCACGACAAAGTCTATTCCCCCTCAGGAGACTAAAAAGATTTGGCATGGGTCCTCAGATCCTCAAAAAATTCTACAGCTGCACCATCGAGAGCATCCTGACTGGTTGCATCACCGCCTGGTATGGCAACTGCTTGGCCTCCGACCGCAAGGCACTACAGAGGGTAGTGCGTACGGCCCAGTACATCACTGGGGCAAAGCTTCCTACCACTCGTCCACCGCAGGTGCCTCGATCTGGCTCTGATGCCAAGGTGCCAGGACCGGCTGATAACCTAATACACATTGGAACGGAGACAGGTTAGTAGAGGAGTGGCGGATGGAGTTCTGGGCTATCTCTGCCCAGGGGAGGTAAACCGACCACTCCCCCCGCTGGTCCTGGCAATACGACCTCAGAAACCTACCCACCTCCTGGTTGACTCTCTCCACCTGCCCGTTACTCTCGGGGTGAAATCCTGAGGTCAGACTGACCGAGACTCCCAGACGTTCCATGAACGCCCTCCAAACCCTAGAGGTGAACTGGGAACCCCGATCAGACACTATATCCTCAGGTACCCCGTTAGTGCCGGAAGACGTGTGTAAATAGGGCCTCAGCTGTCTGTAGGGCCGTAGGGAGACCGGGCAGCGGAATGAGGTGGCAGGACTTAGAAAACCGATCCACAACGACCAGGATCGGGGTGTTCCCTTGTGAGGGGGGAAGATCCGTCACGAAGTCCACCGATAGGTGGGACCATGGTCGTTGTGGAACGGGTAGAGGTTGCAATTTCCCTCTGGGCAGGTGTCTAGGAGCCTTACACTGGGCGCACACCGAGCAGGAGGAAACATAAACCCTCACGTCCTTAGCTAAGGTGGGCCACCAGTACTTCTCACTAAGACAGTGCACTGTCCGACCGATACCAGGATGACCAGAGGAGGGTGACGTGTGAGCCCAATAGATCAACCGATCGCGAACATCAAGCGGTACGTACACACGACCCTCTGGACACTGAGGATGAGTGGGTTCGTTGCGCAATGCCCGCTCGATCTCCGCGTCAACCTCCCACACCACCGGTGCCACCAGACTCCCCTCTGTGTCATACAGTCGGGACAGAGCATCTGCCTTAGCGTTCTGGGAACCTGGCCTGTAAGAAAGGGTGAAAACAAAACGGGTGAGAAACATGGACCACCTTGCCTGGCGAGGGTTTAACCTCCTCGCTGCCTGGATGTACTCCAGATTGCGGTGGTCAGTCAAAATGAGAAAAGGGTGTTTAGCCCCCTCAAGCCAATGTCTCCACGCTTTCAGAGCTTCGACCACAGCCAACAGCTCCCAGTCCCCCACATCATAGTTGTGCTCCGCCGGGCTGAGCTTCTTCGAAAAGAAGGCACAGGGGCGGAGTTTAGGTGGCATACCCGAGCGCTGAGACAGTACAGCGCCTATTCCAGCCTCGGACGCATCCACCTCAACCGTGAAGGCTAAAGAGGGGTCCGGATGAGCCAGCACTGGAGCCGAGGTAAACAGGTCTTTCAGATGACTAAAAGCCCTGTCCGCCTCCGCTGACCACCGCAGACGCACCGGCCCCCACTTCAGTAACGAGGTAATGGGAGCTGCTACCTGACCAAAGCCCCGGATAAATCTCCGGTAGTAATTAGCAAAACCCAAAAATCGCTGCACCTCCTTTACCGTGGTTGGAGTCGCCCAATTACGCACGGCCGAAATGCGGTCACTCTCCATCCTCACCCCTGACGCGGACATATGGTACCCCAAGAAAGAGATGGACTCCTGGAAGAACAGGCATTTCTCTGCCTTAGCATACAGGTCATGCTCCAACAGTCTTCCAAGCACCTTACGCACCAGGGACACATGCTCGGCCCGTGTAGCGGAGTATATAAGGATGTCATCAATATACACCACTACCCCTTGTCCGTGCAGGTTCCTGAAAATCTCATCCACAAATGATTGGAAAACTGAGGGAGCATTCATTAACCCGTATGGCATGACCAGATACTCAAAATGTCCAGAGGTGGTACTAAATGCCGTCTTCCACTCATCTCCCTCACGGATATGCACTAGGTTGTACGCGCTCCTGAGATCCAATTTAGAGAAAAAGCGTGCCCCGTGCAATGATTCCGTCATACTAGCTATCAGAGGTAATGGATAGCGGTACTTGATGGTAATCTGATTTAGGCCACGGTAATCAATGCACGGGCGTAACCCACCATCTTTCTTCTTCACAAAAAAGAAACTCGAGGAAACGGGTGAAGTGGATGGCCGAATGTATCCCTGCCTCAGAGATTCGGTGACATATGTCTCCATAGCCGCCTTCTCCTCCTGAGACAAAGGATACACGTGACTCCGGGGAAGTGCAGCTCCTACCTGGAGATTTATCGCACAATCCCCCGGACGATGGGGTGGTAATTTAGTCGCCCTCTTTTTACTGAAGACGATAGCCAAATCGGCATACTCGGATGGAATGTGCATGGTGGAAACCTGGTTTGGACTTTCCACCGAAGTTGCCCCCAAGGAAACTCCTAAACACCTCCCTGAACACTGACTGGACCATCCCTTGAGAGCCCTCTGTTGCCATGAAATCGTGGGGTCATGAATGGCTAACCAGGGAAGTCCCAACACCACAGGATGCGCAGGAGAATCAATCAGATAGAGGCTAATCCTCTCCTCATGACCCCCCTGCGTCATCATTAGCAGTGGAGCGGTGACCTCCCTGATTATGCCCGACCCTAACGGGCGACTATCTAATGCGTGAACAGGGAAAGGTTTATCAACAGACACTGTGGGAATCCCTAGGCTACGTGCATACTGGCGATCAATAAAATTCCCAGCCGCGCCTGAATCTACTAGCGCCTTATGCTGGGAATGGGGAGAAAATTCTGGAAGCATAATGTCGATACACATATTAGCAACAGGGAACTCTGAGTTAGTCAGGTGCCTACTCACCTGAGACGGTCGACCAGTGCTCTGCCTGCTGCCTCGACCTCCTGAGAACCCTCCCCTGCACCGATCAGCAGTGTGTCCTCTGCGGCCACACTTGGTGCAGGGGACAGTCTCTCTCCCAGTCTCCCTACCTGCAGCACCTCCGAGCTCCATGGGGGTATGCTCGGAGGTGCTGGGGGATGGAATGGACAGACCCCCATCAGAACGTCCGCGGGCTGCCAACAGGTTATCCAACCTGATGGACATGTCCACCAGTTGGTCCAGGTTGAAATTGGTGTCCCTGCAGGCCAGTTCCCGACGGACGTCCTCCCCTAAGCTACAACGATAGTGGTCGATAAGGGCCCGCTCATTCCATCCTGCGCTGGCTGCTAAAGTCTTAAACTGCAGCGCAAAATCCTGCGCGCTCCTCATCTCCTGTCGTAGGTGGACCAGACGTTCTCCCGCCGCTCTCCCCTCAGGTGGATGATCGAATACCGCCCGGAAGCGGCGGGTGAAATCCTCGTAGCGGACAGTTCTCGAGTCTATATTTCCCCACTCTGCGTTTGCCCACTCAAGCGCCTTCCCCAATAGACAGGAGATGAGGGCGGACACGCTCTCGTATCCCGAGGGCGCCGGGTGAATGGTGGCCAGGTAGAGCTCTACCTGGAGGAGAAATCCCTGGCACCTGGCAGGTGTAACGTCATATGTCCTCGGGAGCGAGAGCCGAATTCCCCTGGACCCAGGTGGCGAAGTGGTAGCCAGTGTAGCAGGTGGTGGTGTGGTTGGACATGGTGAAGGGATACCACCTCTCTCAATTCGCTCCATCATCTGGAACACTTGTTCCATCGTAGCACAGAGATTCTGGAGTATCGTCCCTTGACGTTGGACTCGTTCCTCCATCGTCTCGGTAGATCCAGTCGTTCCTGCTGACTCCATAGAGGTGCGTGTTTCTGTCACGGTGTCAGTGTATGCGGTAGACTGAAGTCAGGAGCAGGACACAGAACTCAAGGAAAAAATGTATCTTTACTAAATCACGTAAAGAAACAAGAAGCCTCCACGCAGGGAGGAATAAACCCGCTCACCAACGACATCCGAGAACAAACAACAAACACGCACAGAACACAATGGGAGCCACAGGGTTAAATAGGGGCGGAGTAATCACAAGATGGGCAACAGGTGTGAAACAATCTGACACAACAGGTAGAACATAGAAACATAGAACATAGATCGGCAGCAGCTAGTACTCCGGTGACGACGAACGCCGAAACCTGCCCGAGCAAGGAGGAGGGGCAGCCTCGGCAGAATCCGTGACACAAGCACTGGCCCTTAAGTATCAATGTCCTAGATTATGAGGTTGCTGGGTGTTACGTCAGTGTGATGTTGGTAGCCTCCTGCTAGGGATAAGATATGTTCATTGCAAGGCTGGCGACAAATCAATTGAAACCCTCACAATAACAAAATTGATACATTTTTAATTAATTGATTGTCTCTTATTTTGGCTGAATTCAAATGGTACTAATCCCGCCTCTGGTTGTTTGTGATTGAAAGGTACTGGGCGTCACTGAGGAACCTGGTGGTATCCCTGATGAATTCTATGAAGTCCATCATCAGCCTCATTTTCCTCCTCTTCCTCTTCATCCTGGTCTTTGCTCTGCTGGGCATGCAGCTCTTTGGTGGCAGGTACTGTACCGTAGAGACAAGGACAAACTACCATTGCATGTCTATCAGGTCAAGTCTAATCGCAACCTATGATGGATACTGGCAGTCGATGTAATCAAAGTGGATGTATTACAACTGATTGTTTGGTTTGTGTCATCATGCCGTCATACTTCTTGTGATAAATTAGATTTTACAGTGTACATTTTCATCCACTGTTGCACATTTCGAAACACCCTGACAGGGCTCAGTCTTGCCCTAGCAGATTCTGTCACACATCTAGTCTTAGCTGTTGTGCAGCTATGTTCCTACGGGTAAAGGACTGTTTCTGGGAAACTGTCACTTCAATGAATGCAGTGCATAGAGACGGATATTGCCTGGCCACTGGAATAGAGAAAAGAAAACAGACCTTGGAAAAAGTCACACTTCTATTATCCAGAAAAGTTTTCTCTCTCTGGGAAGAAAAAATAATTTAAAATCCTGGCTCAACTCGATGTCCTCTCTGTCTTCCTTTTTCAATGCAGGTTCATCTTTGAAGACTACACTCCTACAAACTTTGATACTTTTCCTGCAGCCATTATGACTGTATTTCAGGTCTGGCCCAACTCAATTGTTTTGATTGAGTAAAGTATTGTGTTTTTGATTTAGGAAGCGATCCGTACGATTGACAGGAATCAAAGCTTTGCATGTGGAAATCTTACATTGCACCTTGGATTGTCATGAACCTACAGATTATCTACATATATCTCCTGTCTGAATGCTGGGGTGTGTGGTATGCCTTATCTAGATCCTGACAGGAGAAGACTGGAATGAGGTGATGTACAATGGGATCCGCTCCCAGGGAGGAGTGAAGTCAGGAATGTGGTCCTCCATATACTTCATTGTGCTCACACTCTTTGGTAACTGTATCCTTTCTCAGACAGAAAATAACTTTCCGGACTGTAGATGTGAGATGTCTGATGTGTGGATTCTGTAGATTAAGGTCCTTGACATGACTGTGACCAGACACACTGTTGAATGTTTTCTTGGCCATCGCTGTGGACAATCTGGCCAATGCCCAGGAACTAACCAAGGTGAAATCTCCTTTCAAGAATGTACTAGTCTTCTCATAACTGAAGATGATAGCTGCTCTCAACAGCATCTGTGATTTTTTAAAATTCTGTTCTATGCAATCTTATATCTAGGTTGAAGAGGACGAAGAAGCTGCTTTCAATCAGAAACATGCGCTCCAGAAAGCAAAGGAAGTAGGGGCCATGTCTTCCCTGATGTCATCAGAGTAAGTTGTGTGGTTACCCCTGCTGCCTGTTCCCCTTCCTCTCTGTCTCCCTCAGGACTCTAACAGACTGCTAACTAACAGTACTAACACTGTGTAGTCTCACCAGGGGCTGCTGCTGCAGCACAGCCAACATTGAAGGACAGGAGGGATTGAGGCTGAGAAAGTTTCACTATGGGCAATTTTCTTACGTAGTGCTATGCCTTGGAATTAGGTTTTTGCAAATGGACAGGGAAATTTGTCTTGCAATGCATTAGAGCCCGAGGTTTGAGCTAGATTCGATTATAGTTTGTGTTACTGGTACATTATAGTTGATTTAGTTTGTTTTATCTAGGTACAGGCTACTGTACGTGGAGCTGTATTATGGAGCCCCAGACAGTCATAGAGCCCTTCATAATGACGTTCGTATCACCATGGCTACCAGCAGGCTTCCTAGTATCTGCAGGGATGAGCCTATACCGTCGTCATAGAGACAGCATTACTGGCATCCAAATTATTGTATCATTCCCATGAGAGAAATTTACTGCAGTACTTAGGCTCCTTCATTTTCACAAGACTGATTTTTTTGTAACCATTATGTTTTTAGAAGAATTACCAAGTATCAGGAAGGGTATGGGTTACATACATCTGGACATGCCATTTGGGTTACAAGAGACGAGTCATAAAGTAATGTTATTTAATCAAAGCTCACAATATTGATTTCCTATATGGATGGTCTGCCTCACCGAGCTTACAGGACTCCCAGTCTGTCTGGTGGAAATGCATGTACATGCGCATGGTGTAGCATAGAGAGAGAGAGTGTGCATGTTGGAAATGAACAGCATATTGCATGGGCATTCAAACCACATGAGCGGAAAAAGGCATTTTTAAATGTTACATGATTAAAAATGTTGGTCTCATGCTGTGCAGCATTAGTTCTCCTTGGCATTACGTTAGTACAGCAGGAGTAGATGTTAGTAGAGCTTTGGATGCTACAAATTTAACCAGTTCTATTCATTTCTTATGCAGAATTAACAAACATAATGTTCATCTAGATTTATCCAGGTTGAGGCATACGGATGGATCTGTGATTTTTGCAGGATACCTTAGTATAAACCATCTGACATATTCAGGGTCAGGCACTTGTCGAATCACATCGATGAGATTTAAATAGCATAGAGTTTCCCAGTGTCTGTGTTTGGAAAACAGTCAGAATTTTGGTTGCATTGCATCATGTCTGTGATGTTTGGGGTGAAATGCTGTGACCCGTCTTCCTTCCGGGGGCTCTTACACAACTGACCTTCAGAGCATGATGATGATGTTATTGACTAAGTGAATAGGGTTGCAGCTTGTCTGTGACTTCTGATACCGTAGACCTTTGGGGAGCGGAGGGTGCATGTCTCTCTCTGACCAGCATGACCAATGTGACCCTGGCACAACATTGGGGAGGAAATCTGCACACAAAATGCAAACTGATATTGGTTGCTTTGCCTAAACAATATGTCTCTGCTATGTTTGTGCCAATGAAGTCCATTTCTGTGTTTTATTCCTGTGCCATACTGTATCTCTGAATGTCTTTAACATTTCAAACTTCCTGAATATGTTATATGTTGCACCTGTTGATGTTGATGTTGTTCTTACTGTTCTAATACTGCTACCATCCTGTTTGTCATGTGGCGCTTTGCCTTCCTGGAGGCACACACCAAAACATTTAGGCATTATTCATTTGTTTGAATAATTATAAATAAGGATTATACTACCTGGTAATACAGAGAATAATTATTTTGTCTATACAGAAAAACAGTAGATTTATAGACTGATATTGGTCCACTCAAATTGACAATGGCCTCTGTAGAGTCTTGCGTTTTGGACTGTGTCTCAGGGTCTGTTTTGTCTCTGCTCACAAAAGCACTAATGTCTTGTTTTCAACCAATCGCTTATTGATAACACGGACCACACAAGAGTACAAGTACGAGTAAGTATTAACACTGTCTGTTCATTTCAATTTCAAAACAAACTGCCTGATTTTCTTAACTGGGTAAATGTTCTGTTCTCATTTTATTACATTCCTTGTTTTACTTCCATAATCTTACAGTATTTGGCTCTGCATTTTATATCAGTTCCACTGGTTTCTACATCTCCCACTTTCCTTATACTGTAGTTATTACAACTTCCTAGTTACATTTTGCTTAATTTACCACATAACATCTTCATTGATCCAGTAAATTGTTTTCCCTTATAAATGCTTAATTAGAATTCTGGATCTTATTTACCAAGCTTTGAAAATCAGACTGGATTGCCTTTTCTCGAATGTGTTCCAACTGCTCACTGGTTTTGTACAAATGTTTTATTTATAAGTGTATATTTCACAAACATTTGTACACAAGCAAGTAGAATAAATTCAAAAGCAATTCGAACACATTTTGGAATTGATTTCAAATGAAAAGTAGCGCTTACAGCATTCAGTGTATATCACTGTTATAGACAAGTACTGTGTTGCTATCTCCCTTACTGCTCATCCTGACAGTGTTGTTGTCCTCTCTCCCAGCAGGAGGAGGAGACCCTACCTGTACAGGAAAAGAGCAATACACAGGAGCCGGCCTGCCTACTCTCTGGAGAAGGCTGAGAGCCTCGCCGAGGGGCCCCCCTGCCCGCCACTGAATTCCTCTAACTCTTTCATGTCCAGGAGGGAGAGGAGTAGACGGATGACCATGTCTGTGTGGGAGCAGAGAACCAGTCAACTGCGCAGGCACCGGCAGATGTCCAGCCGAGAGATCCTCTTCAGCAGCCCCAGTGATGAGCAGGAAGCGCCCCCTGGCTGCCCCCACCACCTCAAAGCCACAGGCACACCCACAGGCAGCCTGAAGCTGGCTGATCCCACAGCTGACCCTACAGCCTTCACAGCTGAGCCCCCCAAGCCCATGGACATGCCCCTAGAGGAACCAGCCTTGTCCATGGGTGTTCCTGAGCCCCCCTTATCCAGCCCTTTAGCAGAGCCACCCATACCCACTGACACGCCCCTGCCTGACCCCCCCACGTCCACAGCTGTGTTCATACCGGAGCCTACAGAATCTGAGCCATGCCCCGAGGGCAAGCTTGGCATCCCCAACCACTGCCACCAAGGCCTCAATGGCCGCTGGAGCCCCAGGTTGAATCGGGAGAGAAGGCAGAGAGCGGTGCGTAAGTTCCGCCCTCCTGCTAGTGACACACTGACCACTGACATGGCAGGCATGAGGCTCAGGAGGCCACAGGGCACAGGGCACCGTGAGGCTCAGGCTGGGGCCAGAGGTCTGGACTCGCCTCAGTCGGAGGGCAGCAGTCGCTGTGTCAGCATGGAGAGGAAGACCCCAGAGGACCCAGTGGAGGAGGTGAGGAAAGACGGTAACGAGGGAGAAACCAGCCAGCCTTCTGAGACCAGGGAGGCTGAACACAGGTGAGGAAAAGCTCACACTGATATACAGCTAGTTCTGTTAGTTCAATACATAGTAGACTGTTTGTATAGTATTCTGTAGACTTTGTTTGTAAAGTGTTAATAGTCAATATTCTCCTATTTTCAATGTATCAGACTTCAGGGTGCCATTAATACAAATCCCCAGTGAATCCAGACTCAGAGCCTAGATGTTGTCCCTTGTCCCTCTGCTCCTCAACAGACAGGGGGACCCTGACCAGACTGGGGGTCCTGAGCTGCAGAACAGGGAGGAGGGTCCACAGTCAGAACCACCCACCCTGCAGCCATCTCAGGCTGCAGTACTGGAGCTACCAGAGGGACCCACAGGAGACAGTGAGACCGATAGCAACGCCACCACTCTGAATCAGTCCCCTCTGAGCTCCAGTATCGCCATCGAGGTGACCGATGTTCAGTTGTCACTAGAGCTCACCCCCATCACAGGTAAAATCATCAAGGGTGTCCTTATTCTATCACATAATTATTATGTACATTCAGTATACTCTAATCACATTCAAAATAGTTCTGCTGAGAGGTGTATGAAAACCTTGGGGGGTTGGAGATACAGTGCATTCTGAAAGTATTCAGACCCCTTGACCTTTTCCACATTTTGTTACATTACAGCCTTATTCTAAAATTGCTTAAATTGTTTTTTTCCTAATCAATCTACAGTGAGGGAAAAAAAGTATTTGATCCTGTGCTGATTTTGTACGTTTGCCCACTGACAAAGAAATGATCAGTCTATAATTTTAATGGAAGGTTTATTTGAACAGTGAGAGACAAAATAACAACAAAAAAATCCAGAAAAACGCATGTCAAAAATGTTATGAATTGATTTGCATTTTAATGAGGGAAATAAGTATTTGACCCCCTCTCAATCAGAAAGATGTCTGGCTCCCAAGTGTCTTTTATACAGGTAACGAGCTGAGATTAGGAGCACACTCTTAAAGGGAGTGCTCCTAATCTCAGTCTGTAACCTGTATAAAAGACACCTGTCCACAGAAGCAATCAATCAATCAGATTCCAAACTCTCCACCATGGCCAAGACCAAAGAGCTCTCCAAGGATGTCAGGGACAAGATTGTAGACCTACACAAGGCTGGAATGGGCTACAAGACCATCGCCAAACAGCTTGGTGAGAAGGTGACAACAGTTGGTGCAATTATTCGCAAATGGAAGAAACACAAAATAACTGTCAATCTACTTCGGCCTGGGGCTCCATGCAAGTCCTCACCTCGTGGAGTTGCAATGATCATGAGAACGGTGAGGAATCAGCCCAGAACTACACGGGAGGATCTTGTCAATGATCTCAAGGCAGCTGGGACCATAGTCACCAAGAAAACAATTGGTAACACACTACGCCGTGAAGGACTGAAATCCTGCCGCGCCCGCAAGGTCCCCCTGCTCAAGAAAGCACATATACAGGCCCGTCTGAAGTTTGCCAATGAACATCTGAATGATTCAGAGGAGAACTGGGTGAAAGTGTTGTGTTCAGATGAGACCAAAATCGAGCTCTTTGGCATCAACTCAACTCGCCGTGTTTGGAGGAGGAGGAATGCTGTCTATGACCCCAAGAACACCATCCCCACCGTCAAACATGGAGGTGGAAACATTATGCTTTGGGGGTGTTTTTCTGCTATTGGGACAGGACAACTTCACTGCATCAAAGGGACGATGGACGGGGCCATGTACTGTCAAATCTTGGGTGAGAACCTCCTTCCCTCAGCCAGAGCATTGAAAATGGGTCGTGGATGGGTATTCCAGCATGACAATGACCCAAAACACACGGCCAAGGCAACAAAGGAGAGGCTCAAGAAGAAGCACATTAAGGTCCTGGAGTGGCCTAGCCAGTCTCCAGACCTTAATCCCATAGAAAATCTGTGGAGGGAGCTCAAGGTTCGAGTTGCCAAACGTCAGCCTCGAAACCTTAATGACTTGGAGAAGATCTGCAAAGAGGAGTGGGACAAAATCCCTCCTGAGATGTGTGCAAACCTGGTGGCCAACTACAAGAAACTTCTGACCTCTTTGATTGCCAACAAGGGTTTTGCCACCAAGTACTAGGTCATGTTTTGCAGAGGGGTCAAATACTTATTTCCTTCATTAAAATGCAAATCAATTTATAACATTTTTGACATGCGTTTTTCTGGATTTTTTTGTTGTTATTCTGTCTCTCACTGTTCAAATAAACCTACCATTAAAATTATAGACTGATCATGTCTTTGTCAGTAGGCAAACATACAAAATCAGCAGGGGATCAAATACTGTTTTCTCTCACTGTACACACAATACCCCACAATGACAAAGCAAACACAGGTTTTTAGAAAGGTTTTCAAATTTATAAAAAATGAAAAAATGAAATATCACATTTACATAAGTATTCAGACCCTTTACTCAGTACTTTGTTGAAGCACCTTTGGCAGCGATTACAGCCTCAAGTCTTCTTGGGTATGATGCTGCAAGCTTGGCACACCTATATTTGGGGAGTTTCTCCCATTCTTTTCTGCAGATCCTCTCAAGTTCTGTCAGGTTGGATGGGGAGCGTCGCTGCACAGCTATTTTCAGGTCTCTCCAGAGATGTTCTATTGGGTTCAAGTCTGGGCTCTGGAAGGGCCACTCAAGGACATTCAGAGACTTGTCCCAAAGCCACTCCTGTATTGTCTTGGCTGTGTGCTTAGGGTCGTTGTCCTGTTAGAAGGTAAACCTTCGCCCCAGTCTGAGGTCCTGAGCGCTCTGGAGTAGGTTTTCATCAAGGATCTCTCTGTACTTAGCTCCTTTCATCTTTCCCTTGATCCTGACTAGTCTCCCAGTCCCTGCCGCTGAAAAATATCCCCACAGCATGATGTTGCCACCACCATGCTTCACCGTAGGGATGGTGCCAGGTTTCCTCCAGACGTGACACTTGGCATTCAGGCCAAAGAGTTCAATCTTAGTTTCATCAGACCAGAGAATCTTGTTTCTCATGGTCTGAGAGTCCTTTAGGTGCCTTTTGGCAAACTCCAAGCGGGCTGTCATGTCCCTTTTACTGAGGAGTGGCTTCTGTCTGGCCACTCTAGCATAAATTCTGATTTGTGGAGTGCTGCAGAGATGGTTGTCCTTCTGGAAGGTTCTCCCATCTCCACAGAGGAACTCTGGAGCTCTGTCAGAATGACCATCGGGTTCTTGGTCACCTCCATGACTAAGGCCCTTCTCCCCCAATTGTTCAGTTTGGCTGGGTGGCCAGCTCTAGGAAGAGTCTTGGTGGTTCCAAACTTCTTCCATTTAAAAATGATGGAGGTCACTGTGTTCTTTGGGACCTTCAATGCTGCGGAAATGTTTTGGTACCCTTCCCCAGATCTGTACCCCGACACAATCCTGTCTCGGAGCTCTACGGACAATTCCTGGCTTGGTTTTTGCTCTGACATGCACTGTCAACTGTGGGACCTTTCCAGATCATGTCCAATAATGTCCAATCAATTGAATGTACCACAGGTGGACTCCAATCAAGTTGTAGAAACATCTCAAGGATGATCAATGGAAACAGGATGCACCTGAGCTCTATTTCGAGTCTCATAGCAAAGTGTCTGAATACTTATGTAAATAAGGTATTTCTGTTTTTTATTTTTAGTACATTTGCAAACATTTCTAAAAACCTGTTTTTGCTTTGTCATTATGGAGTATTGTGTGTAGATTGATGAGGAATTTGTTTTATTTAAACCATTTTAGAATAAGGCTTTAATGTAACAAAATGTGGAAGAAGTCAAGGGGTCTGAATACTTTCCGAATGCACTGTACCCCTGATATCACAGAATGGTACCACAATCAGAGCAGCACACCCACACTCTCCACCTCTTCCAGGCAACAGTAAAGACGTGGAGGCATCCAAGCCTGAGAAGGACGAGGAGGAGGTGGCCAGCCCAGTCAATACTGTCACACCTGACAGCATGTTCATCTTCAAACCTGGCAACCCGTAAGTCTCCCTCTGCTCCTCTCTGCTCCTCCTATTACATCATCATCACCATCATCCTTACCATCATCTTAATACCATCATTCTCACCATCATCCTTACCATCATCTTAATACCATCATTCTCACCATCATCCTTACCATCATCTTAATACCATCATCCTCACCATCATCCTTACCATCATCTTATTACCATCATCCTCACCATCATCCTTACCATCATCTTAATACCATCATTCTCACCATCAAACACAGGCATGATAGAGATATAGAAACAAAACACCTGTTTCAGTCCTGCTCTGACAACTGTCTCTCTGTTTCTCAATCAGAGCGGTTGTGTCCTCTGTTCCCTCTCTAGAATCCGCCGGGCCTGTCACTATGTGGTGAACCTGCGTTACTTTGAGATGTGCATCCTGCTGGTAATCGCTGCCAGCAGTATCGCCCTGGCTGCAGAGGACCCCGTGTCAGCCACCTCCGACTGGAACAAAGTGAGAGCCAGTCTGGTCACTGGGCTTTACATGGACTCAACAGATGGCTGTTTTCCTCTCTGACCTTGAACCTCATTATTCTAACTGTCCTTCATTGTGGCTAGGCCATTGTCTTTGGTGTGTGATTGCTTTTGTTTGGCTTTGTTTTCCTCTGCTGTACTATCTTCTCACAGCATAACGTGAGTGCAAATGCACGCTCGTGACAGGGATTGTGCCTGCGTCTGTGCCTGATGCTGTCTCCGACAGGTATCGCTGATCTCACAGAGGGACAGTAATATTAGAGTTGTCCCTCTCTGCTCACACGGAGGAGCCAGATAGAGGAGAGGAGGGTGTTGAGGGGTGTAGAATCATCACATCACACTCCCTACCCCCGCCTCTGGTTTAGGCTCTTCATACAACAACAAATTAGACAGATAGCACAAACAGTGTCGATCTAGTACAATCTGGAATTATGCAGCATTCCTATTGTTGATGCCATTGTTTTGTACTTTGTTACAGAAGTTCCTTCTAGTAAAAACAAATAATTGGGAATGTGTTCCTGGGGTCTTATATCAGGCCCTGTACTAGCTGAGCAGCTGGAAGACTGAAAGAAAGCATTACGTTAATTGCTTTGTGAAGGTCTCCCATGGTGACTTGATGGGGGGGCTTCTCTGGATGTTGGTGGTTGAAGCAAATTGAGAAGTGAATGCAATGGGCCTTGTGACACGCTAAGAAGCTAATCAAAGCACATATCCATCAGCGGAGAAGGGCTCCACTTGAAAGCATCATCTTACAATGTCTGAAATAGAGATAGACTTGCCCTAGGTTCAACTTAATCAATGTGACCATTAAAGAGAGAAGTTGGTTTCCTAAAAGAGAAATATGTCCCCAGTTCAGCGGTGAAGAACAGATGCAACACATTAAACAAAAGCTCTCAGTCTCTCTCTGATCTTAAGTGCTCTTTGTTCTCCTCTAATGTATGAGCTGATGCTGATGGCAAGGAATGAAATGTTCTTCATCAAACCCTGGAGTCCAGTTTTGTAATTAATGAGTTCATATATTTGTCTACTTTTTACCCCACAGGTTTTGCGTTACTTTGACTACGTGTTCACAGGTGTCTTTACCTTTGAAATGATAATGAAGGTAAGTTATGACCTAATAGAACACAAATACAGTATTCTTTATTCAATCAGCAAGGATCCTGTATTAAAACATTACCAAACATATTGGCATGACATAGGGCATAGCCCCCTGTAGCTCAGTTGGTAGAGCATGGCGCTTGCAACGCCAGGGTTGTGGGTTCGATTCCCACGGGGGTCCAGTATGAAAAAATAAATAAATGATGCACTCACTAACTGTAAGTGGCTCTGGATAAGAGCGTCTGCTAAATGACATACTGTAGCAGATTCAGTTGGATTGGGCAGAAGGTACATGCACATGTTTGGCATAAACTGTTAGTCCCAAGAAAATGTTATGTCGGATAGACAGAATGTATAGTATTTAGCTAATTAACAGTGAGGCAAATGCAAATATTTAGCGGAGTTCTGTTTTCAAATAATTTAACAAGATGTCTATTTGTCAGATGATAGACCAGGGCTTGATTCTCCATGACGGCTCCTATTTCCGGGACCTGTGGAACATCCTGGACTTTATCGTGGTGGTCGGAGCTCTGGTGGCCTTCGCCCTCACGTGAGTCATGTGACCTTGCATAGGTTATAACTTCCTGGGTAGTGTACAGTACCAGTGTAGCATAGCACTGTTTTTCACTCCGTTTTGTGATATACATGTTACTTCCACCCTGAGATATACAGTGGGGAAAGTATTTAGTCAGCCACCAATTGTGCAAGTTCTCCCACTTAAAAAGATGAGAGAGGCCTGTAATTTTCATCATAGGTACACGTCAACTATGACAGACAAATTGAGAGATAAAAAATTCCAGAAAATCACATTGTAGGATTTTTAATGTATTTATTTGCAAATTATGGTGGAAAATAAGTATTTGGTCTCCTACAAACAAGCAAGATTTCTGGCTCTCACAGACCTGTAACTTCTTCTTTAAGAGGCTCCTCTGTCCTCCACTCATTACCTGTATTAATGGCACCTGTTTGAACTTGTTATCAGTATAAAATACACCTGTCCACAACCTCAAACAGTCACACTCCAAACTCCACTATGGCCAAGACCAAAGAGCTGTCAAAGGACACCAGAAACAAAATTGTAGACCTGCACCAGGCTGGGAAGACTGAATCTGCAATAGGTAAGCAGCTTGGTTTGAAGAAATCAACTGTGGGAGCAATTATTAGGAAATGGAAGACATACAAGACCACTGATATTCTCCCTCGATCTGGGGCTCCACGCAAGATCTCACCCCGTGGGGTCAAAATGATCACAAGAACGGTGAGCAAAAATCCCAGAACCACACGGGGGGACCTAGTGAATGACCTGCAGAGAGTTGGGACCAAAGTAACAAAGCCTACCATCAGTAACACACTATGCCGCCAGGGACTCAAATCCTGCAGTGCCAGACGTGTCCCCCTGCTTAAGCCAGTACATGTCCAGGCCCGTCTGAAGTTTGCTAGAGTGCATTTGGATGATCCAGAAGAGGATTGGGAGAATGTCATATGGTCAGATGAAACCAAAATATAAATTTTTGGTAAAAACTCAACTCGTCGTGTTTGGAGGACAAAGAATGCTGAGTTGCATCCAAAGAACACCATACCTACTGTGAAGCATGGGGGTGGAAACATCATGCTTTGGGGCTGTTTTTCTGCAAAGGGACCAGGACGACTGATCCGTGTAAAGGAAAGAATGAATGGGGCCATGTATCGTGAGATTTTGAGTGAAAACCTCCTTCCATCAGCAAGGGCATTGAAGATGAAACGTGGCTGGGTCTTTCAGCATGACAATGATCCCAAACACACCGCCCGGGCAACGAAGGAGTGGCTTCGTAAGAAGCATTTCAAGGTCCTGGAGTGGCCTAGCCAGTCTCCAGATCTCAACCTCATAGAAAATCTTTGGAGGGAGTTGAAAGTCCGTGTTGCCCAGCGACAGCCCCAAAACATCACTGCTCTAGAGGAAATCTGCATGGAGGAATGGGCCAAAATACCAGCAACAGTGTGTGAAAACCTTGTGAAGACTTACAGAAAACGTTTGACCTGTGTCATTGCCAACAAAGGGTATATAACAAAGTATTGAGAAACTTTTGTTATTGACCAAATACTTATTTTCCACCATAATTTGCAAATAAATTCATTAAAAATCCTACAATGTGATTTTCTGGAGAAAAAAAATTCTCATTTTGTCTGTCATAGTTGACGTGTACCTATGATGAAAATTACAGGCCTCTCTCATCTTTTTAAGTGGGAGAACTTGCACAATTGGTGGCTGACTAAATACTTTTTTTCCCCACTGTACATGTTCAGAATCCATGTTTTTCTCTCTGTCGTCCTCTGCTCCTGTGGATTGTGTTGCTGTGGGACTGCCAGGAATGTGCTGGGGTAAACACTTTCTTCACTTCCTTTCTTTCTGTTCTCTTCAACAGGAACCTATGTGTCCTCTATAGTTCATTACATACAGTGCCTTCAGAAAGTATTCATACCCCTTGACTTATTCCACATTTTGTTGTGTTACAACCTGAATTCAAAATTGCTTTTTTTTCTCTCACCCATCTACACACAATATCCCATAAGGACAAAGTGAAAATGTATTGAAAATGAAATAGAAAAATATCTCATTTACAAAAGTATTCACACCCCTTTGCTAGGACACTCCAAATTGAGCTCAGGTGCATCCAATTTCCTTTGATCATCCTTGAGATGTCACTACAACTTTAGTGGAGTCCACCTGTGGCCATTTCAATTGTTTGGACATGATTTAGAAAGAAACATACCTGTTTATATACACTGAGTGTACAAAACATTAGGAACACCTGCTCTTTCCATGACATAGACTGACCAGGTGAATCCAGGTGAAAGGTATGATCCCTTATTGATGTCACCTGTTAAAATCCACTTCAATCAGTGTAGATGAAGGGGAGGAGACAGGTTAAAGAAGGATTTTTAAGCCTTGAGACAATTGAGACATGGATTGTGTATGTGTGCCATTCAGAGAGGGTGAATGGGCAAGACAAAATATTTAAGTGCCTTTGAACGGGGTATGGTAGTAGGTGACAGGCACACCGGTTTGACGGTGTCAAGACCTGCAATGCTGCTGGGTTTTTCACGCTCAACTGTTTCCTGTGTGCATTAAGAATGGTCCACCACCCAAAGGACATCCAGCCAACTTGACACAACTTTGGGAAACATTGGAGTCAACATGGGCTAGCATCCCTGTGGAACGCTTTTGACACCTTGTAGTCCGTGCCCTGACGAATTGAGGCTGTTCTGAGGGCAAAGGGGTGTGCAACTCAATATTAGTAAGGTGTTCCTAATGTTTTGTACACTCAGTGTAAGGTCCCACAGTTGACACTGCATGTCAGAGCAGAAACTATACCATGAAGTCCAAGGAACTGTCTGTAGATCTCCGAGATAGAATTGTGATGAGGCATGTATCTGGGGAAGGGGATAAAACAATGTCTAGAGTGTTGAACGTTTCCAAGACCACAGTGGTCTCCATGATTGGGAAATTAGAAAAATATGGAACTACCCAGACTCTGCCTAGAGCTGGCCGTCTGACCAAACTGAGCAACCGGGCAAGAAGGACCTTGGTCAGGGAGGTTATCAAGAACCCAATGACCACTCTGACAGAACTACAGAGTTCCTTGGCAAAGATGGGAGACAACAGTCCCTGCAGCACTTCACCAATCTGGACTTTATGTGAGACAGAGGCAGACGGAAGCCACTCCTGAGAAAAAGACACATGACTGCACGCCTGGAGTTTGCAAAATGGCACGTGAAATACTCTGAGAGCATAAGGCAAAACATTCTGTGGTCTGATAAGACAAAAATTTAACTCTTTGGCCTGAATGAAAAGCGCCAGGTACAGCTCATCACCTGTCTAACACCATCCCTACCGTGAAGCATGGTGGTGTCAGCATCATGCTTTTCAGCAGCAGGAACTGAGAGACTGGTAAGGATAGAGGGAACAATGAATGGAGCCAAATACAGGCAAATCCTTGATGAGAACCCGCTTCAGAGTGCAAACGACCTTAGACTGGGGGCGAAGATATACGTTCCAACAGGACAATGATCCCAAGCATACAGCCAAAGCAATGCTGGAATGGCTTCAGAACAAGAATGTGAAAGTCCTTGAATGGCCCAGCCAAAGCCCAGACTTGAATCCCATTGCAAATCTATAGAAAGACTTGAAGATTGCTGTTCACTGCCACTCCACATCTAACTTAATAGAGCTTGAGAAAATCTGCAAGGAAGAATGGGGAAAAATCCAGATGTGCAAAGCTGATACAGACATAGCCAAGACGACTCAAAGATGTAATCGCCACCAAAGATGCTTCTACAAAGTATTGACTCAGGGGTGTGAATACTTTGTTTCATTTTCAATAAATTAGCAAACATTTCTAAAAACGTGTTTTCACTTGGTCATTATGGAGTATTTTGTGTAGATGGGTGAGAAAAATAAATTTTGAGTTCAGGCTGTAACACAACAAAATGTTGAATAAGTCAAGGGGTATGAATACTTTATGAAGGCACTGTGCATATATCTTTCTAATCAGACATGTAAAACCTCTCCTGTAATAAGTAATATGGTTAGTTCAATGTTAGAGTGAGTTCAACAGGTCTTCATTCTACGTGTGTCTACTTGTAGAAATAATAAAGGACGGGACATCAAAACCATTAAGTCTCTTCGGGTGCTGCGCGTCCTGAGGCCCCTGAAGACCATCAAGAGACTACCGAAACTCAAGGTAACCCTTTTCGCAGAGATGACTTCCTATGTTAAGAGTGCCTGCTCCAGTCAACAGTCTGAGGGATAGACTACATGGGAGTTATATCAGGGTGTTCAGGGTTTATCAAAGCTGAGGTAATGTGTATGTGTGGTATGATGGTAACAGGTGAGGGCAGAAGCCACTGTTAAACAGATGGAGATTACTTTACATCCATTTAGTCACATCTGTTTCCACAAGAGGGTTTCCAGGAAGCAGAGAATCAGCCAGAGAGAAGATTGGGTGATAAACCTGAGCGTTTGAGCGTGAAAACATTTAGTCACAACTTGATTTCCCAAACTTCACACATCCAATTTCTGCTGCCGGGAAGAGTGTCTCTGTCAAACCTGGAGGAAATGAGTCAGACTGATAACTGTGTGAGTGAACCAGGATGTCAGTTAGTCAGGTGTCTCTCCCCCTCTTCAAAGGGGGTGAGACTCTAGATCCAAACTGTTACAGACCTATATCCATCCTGCCCTGCCTTTCGAAATTATTTGAAAGCCAAGTTAACAAACAGATCACCGTCCATTTCGAATCCCACCGTACCTTCTCCGCTATGCAATCTGGTTTCCGAGCTGATCATGGGTGCACCTCAGCCACGCTAAAGGTCCTAAACGATATTATAACTGCGATCGATAAAAGGCAGTACTTGAAGCCGTCTTCATCGACCTGGCCAAGGTTTTCGACCCTGTCAATCACTGCATTCTTATTGGCAGACTAAATAGCCTTGGTTTCTCAAATGACTGCCTCGCCTGGTTCACCAACTACTTCTCAGATAGAGTTCAATGTGTCAAATCGGAGGGCCTGTTGTCTGGACCTCTGGCAGTCTCTATGGGGGTGCCACAGGGTTCAATTCTCGGGCCGACTCTATTCTCTGTGTATATCAAAGATGTCGCTCTTGCTGCTGGTGACTCTCAGATCCACCTCTACGCAGACGACACCATTTTGTATACATCTGGCCCTTCATTGGACACTGTGTTAACAAACCTCCAAACGAGCTTCAATGCCATACAACACTCCTTCCATAGCCTCCAACTGCTCTTAAACGCTAGTAAAACTAAATGCATGCTCTTCAATCGAACGCTGCCCGACTAGAATCACTACTCTCGGCGGGTCTGACTTAGAATATGTGGACAACTACAAATACCTAGGTGTCTGGTTAGACCGTAAACTCTCCTTCCAGACTCACATTAAGCATCTCCAATCCAAAGTTAAATCTAGAATCTGCTTCCTATTTCGCAACAAAGCCTCCTTCACTCATGCTGCCAAACATGTCCTCGTAAAACTGACTATCCTACCGATCCTTGACTTCGGCGATGTCATTTACAAAATAGCCTCCAACAATCAGCAAATTGGATGTAGTCTATCACAGTGCCATCCGTTTTTGTCACCAAAGCCCCATATACTACACACCATTGTGACCTGTACACTCTCGTTGGCTGGCCCTCACTACATATTTATCGCCAAACCCACTGGCTCCACGTCATCTATAAATCACTGCTAGGCAAATCCCCGCCTTATCTTAATTCATTAGCTCATTGGTCACCATAGCAACACCCACCCGTAGTATGCGCTCCAGCAGGTATATCTCACTGGTCATCCCCAAAGCCAACACCTCCTTTGGCCGCCATTCCTTCCAGTTCTCTGCTGCTAATGACTGGAACGAACTGCAAAAATCTCTGAAGCTGGAGACTCTTATCTCCCTCACTAACTTTAAGCATCAGTTGTCAGAGCAGCTTACCAATCACTGCACCTGTACACAGCCCATCTGTAATTAGCCCACCCAACTACCTCATCCCCATATTGTTATTTATTTTGCTCATTTGCACCCCAGTATCTCTATTTGCACATCTTCTTCTGCACATCTATCACTTCAGTGTTAATACTAAATTGTAATTATTTTGCACTATGGCCTATTTATTGCCTTACCTCCATAACTTACTACATTTGCACACACTGTAAATATATTTTCTATTGTGTTATTGACTGTATGTTTTGTTTTATCCCATGTGTAACTCTGTGTTGTTGTTGTTTTTATCGCACTGCTTTGCTATATCTTGGCCAGGTCGCAGTTGTAATTGAGAACTTGTTCTCAACTGGCTTACCTGGGTAAATAAAGGTGAAATAAAAAAATAAAAAATAAAAAGGTGCTCCCGGGCAAACTGCAATCAATAGACCTGATTATCCTGGGACTGGAAAGTGAAATAAAGATATTCAGAATAATACAATCCTCTTCCAGTCAATCATGTAGCAACAACAGTTTGGGATCATTTTGGACAATTGTATGCTATTTATACCACTTGAGTTAGAAGTCACCCTCAACAAATCAGTAATTACAGATGTAGGATCTTAATTTGTGCCAGTTTGCTACAGCAGGAAAATAATCCTGCAGCAACAGGAAATGTGAATTATTACGTGGATTATAATTAATGAAAATGTTTGTAGGGGTTGATAAATTATTCGTTAGAGAAAATCACATCTGAAATTTCAATGTGGAAATTACAAACTTCAGAAGCCTTTTTAAACCTTTAATACACTACAAGTGTTAAATGTCCTCCTGCAACAGGGTGATCAAATTAAGATCCTACATCTGTAACTGGACGAAAGCTAAACCCCTACAATTTTAGCATATCACTCACTTTCATTGACTTTCTTTTTCAATTGCCCTCCCTCGTGCTTCGTCCTCTGTCTGTGTGTAGGCAGTGTTTGACTGTGTGGTGACCTCGCTGAAGAACGTCTTCAACATCCTCATCGTCTACAAGCTCTTCATGTTCATCTTCGCTGTCATCGCTGTGCAGCTGTTCAAGGGGAAGTTCTTCTACTGCACCGACGGATCCAAAGACACAGAGAAGGACTGCCAGTAGGTGTCTGCTGAGCTGCCTGCATAGGGCCTTACAGAACACTAACATAGTTGAGGTGGATGGAGACCTATTGGAGACCTACAGTATTGTCATGTTTTCTACTGTTTCTTTGTCCACTGAATGTCTATTGTACACTGTGTGTCTGTCTCCACCTATCAGAGGCTTCTACATCGACTATGAGAAAGACAAGAAGGAGGTGAAGAGGAGGGAGTGGAGGAGACATGACTTTCACTATGACAACGTAGTCTGGGCCCTACTCACTCTGTTCACCGTCTCCACTGGGGAGGGCTGGCCACAGTAAGTCTCACTCTTTCCATACACACTATTCACTATGTCACAACTGTACGTAGGCTAGACTGAAATATGCTTCAGAATGTCAGTGTAGGTGTCCAGTGCTGAGCACAGTGTGATCTGCGTCTTTGTCCAGGGTCCTGCAGCACTCTGTGGACGTGACAGAGGAGGACAGAGGACCAAGCCAGGGCAACAGGATGGAGATGTCAATCTTCTATGTCATCTACTTTGTGGTCTTCCCCTTCTTCTTTGTCAACATCTTCGTGGCTCTCATCATCATCACCTTCCAGGAGCAGGGAGACAAGATGATGGAGGAGTGCAGCTTGGAGAAGAATGAGGTGATGGGGTCACACACCCACACTTTACGCAGAATCCTCAACCAAACCAAATGGAACATAGACATTCCATCTGAAATGTAGACTTTCAAGTGATAACATACAACACACCATCAGTGTATGTGTTAGTGATGTGGTTTGCTGGTGGAATGTAGCACACACATCAAAATGACCCCGTCTGTGCTTTTAGACTTAACTTGCTCAGTCTTGACAGGTGATTATGCAGAGGAGCACACTGGCTTATGGAAAACGCCTGGTAAATATACAGGAATAGTGAGAGTTCCCTTCCAGACACACAAACTCTCCCAGCAGGTATCCCTCAGCCGATACTGACCAGAATGTTCCCAGCAGTCCATATAGCAATGTGTCAACTTCAAGGATAAAATATAAGGACTTTCCCAGAGCTAGCTGCTACATACCGTACTTATTCCCAGGCTGTTTCCTGCTAAATAAAATGTTCTTCAACTTTCTTTCTTGTGTGCTTTTCCTTACAGAGGGCTTGCATTGACTTTGCCATAAGTGCCAAACCCCTGACCCGCTACATGCCCCAGAACAGACAGACGTTCCAGTATCGCCTCTGGCACTTTGTGGTCTCCCCCTCCTTTGAGTACACCGTGCTGGCCATGATTGCACTCAACACCATTGTCCTGATGATGAAGGTGTGGATAATGATCGCATACAAACAATACATTAATTTACATCTTGTTCATTATCTCTAATGTACAACCTAACCCATACGCTGAAGTAATCCCATTTATAAAGGCTAATAGCAGTCCCTGTGGTGCAGAAGGTATTATGGAGCCTGTTGCTGTAGCTCAGGGGTGTCAAACATCCAGCCGAATGTGGCCCCCGGGGCAAAATGAATGTGACACCTCTGCTGTAGTTGATTGGGTTGTGAGATGCATGTCCCTCTACCTTGGGCTGGGCTCTAGCTAACGGTCTGGGATATTTCCATCCCTGTGAGCATTTCATTTATTCCAAGAAAAAGCCTTCAGTCAGACAGAGGGAGAGAGCCATCAGACAGAGCATAGGATGACTCAGCCTTTATTAAATATTGATCTAAATCTACCTGCTTGTATTTAACATCATTAACTCTGCCTGTACAACTCAGATGAATAATTCATTTTAGCCTCAGCTCAGCTCAATGTTACGCTATTTACGTATCAGAGGGAATCTGCCATGAACCTGTGGCTATAGTTCTACAGTTGTATGGTGGTTGAGCAAGATGCTGTGTGTTTGGGTTCATTGTGTCATTTTGGGTTATCTGTGCATCCAAGTAATTTGGGGTCATTCCAATTGTGTTTAATGGTGTCTCTCTCTTTCGCTCTCCTATGTGGTGGTAGTATTACTCAGCCCCACCAATGTACGAGGCTGTGCTGAAACACCTGAACACAGCCTTCACTGTGCTCTTCTCTGTGGAGTGTGTCCTCAAGATCATGGCCTTTGGCTTTCTGGTGAGGAACGAGTTTAAACCAACAGATGTAGGATCTTAATTTGATCACTCTTTTGTTGCTGAGACTTTTCCTGCATGGCAGGAAATGCAAACTTGTAGTGTATTTGAGTTTTAAAAAGGCTTCTAAAGTTTGTAATTTCAGACTTGATTTGCCCTAACGAAAAATGCATCAACCCCTACAAAAATGTCCATTAATTAGAATCCACATGTTGCTCAGGATTATTTACCTATTGTAGCAAACTGGCTCAAATTTTGATCCTACATCTGTACTGCCCATAACATCATGATTTGATACTGTGTGCAATGCTACTAACATCTACTGAAGAATGGATGTTTTCCGCTCTTTTCCAGAACTACTTTCGAGACACTTGGAATATATTTGACTTCATCACGGTTTTGGGCAGCATCACAGAGATAGTGGTAGACCTGCAGGTAAAAAAGCATGACTGAATATCAATAAATGGCTGATTGCATTGCCATTTCTATACAGTGTACTGTAAATAAACTGTATACATAGTGCTAGTGTTGCTCTCATCTCCCTTTAGTCAATTGAGACCTTCAACATGGGTTTCCTGAAGCTGTTCCGAGCTGCTCGACTAATCAAGCTGTTGAGGCAGGGCTACACCATCCGCATCCTGCTCTGGACCTTTGTCCAGTCCTTTAAGGTCAGCTCCACTCACATTACAGTACAGCACTGGAAAGAGACACTTGATACTGAAGCCAGGTGTGTGTGTGTTACGTCTGGTACTGTTACTGTATCATGACATAGGGTTTCTCTTTCAGGCTCTCCCCTACGTCTGTCTGCTCATTGCCATGCTCTTCTTCATATATGCAATCATCGGAATGCAGGTAAGGTGTTGCTCACACCCTTGGTCTATTCTGCCACTTTTTGGTTCGTCATTGCATGGTGTGAATGTGTCGATTCTGCATACAGCACTGAGTCAACACATATCTCTATTCATATACTGTCCATACTGTCTACACACACCATTATATACTGAACAACAATATAAACGCAACATGCAACAATTTCAACGATTTTACTGAGTTACAGATCATATAAGGAAATCAGTCAACTGAAATGTATTCATTAGGCCCTAATCTATGGATTTCACATGACTGGGCAGGGCCCAGCCAATCAGAATACGTTTTTGCCCACAAAAGGGCTTTATTTATTTATTACAGACAGAAATCCTCAGTTTCATCAGCTGTCTGGGTGGTTGGTCTCAGACGATCCCGCAAGTGAAGAAGCCGGATGTGGAGGTCCTGGGCTGGCGTGGTTACATGTGGTCTGCGGTTGTGAGGCCGGTTGGACGTACTGACAAATTCTCTAAAACAACGTTGGAGGTGGCTTATGGTAGAGAAACGAACATTCAATTGTCTGGCAACAGCTCTGGTGGACATTCCTGCAGTCAGCATGCCAATTGTACGCTCCCTTAAAACATGAGACATCTGTCCCCAGCGCATGGTGCACCTGTGTAATGATCATGCTGTTCAGGTGGATGGATTATCTTGGCAAAGGAGAAATGTTCACTAACAGGGATGTAAACAAATTTGTACACATTTGTGCGTATGGAAAAGTTCTGGGATCTTTTATTTCAGCTCATGAAACATGGGACCAACACTTTACATGTTGCGTTCATATTTTTGCTCAGTATATACAGTGGGGAAAAAAAGTATTTAGTCAGCCACCAATTGTGCAAGTTCTCACACTTAAAAAGATGAGGGAGGCCTGTAATTTTCATCATAGGTACACGTCAACTATGACAGACAAAATGAGAAAAAATATTCCAGAAAATCACATTGTAGGATTTTTAATGAATTTATTTGCAAATTATGGTGGAAAATAAGTATTTGGTCAATATCAAAAGTTTCTCAATACTTTGTTATATACCCTTTGTTGGCAATGACACAGGTCAAACGTTTTCTGTAAGTCTTCACAAGGTTTTCACACACTGTTGCTGGTATTTTGGCCCATTCCTCCATGCAGATCTCCTCTAGAGCAGTGATGTTTTGGGGCTGTCGCTGGGCAACACGGACTTTCAACTCCCTCCAAAGATTTTCTATGGGGTTGAGATCTGGAGACTCCAGGACCTTGAAATGCTTCTTACGAAGCCACTCCTTCGTTGCCCGGGTGGTGTGTTTGGGATCATTGTCATGCTGAAAGACCCAGCCACGTTTCATCTTCAATGCCCTTGCTGATGGAAGGAGGTTTTCACTCAAAATCTCACGATACATGGCCCCATTCATTTTTCCTTTACACGGATCAGTCGTCCTGGTCCCTTTGCAGAAAAACAGCCCCAAAGTATGATGTTTTCACTCCCATGCTTCACAATAGGTATGGTGTTCTTTGGATGCAACTCAGCATTCTTTGTCCTCCAAACACGACAAGTTGAGTTTTTACCAAAAAGTTATATTTTGGTTTCATCTGACCATATGACTTTCTCCCAATCCTCTTCTGGATGCACTCTAGCAAACTTCAGACGGGCCTGGACATGTACTGGCTTAAGCAGGGGGACACGTCTAGCACTGCAGGATTTGAGTCCCTGGCGGCGTAGTGTGTTACTGATGGTAGGCTTTGTTACTTTGGTCCCAGCTCTCTGCAGGTCATTCACTAGGCCCCCCCGTGTGGTTCTGGGATTTTTGCTCACCGTTCTTGTGATCATTTTGACCCCACGGGGTGAGATCTTGCGTGGAGCCCCAGATCGAGGGAGATTATCAGTGGTCTTGTATGTCTTCCATTTCCTAATAATTGCTCCCACAGTTGATTTCTTCAAACCAAGCTGCTTACCTATTGCAGATTCAGTCTTCCCAGCCTGGTGCAGGTCTACAATTTTGTTTCTGGTGTCCTTTGACAGCTCTTTGGTCTTGGCCATAGTGGAGTTTGGAGTGTGACTGTTTGAGGTTGTGGACAGGTGTCTTTTATACTGATAACAAGTTCAAACAGGTGCCATTAATACAGGTAACGAGTGGAGGACAGAGGAGCCTCTTAAAGAAGAAGTTACTGGTCTGTGAGAGCCAGAAATCTTGCTTGTTTGTAGGTGACCAAATACTTATTTTCCACCATAATTTGCAAATAAATTCATTAAAAATCCTACAATGTGATTTTCTGGATTTTTTTTTCTCATTTTGTCTGTCATATTTGACGTGTACCTATGCTGAAAATTACAGGCCTCTCTCATCTTTTTAAGTGGGAGAACTTGCACAATTGGTGGCTGACTAAATACTTTTTTTCCCCACTGTACACTGTATATATATATATATATATATATATATATATATATATATATATATATATATATATATATATATACAGTACCAGTCAAAAGTTTGGACACACCTGCTCATTCAAGGGTTTTTCTTTATTTGTACTATTTTCTACATTGTAGAATAATAGTGAAAACATCAAAACTATGAAATAACACATATGGAATCATGTAGTAACCCAAAAAGTGTTAAACAAATCAAAATATATTTTATAATACAAATATAGCCACCCTTTGCCTTGATGACAGCTTTGCACACGCTTGGCATTCTCTCAACCAGCTTCATGAGGTAGTCACCTGGAATGCATTTCAATTAACAGGTGTGCCTTCTTAAAAGTTAATTTGTGGAATTTCTTCCCTTCTTAATGCGTTTAAGCCAATCAGTTGTGTTGTGACAAGGTAGGGGGGGTGTACAGAAGATAGCCCTATTTGGTAAAAGACCTAGGCCAGCTCAAATAAGCAAAGAGAAATGACAGTCCATCATTACTTTAAGACATGAAGCTCAGTCAATACGGAACATTTCAAGACCTTTGAAAGTTTCTTCAAGTGCAGTCGCAAAAAACATCAAGCGCTATGATGAAACTGGCTCTCATGAGGACCGCCACAGGAATGGAAGACATTTTTTACATTTTAGTCATTTAGCAGACGCTCTTATCCAGAGCGACTTACAGTTAATGAGTGCATACATTTTTCATACCCACAACACTGCCGTTGCAAGCGCCATGCTCTACCAACTGAGCTACAGGAGGCCCCCAGAGTTACCTCTACTGCAGAGAATAAGTTCATTGGAGTTACCAGCCTCAGAAATTGCAGCCCAGATAAATGCTTCATAGAGTTCAAGTAACAGACACATCTCAACATCAACTGTTCAGAGGAGACTGTGTGAATCAGGCCTTCATGGTCAAATTGCTGCAAAGAAACCACTACTAAAGGACACCAATATGAAGAAGAGACTTGCTTGGGCCAAGAAACACGAGCAATGGACATTAGACCGGTAGAATTTGTCCTTTTGTTTTGGTTGCAACCGCCGTGTCTTTGTGAGACGCGGTGTGGGTGAACAGATTATCTCTGCATGTGTATTTCCCACTGTAAAGGAAGAGGTGTTATGGTGTGGGGGTGCTTTGCTGGTGAAACTGTCTGTGATTTATTTAGAATTCAAGGCACACTTAACCAGCATGGCTACCACAGCATTCTGCAGCGATACGCCATCGCATCTGGTTTGGGCTTAGTGGGACTATCATTTGTTTTTCAACAGGACAATGACCCAACACACCTCCAGTCTGTGTAAGGGCTATTTGACCAAGAAGGAGAGTGATGGAGTGCTGCATCAGATGACCTGGCCTCCACAATCCCCCGACCTCAACCCAATTGAGATGGTTTGGGATGAGTCGGATCGCAGAGTGAAGGAAAAGCAGCCAACAAGTGCTCAGCATATGTGGGAACTCCTTCAAGACTGTTGGAAAAGCATTCCAGGTGAAGCTGGTTGAGAGAATGCCAAAAGTGTGCAAAGCTGTCAAGGCAAAGGGTGACTATTTGAAGAATCTCAAATATAAAATATAGTTTGATTTGTTTAACACTTTGTTGGTTGCTACATGATTCCATATGTGTTATTTCATGGTTTTGATGTCTTCACTATTATTCTAGTAAAAATTAAGAAAAAACCCTTGAATGAGTAGGTGTGTCCAAACTTTTGACTGGTAGAGTATATATATATATATTCCGGACTCTGACATTGCTCGTTCTGATATTTCTGATATATATTTTTTGTGTGTGGGGGGGGATTTGTGTGTATTGTTTTGTATTGTATTACTGCACTGTTGGAGCTAGAAACATAGGCATAACACGTGTACACGACCCAAGAAATGTGATTTGATTCAATTTAAATATTCCTCAAGGTTTTTGGAAACATCAGACTGGATGAGGAGACTCACATCAACCAACACAACAATTTCAAGACCTTCTTTGGTGCTTTGATGTTGCTATTCAGGTACGGTAGGATATCCTTCATGTGTCACACAGTGGCTAAATGGGGCTCAGTCACTGAACAACACACTGCTGTCTGCCTGCAGGAGTGCCACGGGGGAGTCGTGGCAGGAGATCATGCTGTCGTGTTTAGGGGGGCAGAAGTGTGAGCCAGACCCCTTAGCTCTAACGTCAGACCATGAGGAGCGCTGTGGAACTGAGTTTACCTACTTCTACTTTGTCTCCTTCATCTTCTTCAGCTCATTTCTGGTAAGAGTCCTACTCTAAGAGTCCTACTGTCCTACTCTAAGAGTCCTACTCTAGGAGACCGTCTCTTACCAGAAATGAGAGGAAGAAGTTGAAGGAGACACTTACATGCATACATATTAACCTTCATACACACCTATTGTAGTTCCTTGTCTATGACCTCCTCTAATCACTGTTCAGATGCTGAATCTGTTTGTGGCTGTGATAATGGACAACTTTGAGTACCTAACCCGGGATTCCTCCATCTTGGGGCCTCATCATCTGGATGAGTTTGTTCGTATCTGGGGTGAATATGACCGAGCTGCTTGGTAAGTCAGAGGCCCAACAACAAAAACTAACACATACAAAGTAGCAGCACAGCACACGTTATACAGCATGTCATTATATGTAGGAATTATTTACTACTTTACAGTTATTCTAATGTTTCACCCAACTACTTACAGAAACCACCATATGGCCTTCAAGTCCAAAACATTTCACAATGTGAATAGTATTGCATATTTGGCTAATTGCTGTCCGATATGTCCTGATGCTCTGCTCTCCAGGTCCTTGTTAGGACAATGGTGGCAATCCAGCTCTAGTAAACTCCAGCAAAGCTGAATCTCTGTGTTTATTGTTAACTACAGAAATGTATGTTCTTTCCAGTGGAAGGATTCACTATAAGGAGATGTACACAGTTGTACGCACTATTTCCCCTCCCCTGGGCTTTGGAAAGAACTGCCCCTACTCCGTGGCCTGCAAGGTTTGGCTCCCCCACCACTACTCCACTATCCCTCGCTCCCTTAACCCCCTCCTACCGTTGGGACCTTCCTCTGCCCCCTACCATTCCTTAACCCCCTCCTACCGTTGGGACCTTCCTCTGCCCCCTACCATTCCTTAACCCCCTCCTACCGTTGGGACCTTCCTCTGCCCCCTACCATTCCTTAACCCCCTCCTACCGTTGGGACCTTCCTCTGCCCCCTACCATTCCTCTCCACCAATTTTCACTACCCCTCTAAGGCCTGCTTGCACTGCTGTAGTGGGACCGCTCTGGCTCTGCTCCAGGCAAAAGAATGACTGGGCTATGGCTTCAGGATACAAAGAGACAGGTCATCCTCTAGCATGCAGACAATATCATTATGCACTTCATGCTGTAGATGCAGAGCAATGAACTATTGGAACATTTAGTGTAACTAACAACTACACAAAACCAGTGTGCTGATTCATGTGACACTCTGTCTCTCTGTGGCTGGTTGGATCTGGTACCTCTGATTTAGTTGACTGGTTATAGTAGAATCATGAGAAGGGTTATAGTGGGACCTACTGTAAGTCCATCCCTGACAGCACTCAGCAGTAACGTTGCAGGTTTAGGATGCCAGGTAAGTGTCTGCCAGAACCACAGAGGACCCTGCTGTCATTCTCTGGTCTTTGATTTTAGATTTCTTCCTCTCCCTCTTTTCTATGCCAAGTCTGCACAGAAAGACCACAACCTGATTTAATCCTTTCTGTGAAATGCCATTGAATAACCCTCTTTCTGATATCTCTTCCTTTTTTAAATATTATTTTCTTCCTCCATTCCTTGGGAATGCCTTCCCTGCCCTTCCTTCTCCTCTTCCTCCTTGTCATCTGCCCTGCTCCCTGCCTCCTCCCCAGCGGGCGTATTCATTACACTGACATGTACGAGATGCTGACTGACATGTCGCCACCTCTAGGCCTCGGCAAGAAATGTCCCTCCAAAGTGGCTTATAAGGTAGACCAAAGACAACTAGGCAACATTTCTACATTAGGTCAATGGAGAAGGCAAAGTAAAACCTTGCCCTCTGTGGCATATACCCAATTCCAAATGAAGTGTGGAAATTGGCTGTTGTTTATCGTATCGTAATGTGTCGCTTGTCGAATTGTAAGAGAATTCGCGATGGTGTTTTTTGATTGGCAGATGACAATACGTACAGTAAAAATAAATAAGCATTGTGCTTTGGTGTTTTATTTTTTGTATTGATTTGCATCTTGGCAGAGAACTGACTGAGTAATGTTTTGTGTGTTTAAGAGCTGTTTGTGGAATAACTGGTCTTCAGGGTCAGTAAGAATGCTTTGGTTTTGAAGCGGGTGCAAAAAGCTGACATGTATTTCATAGAGCCACACTGTACAGTGTCAGAATGTCAAACAATCTTTCTCAATCACTGTTGCTTGATTACTTCCTCTATCTATACCCTTGCCCTCTGTACAATGGCAGAAATGAAACTACCCTCTTTGTGCATGCTGTGTTGTGAGTCTCTTGGCTGTTGTTACAATGTCATTATTATTAGAGAATTGTGTTATTATAACATGCATTTATAATCCTTAGATTGTAAGTTTAGCTTGAACACCATCAAGTAGTAGAGACTTGTATACAGTATTACTGTAAGGCATAGATGGTTAACTGAGCTCCTCTTGCTGGCAACATGTTGTCTCCTGGTTAGTGAGTAATATTTGCTTTGCTCCCCCCTTTTTCCCTTCCATGGACACCCTCAGAGGCTGGTGCTGATGAACATGCCCGTGGATGAGGAGATGTCTGTTCACTTCACCTCCACCCTCATGGCCCTGATCCGAACTGCCCTGGAGGTCAAAATAGCCAGAGGTCAGGCGCTAATATGTTAAATAACTGAACATGAACAACTCTCTGAACTTGTTGTTCTTCTCAACTTTCTCCACACACTGTTGACCAACTGCCTCCATGAGCACCTGCTGCATGCTTTATCTCCTGTTGTTGTGGTGGTGGTTCCAGGAGGGGAGGACAGGGGGCAGATGGATTCAGACCTACAGAAGGAGATCAGTGTCATCTGGCCACACCTTTCTCAGAAGACGCTAGACCTGCTCGTCCCCATCCACAAAGGTGACAGTAAGAATGTATAGTACCTCTGGCATTAGTCAATGTAATTGAACTATTTACTATAGTAGTTTTGGTTTTCAAAGAATTCCAAATGAGTGACATTATGCCATTTGTTCTTCCAGCCAATCATATGACCATTGGGAAGATCTACGCAGCCATGATGATCATGGACTACTACAAGCAGAGCAAAGCCAAGAAGCTCAGGCAACAGCTGGAGGAGCAGGTATACCTCTATGTACAGTATGAAACCATGGCCTCTGAAGAGTAGTCTGCATACTCTCATACTGTATCTGTTTCATCCTCATCCCCTATAGAAACACGCTCCCATGTTCCAGCGTATGGACGCATCCTCTCTGCCTCAGGACATCCTCTGCAGTGCCAAAGCCCTCCCCTTTATGACCCACAGCGCTGGATCTGCCCTGTAAATATGCTTTTTGACTCCTAAAGTCCCCAAGCCTGTGTGTGCGTGTGGGTACACGTACGTTAATAGATGTGTGTGTTCATCCTAGATAGGCATGCCGGGCACCGTTGGCGTGGACGTCGATTAAGGCAGCCCCCGCACCTCTCTGATTCAGAGGGGTTGTGTTAAATGCGGAAGACACGTTTCGGTTGAATGCATTCAGTTGTACAACTGACTAGGTATCCCCCTTTCCCTTTCCCTCTCTGAATGTCTGTCTGTCTTATCTGTTCCATCAGGACCAGAGGAGGTTTTGTGGCCTTGAGTCCCATCTCCCCCCAGGAGATGTTCATGCAGCCCATGTCCCAGGACCTGGAGGACAAAGAGGAGGACTACCACCACTATCACCACCACCACCACCAACTCCACCACCAGCTCCACCACCAGCTCCACACTCTGGTAAGGACTAGGTCTCAGGTACTGTAACACCCCCAGAAACACACTCACTCAACGCAGTAATCAAATCAAATCAAATTAAAAGGATAGTTCACCAAAATAAAAAAATGACGTTGATTTCCTTAGCAGTGTATGTATATTGAACAAAAATATAAACGCAACATGTAAAGTGTTGGTCTCATGTTTCTTGAGCTGAAACAAAAGATCCCAGAAATGTTCCATAATCACAAAAAGCTTATTTCTCTCAAATGTTGTGCACAAATTTGTTTACATCCCTGTTAGTGAGCATTTCTCCTTTACCAAGATAATCCATCCACCTGATAGGTGTGGCATATCAAGAAGCTGATTAAACAGCATGATCATTACACAGGTGCACCTTGTGCTGGGGACAATAAAAGGCCACTGTAAAATGTGCAGTTTTGTCACACAATACAATGCCACAGATGTCTAAAGTTTTGAGGAAGCATGCAATTGGCATGCTGACTGCAGGAATGTCCACCAGAGCTGTTGCCAGAGAATTTAATGTTAATTTCTCTACCATCAGCTGCCTCCAATGTCGTTTTAGAGAATTTGGCAGTACGCCCAACCAGCCTCACAACCGCAGACCATGTGTATGGCGTTGTGTGGGCGAGCGGTTTGCTGATGTCAACGTTGTGAACAGAGTGCCCCATGGTGGCGGTGGGGTTATAGTATGGGCAGGTATAAGCTAAGGACAACAAACACAATTGCATTTTATCTATGGCAATTTGAATGCACAGAGATACTGTGACGAGATCCTGAGGCCCATTGTCTTGCCATTTATCCGCCGCCATCACCTCATGTTTCAGCATGATAATGCACGGCCCCATGTCACAAGGATCTGTACACAACTCCTGGAAGCTGAAAATATCCCAGTTCTTCCATGGCCTGCACACTTACCAGCCATGTCACCTATTGAGCATGTTTGGGATGCTCTGGATCGACGTGTACGACAGCATGTTCCAGTTCCCGCCAATATCAAGCAACTTCGCACAGCCATTGAAGAGGAGTGGGACAACATTCCACAGGCCACAATCAACAGCCTGATCAACTCTATGCGAAGGAGATGTGTCGTGCTGCATGAAGCAAATGGTGGTCACACCAGATACTGACTGGTTTTCTGATCCATGCCCCTACCTTTTTTAAGGTACCTGTGACCAACAGATGCATATGTGTATTCCCAGTCATGTGGAATCCATAGATTAGGGCCTAATGAATTGATTTCAATTGACTGATTTCCTTACATGAACTGCTAGTCAGTAAAATCTTTGAAATTGTTGCATGTTGCGTTTATATTTTTGTTCAGTGTACAAGGTATGACAGCAATCTATCCTTTGGTATAGTTTCCCTGGCAGTGGCTCGCACTGTTTCTAAATGCTAACATTTTAGCATTTGTGGCACAAATCACATTCAAGTCATGGGACTGATATTAGTATTTTTCTGAATCAATTTGAGATACTTTCGGATGATTTGGACATGATGTGCATAGACTGCTTACAAGGTAAGTAAACCAATATTTTATTTGGTAATTTGGGTGAACTATGCCTTTAAAGTGTATTCCGCACGTACACAGTTTAAACCAGGTATAAACGGTGCCGTGAAATGTTTACTTGCAAGCTCACTCAACAGTGCAGTACAATACAGTGTGTCACACCATATGTTATATGTATGTATTACTATGTTACACACTTAATGGGGGAATGATTGTGTTATTAGTATTACACACTTAATGCATTAGACTTTTGATGGGTAAACCTCCAGTGAGCTATTATGGGATTGGGTTAAAGTCTGGTATGCTGTGGTTGGGATCCAGAGAGAAGGGGAGGGGAGGGGGAAATTTAGACTGTCTGCCCCAGAAACTGCAGCGTCTGACTGGATTAACTCTGACTCATCCACTCCCCCACCCATCACTGTGTCACTGTGTCCAGTCAATTAGTTGTCTCTGGCACAGCCCAATCAGTATGCAGTATCCGGACGCTAGTGGGGTGTGATTTGTGATTTGTGTCGAGAGGTTTGATGTATGGTGCCAGTGTATTCTACTTCATCATCAAACTCTTGTCTGAAACAACATTGTAAAAAGCACTGCTGCTGATCCCTACACTCTTAGTCTTAGATAAAAAGAGTTCCAAAAGGGTTCTTCAGCTGTTCCCATAGGAGAACCCTTTTTGGTTCCAGGTAGAACCCTTTTTGGTTCCATGTAGAACTCTTTTGGGTTCCATGTACAACCCTCTGTGGAAAGGGTTCTACGTGGAACTCAAAAGGGTTCTACCTCGAACCAAAAAGGGTTCTTTAAAGGGTTCTCCTATGGGGACAGCCGAATAACAATTTTTTATCATAACTATTAGACCCAGCACAGATTAGTTTCTCATCTGTGAGTCATACCTTACACTCAAAGCCATTCAAACACACACCTACATTTTAACCCATACACACTCTAATGAACTCTACACAGTCAAATCCAGTTCTATCTAGCAGTGCTGGATTGTAGTAGCTGATACGGCTGCCTTGCCCCCTTCTGTGTCATTCCCAACTTCACCATGGTAATGTCTCACCATGCTGTCCACTCCACACAGTGTTGTCCCTTGTTTTAGACATTATCACTGCGCACCCATTTCTTTGAAATGGTATCATAATTTCATCGCCATAGGCTTTGATGGACCATGCATATTAATCTTATTTTGCAAGATTGTTGTGATTCTGCTGAGCTCTGGCACTGTGGGGAGTGTGACTGAGGCACACACATGAAAGTGTGTGCCTTTCTGTAAGTGTGTGAATGCAACAGAGACGGAGACGGGGGCTTGTCTCTAGTGGTTTAGTGTCAGACTCAGCACTCCTCTCATGGTTTTGTGGTTTAACTGTGCTGTGCCGGTATTTGGCACTTTTGTCATCATACAGCGCTGTTTGCCATATGGGACTCCCACCCACCTCTCTATTCTTTGAGCAGCTGTACAGAGTTTTGTTGGAGGATACTGCTCATATTTTGTGGTTATGGTTTCTCAGCTCTTCTCAGCTCTTTGGTGAAGAGTGAGGCATTTTGGTTTCCTATGCCTGCATGCCTGTGACTGGTTCTTTCCTCCGCTTCATGACTTTCAGTTATTCAAGCGCCAGCTTTAACCCCTTGTTGCACATGTAGACACAGCTCCCTTCCTCCCCTCAGCCCCTCCTCTCTGCCCTGCCCCACCTGATTGTCAGCCCCTCGTTGACAGTGGTACTCCAACCCACAGTACTTCTGAGCAATCCGGACAGGCACCACACAAACAGGTTCACAATGAATAGTGAATAATGAATACATTACACTGCCAACACACAGTGCTTTGGCTGTCGTTGTGCACAGCCAGTGCTTTTACTCTGAGTTAAGAGGGTGTACGGCTATCCAATATTGATAGCTCAACTCTACAGTATGTCAGTCAGCAAACTACACATCTGCTTGTGACGTGTTGGTACTGTAGCCCTCTGCTGGTCCCCTGACGTCATTGCTGCAAACTCTGTGTTTCTCTCCTCTCCTTCTTTCTCTGACTATATAGGTTCCAGAGCGCAAAGAGTTTAACCGCATCCTTTGCCCTACTAACAGGCAGGATGCCCCACTCAAGGTGCCCGGGTGGGCAGTCTCTATCCGAGCCTCGTCTATGCCTCAGCTGGCTGTAGACACACAGGTACCTGTTACTGAACAGCCCCTCACCTCCCCTCCTCTACCCATGGGGACTCAGCGAGAACAGGACCCAGGCAGACAGTGTCTGTAGGGGCTTCAGATGGATTGATGAACACTGGGGAAGTGCAGGGACATAGATACAGCAGTCAGTCAGTCAATCAGCCATGAAGTGAAGGATTGGGTGTTACTAGGTTGATACATATGATTTCAGCTGTTACCTTCAATGGTTGTTCAGTGTGGATGACATACTTTGATGGTTTCTAATCCTTGCGTGGCAAAAATGTCTGTGTGCCAGGTTTCCCAAAACGTTGTCTTTTTAGTCCAAGGTAATATGCCTTGGAAGTGGCTTTGGGTCCTTGAAAAGCGCTATGTAAATAGCATGTATTAAACATGTAATATGTGTATTGGATGAGAGAAAGTCTTCTGCTCAGAACTCAGATTAGTACTCCACACACTTCCTACCCTCCCACATTCTCTCAACCAATTGTTAATGCATATGTGTGTGTGTACTGTATGTGTGTTTATCTGTGTGTGTAGGTTGGGACAGACAGCAGCAAATTGATGAAACGCTCCTTCTCCACTATTGGTGATCAGTGCGTGAATGGGCTGTGGCAGGAGGAGTACTCTCTGGAGAGGGTCAGTTCTGACCGTCTGTACAGACCACGACAGAGGAGCATCAGAGGTACCTTATACACAGTTACAGTTTACATGGCTCCTTTTCCTTCACTCTGTTTAAAGTAGGAATGTGTTCACTATGCCATCGCTTAGGGTCCATTCACTGGTCCTGTTCCTTAGCATTTGAAGAACTATTGAAGAACAGTGGAAGTTCTCAGTTTCAGAAGCCCCATGATGAAAGCTGTGTGTTTACTATGATGTATGTGCTCCTCTTCATAGCTCCCCTCTCTCTCCCTGCCTCTCAGGCATCAAGTCCAACCTCAGGGAACCAGTGGATCAAGAGCGGGGGCGCTCCAAAGAGCGGCGCCACCTGCTGTCTCCCGACGTGTCCCGCTGCAACTCTGAGGAGCGTGGCCAGGACCCGTCACAGGAACGCAAGCAGGCCCGCTCCCCCAGCGAAGGACACACAAATGTCCTCCATAGACAGGTGGGTGTTCTTTTAACGGCCCTGACACTGTTATTAATCAATTCCTGGCTTTACCTGTCAATAAATACCCCTACTACCACTGAAGCCTGGTTGATGTGTGAGGTCTCTTCTCTCTGCAGGGGGACACTTCAGGCAGTCCAGGCCCATCTAACTCTGAGTCCAGCGCCCCATGTGGCCGGCGCCAGCTCCCCCAGACGCCATCGCGGCCACGCCCTCACATCTCCTACTCCCCACTGATATGCCGAGCCCACCCCTCCCCCCCCGATGCCAGCGAGGGCAGAGCCTGGACTCAGGAGGCCCCCGGAGAGACGGAGGAGCCCTCGTGGAGGGAGGAAGGGGAGAGGCCAGCCCAGGTGGCAGGAGTAGGATTGGGGGTGGGGGTGGTAGTAGGGGTGAGTGGCCCAGGGTTAGGGGTCAGTCACCCACACGCCTCCCCTCACCGGTACATCTCGGAGCCATACCTGCCCCTGCACGAGGATTTCCACAGCCCAGACTCCTCAGGCCTGGAGGAGACTCTGACCTTCGAGGCGGCCATTGCAACCAGTCTGGGTCGAGCCAACACCATCAGCTCTGCCCCTCAGCTCAGACACAACTGGCAGGTCCCCAACGGACATTTACATAAACGCCTGGGTCAGGCCAGCTCTGTGGCCGCCTGCGAGCTCCTGTGTGACACCGACGACGATGACCACTGTTAGGGCCGGGACTGGGAGAGGAAGAGGAAGAGGAGGATGATGGACAGCAAAACTTGGGCTGGGGTCCTCAGTCTGAAGTATGCTGTCAGGGCGTATACTGAGCATGCATCTGTCTGTGTGTGTATCTGTGTGTTTGTAGGAGTGCAATATGTTTGCCAAATCAATAAGACAGGGAAGATATGGGGAGTGCACTGCTGGCGTACAGTGCAAAAGTTCACCAGTTGCATTTTGATTGTTGTTTGAACAAAGTCGGATAACTCAAACTGGGGAGAATGTACAGTTGAAGTCGGAAGTTTACATACACCTTAGCCAAATACATTTAAACTCAGTTTTTTTTTAAATGCCTGACATTTAATCCTTGTAAAAATCCCTTGTTTTAGGTCAGTTAGGATCACCACTTTATTTTAAGAATGTGAAATGTCAGAATAATAGTAGAGAGAATGATTTATTTCAGTTTTATTTCTTTCATCACATTCCCAGTGGGTCAGAAGTTTACATACACTCAATTAGTATTTGGTAGCGTTGCCTTTAAATTGTTTAACTTGGGTCAAACGTTTCGGGTAGCCTTCCACAAGTTTCCCACAATAAGTTGGGTGAATTTTGGCCCATTCCTCCTGACAGAGCTGGTGTAACTGAGTCAGGTTTGTAGGCCTCCTTGCTCGCACACGCTTTTTCAGATCTGCCCACAAATGTTCTATAGGATTGAGGTCAGGGCTTTGTGATGGCCACTCCAATACCTTGACTTTGTTGTCCTTAAGCCATTTTGCTACAACTTTGGAAGTATGCTTGTGGTCATTTTCTATTTGGAAGACCCATTTGCGACCAAGCTTTAACTTCCTGACTGATGTCTTGAGATGTTGCTTCAATATATCCACATAATTTTCCTTCCTCATGATGCCATCTATTTTGTGAAGTGCACCAGTCCCTCCTGCAGCAAAGCACCCCCACAGCATGATGCTGCCACCCCCATGCTTCACGACTGGGATGGTGTTCTTCGGCTTGCAAGCATTCCCCTTTTTCCTCCAAACATAACGATGGTCATTATGCCCGAACAGTTATATTTTTGTTTCATCAGACCAGAGGACATACAAAAAGTACGAACTTTGTCCCCATGTGCAGTTGCAAACCGTAGTCTTGCTTTTTTATGGCGGTTTTGGAGCAGTGGCTTCTTCCTTGCTGAGCGGCCTTTGAGGTTATGTCGATATAGGACTAGTTTTTTGTACCTGTTTCCTCCAGCATCTTCACAAGGTCCTTTGCTGTTGTTCTGGGATTGATTTGCACTTTTCGCACCAAAGTACGTTCATCTCTAGGAGACAGAACGCGTCTCCTTCCTGAGCGGTATGACAACTGTGTGGTCCCATGGTGTTTATACTTGCGTACTATTGTTTGTACAGATTAATGTGGTACCTTCAGGCGTTTTGGAAATTGCTCCGAAGGATGAACCAGATTTGTGGAGGTCTACAAATTTTTTTCTGAGGTCTTGGCTGATTTCTTTTGATTTTCCCATGATGTCAAGCAAAGAGGCACTGAGTTTGAAGGTAGGCCTTAAAATACATCCACAGGTACACCTCCAATTGACTCTAATTATGTCAATTAGCCTATCAGAAGCTTCTAAAGCCATCATTTTCTGGAATTTTCCAAGCTTTTTAAAGGCACAGTCAACATAGTGTATGTAAACTTCTGACCCACTGGAATTGTGATACAGTGAATTACTTGTGTCATGCACAAAGTAGATGTCCTAACCGACTTGCCAAAACTATAGTTTGTTAACAAGAAATGTGTGGAGTGGTTGAAAAACGTGTTTTAATGACTCCAACCTAAGTGTATGTAAACTTCCGACTTCAACTGTATCCTCACTGCTTAGACCTATGAAAATAATAAGTATGTTTTAAGTACAGTATGTAGCTGAAAATAGCATGTGACACTGAAGTATCAGGAATATGTTGAAATGGTACTATTTTCTTCCTGTAAGATAAGAAGTTCTCAATTGTTAGATCTTTGTGGATCATGATGAAACAGTGATTGGTGTGTAGGGATCTGAAGCAGACATTGGTTGTCACATCAGACACTTATTTGAAACAACCCAACTAGCACATTGGGTTCCTTGGAAGTTGTGGGAACGTACGTTTTTGGTCCTGGGTACGAAGCCATAAGTTTCCTTACCAGTAAAACTGAACGTTTTTTAAACATACTAAGAACGGAAGTGAAAATGTTGCCTGTTCTGGGAAATAAAATGTTTATGTTGCAGGAAGGTTCTGAGAACATTTTACAATGGTTCCCTGAAAGTTTTCCTGGGAGGTTTTATTAACATTCTGATAATGGAAATTACAGGTAGTTTAACTGTTTTGAACTCCAAGCACAGATAGGACACATGGAAATTGATTTTCTGAGGCATTAATCATGCAAACACATTTCTTTTTTATTGTGTCACGGCGCCAGTGAGATTCGAATCTATGATGTTCTGTTCCCTATCCATGGAATTAGTCCACTGTGCCACCAGGATGGAGTTATTAGCATGCCATGTTTTTTTAAACTCATACAAAGCTGTTAATTTTAGTCTATTCAAAAAACCCTATTTCAAAGGAAACAAGCACTCATTAAGATCAGGCATGGCCAATTAGTGGGCGCGGCCAACACACCTGAACACACTTAACAGGATAGAGGATAGAGAGAGTTTTGTTGACGCTGAGAACAGAATGTATATGTTTTTAAATAACATTCTCAGAACGTTCTTTGAACTAGTGATGGGGAAACTGAGCTTCCTGAAGCATTGGGCATTTCCAGCCAATTGTGTCAAAAATAGGTTCATTACTCGAGGCTTTGATCAACATGTTGTACACTAGTGGCACCTGCTGGTCAAAATCATTTAGAACCGCCAAATTATAATAGTCGCACACGCCATGTTGCCTGTGCAGAGTAGCCTTTTTGTCTTCTACCAAAACCAATACCAAACCAATCAGGTGGTTGCTCGACAAAACAAAGCTTCGGACGTCATTGATCACGTGCTTCTGATAAAGTGAAACAAGCATAGGCACACTGCTTTGAAGTAACCTGCTTAGCGATTTTGACGTATGCCTCAGAGCACCGGTATCAAACGTATCATCACTACTTTGAACGTTACTAATGTTTTTATGGAAACTTTTCTTAATGTTCTGAGAACATGACTTTAAATAGAACCATGAGGAAGCCTGCAGAAAACGTTATGCTGAAGTACTGAAATTCCCAACTAAGAAATACACTGATTGTACAAAACATTAAGGACACCTTCCTAATACACACAAAACTGTTGAGCGTGACAAACCCAGCTGCGTTGCAGTTCTTGACACAAACCGGTGCGCCTGGCACCTACTACCATATCCTGTTCAAAGGCACTTCAATCTTTTGTCTTGCCCATTCACCCTCTGAATGGCACACATACATAATCCATGTCTCAATTGTCTCAAGGCTTAAAAATCCTTCTTTAACCTGTCTCCTCCCCTTCATCTAAACTGATTGAAGTGGATTTAACAAGTGACATCAATAAGGGATCATAGCTTTCACCTGGATTCACCTGGTCAGTCTATGTCATGGAAAGAGCAGGTGTCCTTAATGTTTTGTACACTCAATGTATATGGTTCTCAGAAAGTTATCTGCTAGCTGGGTATCCTGCACCCTTCTCAGAACCTTGTGGGAAGGTTGTATGCAAAATAACCATAGGACAACCACACTCTCACCAAGCTCTAAGAAACATATGGTTCTCAGAATGTTATGTGCTAGTTGGGACCCATTAAGCAAGGACATTACTTTTCCCTGATAGGAACTGTACATTTCCAGAGCTCTAGGGCTTTGAACCCTCTCAAGTCAGGTGTTCCAGTGTAATTTCATGTCAATGCTCAAGTTCTCATTTTCAGCCTAAACATGGTGGGTGTGTCCTTGTGTGACCTTCAGTGTGTCTCTGGACAGAGGACCCACTACCATGCTGTTGTCTGTCACTGTCACCTCATTGGATTAAGCATGATGTCCACTTTGAGGACTTGGGAGAGGGCCAGCCCTGAACTATAGACCTTGACTGGACAGCAGCAAGACTGGCCTCTCCTACAAAACTATATGGAAACAACAGACATAGTGTAATGTTCATGGTCTGGATACTGCTGTCATGTCCATAGTCTGGAAAACCAGACCCTGTTAAAGACATGCTCTGGAACATTGGCGACTACTAAGTATTTTTTAAACATCCCACTCTGGGCTGGATGTGTTAATGTGTAGTTCATACATGCATAATCTATCAGCAATTAGCCACGAAATCCCTTGTTTGAAAGCAACTGTTTTTCTGGAAGCTGTGCTGCGCCATTTTCCCTACATTTTGCCCCACGAGGGCCAGCCCACTAGCAATTCGAGTTCAACCAATGAGTTCTAGCAATTCGAGTCCCTCGCCATTTGAGTGACTGCACATCATGCACACACAGCAGAGTGAGAGAGAGAGCAAAGACGTGGTGCACATATCTGCACGAGATATAGTACACCATTTTCGGGGACCACTTTTGTCTCGTGAGCTCTACTTTCAGAACTACTGGCTAAAAAGTATACAAAAGTACTGGACATTCTCTTTAAGCCAGAGCATTTGAAAATTGTGGGAAACAACTTGGATTTCTAGAGAGACTATCATGTTCATGTGCTGGATACTACTGAAAAAGAAAGTCTACAAAGCCATTTTTCCTGTAAATAGAATCAAGTGTCTTGAGGATGTGTTTCCTTTTGTGTAATAATGAATAATATCTGTCCTTTGATGCAAATGATTTCAACATGGATGTTTTTATGGATGATTCCTAACTATGATTTATTTTTAAAGTTAACTCCCATGTCACTTTTAACACTGACCGAGTCAGTTTTTGCTAACAGGTTTACAGTGCTGTATAAAAATAGATTTTACCCTGATACAGCTCTGTGTTGTAGCAACATTATGGTGATGGTTATGGTGATAGGGATAAAATGTGCCTGCCTGTGAGTAGGGTGACTCAGTGCAGTTGATGGATCCATGTCCACTCAGTGGCGTTCTCTCTCATCAGACCCCAACAGAATTATGTTTACACATGTGGTTTTTGAGCCCAGCATTTGAACATTTCCACTTTTAAACATTCCAGCTTTTGAACAGTGATTGTTCCCCAAAAGAGAGCTTATATTATATCACTTGCCGTGTTGTAATTTGTTTTGTGGACATATTTCTGAAATGTGAATAGGAAGTATTTGGTCCAATGTTCTACTGGCCTGTGAAACATGATGAGTTTTATGTTGCTCATAAATTGCTGGTATAGAAAACGAAAAATAAATCTGGTATATACAGTGCCAAGTGAAAGTCTACACACCTCTTGCACAGTCTTCACATTTTGCTGTCTTAAAATGTAAATTGATATTTTTCCTACAGATCTACACAACATAATCTACATTTTCAAAGTAGAAGAAAGTTATAGAACATTTTCCAAATGAAAAAAATAAAAACGAAGATGTATTGATTCGGTATGTCTTCACACCCCAGAATTAATACTCGGTGGAAGCACCTTTGGCAGCCATTACAGCTGTGAATAATTTGGAATAAGATTCTACCAACCTTGCACAACTCTTAGGGAAACATTATATCCATCTTTGACAAACTTGCTCAAGCTCAGTAAATTTAGTTGGGAATCATTGATGGACAGCAATATTCAAACCTTGTCTCTGATTTTCAGGCAAAAGTCAGGACTGAGACTACACCAGATTTCCAAGAGGCTTTGAGTGTTCCTGAATGGTCCAGTCTCCATCCTGACTTAAATCTGTTGAAAAAAATCTGAGACAAGGTTTGAATATTGCTGTCCATCAATGACTCCCAGCCAGATTTACTGAGCTTGAGCAATTTTGTCAAAGATGGATACAGTGAGGGAAAAAAGTATTTGATCCCCTGCTGATTTTGTATGTTTGCCCACTGACAAAGAAATTATCAGTCTATAATTTTAATGGTAGGTTTATTTGAACAGTGAGAGACAGAATAACAACAAAAAAATCCAGAAAAACGCATGTCAAAAATGTTATAAATTGATTTGCATTTTAATGAGGGAAATAAGTATTTGACCCCCTCTCAATCAGAAAGATTTCTGGCTCCCAGGTGTCTTTTATACAGGTAACGAGCTGAGATTAGACGCACACTCTTAAAGGGAGTGCTCCTAATCTCAGTTTGTTACCTGTATAAAAGACACCTGTCCACAGAAGCAATCAATCAATCAGATTCCAAACTCTCCACCATGGCCAAGACCAAAGAGCTCTCAAAAGATGTCAGGGACAAGATTGTAGACCTACCATTAGCTGGAATGGGCTACAAGACCATCGCCAAGCAGCTTGGTGAGAAGGTGACAACAGTTGGTGCGATTATTCGCAAATGGAAGAAACACAAAATAACTGTCAATCTCCCTCGGCCTGGGGCTCCATGCAAGATCTCACCTCGTGGAGTTGCAATGATCTTGAGAACGGGGAGGAATCAGTCCAGAACTACACGGGAGGATCTTGTCAATGATCTCAAGGCAGCTGGGACCATAGTCACCAAGAAAACAATTGGTAACACACTACGCCGTGAAGGACTGACATCCTGCAGCGCCCGCAAGGTCCCCCTGCTCAAGAAAGCACATATACAGGACCGTCTGAAGTTTGCCAATGAACATCTGAATGATTCAGAGGAGAACTGGGTGAAAGTGTTGTGGTCAGATGAGACCAAAATCGAGCTCTTTGGCATCAACTCAACTCGCCGTGTTTGGAGGAGGAAGAATGCTGCCTATGACCCCAAGAACACCATCCCCACCGTCAAACATGGAGGTGGAAACATTATGCTTTGGGGGTGTTTTTCTGCTAAGGGGACAGGACAACTTCACCGCGTCAAAGGGACAATGGACGGGGCCATGTACCGTCAAATCTTGGGTGAGAACCTCCTTCCCTCAGCCAGGGCATTGAAAATGGGTCGTGGATGGGTATTCCAGCATGACAATGACCCAAAACACACGGCCAAGGCAACAAAGGAGTGGCTCAATAAGAAGCACATTAAGGTCCTGGAGTAGGCTAGCAAGTCTCCAGACCTTAATCCCATAGAAAATCTGTGGAGGGAGCTGAAAGTTCGAGTTGCCAAACGTCAGCCTCGAAACCTTAATGACTTAGAGAAGATCTGCAAAGAGGAGTGGGACAAAATCCCTCCTGAGATGTGTGCAAACCTGGTGGCCAACTACAAGAAACGTCTGACCTCTGTGATTGCCAACAAGGGTTTTGCCACCAAGTACTAAGTCATGTTTTGCAGAGGGGTCAAATACTTATTTCCCTCATTAAAATGCAAATCAATTTATAACATTTTTGACATGCGTTTTTCTGGATTTTTTTGTTGTTATTCTGTCTCACACTGTTCAAATAAACCTACCATTAAAATTATAGACTGATCATTTCCTTGTCAGTGGGCAAACGTACAAAATCAGCAGGGGATCAAATACTTTTTTCCCTCACTGTATATATATATATATATATATATATATATATATATATATATATATATATATATAGATGTCACAAATGTATCATTTGGGCAGTTCTTTATAAAATGTTGTGTTATTTATCACGTTTGACTGTGTAAAACCTAGCAGTTGTACTTATTTCTCTGAGAGTGAGGCAGATATATAACGTTTTGCAACATGATTATTTGTCTCTCTGAAATGAAAACATCAAGTAATTGATATCAAACAAATACATGTCTGTCATTGAACAACCCCATGCCATGATTAGGTGGTGAAAATATACCCCAACCTCTTTCATAAGTTCTTTAAACAATACAAGCTAATTTACCAAAATGTCTGAACATTTATATATAGCGTTTTGGAATGAAACTCTTAAATGTTTCTTTCACTTTGAAAATGTGGAGAAGGTTATGTAGATCAATAGGGAAAAAACCTAATTTTATCTCTTTTTAGATGTAATTTTAAAGCAGCAAAATGTGAAAACTGTGCAAGGGGTGTGTAGACTCTCACTAGCGACTGTATGTAGTATATATAAATAAATACATGTCTAATTTAATGCACTGTTTATACTGTATTTTAATCTAGATGCCTGTCTATGACTTTGACAAAAATATGTTTGCATATCTGTGTAAAGAACCATTAAATAAGATTAATCCTCTTTAATGAAATGTCAACTAAGCTGTGGTGACAAATCGTCTTTTGAAAATCAACTTATGACAGCGGAAATACAGCATTTTGACTCCGGCGAAATGAGGACAAGAGAGATTTATTTTTGAGCAGATGTTTTGGTCTCATCTTTGATGATTCTATTGTTTATTAAATCTATATAATGTATAAATCATAGCTCACTGCTTTAGATGTAGCAGATATATTTATGATGATGGAGAGAGCTGTGGCTCATCAGGCATGGCTGCTTGTCTTTGTCTCAGTAGGCTAAAGATAAACCACGTGGTTTGATACAGTGGGGGAAAAAAGTATTTAGTCAGCCACCAATTGTGCAAGTTCTCCCACTTAAAAAGATGAGAGAGGCCTGTAATTCTCATCATAGGTACACGTCAACTATGACAGACAAATTGAGATTTTTTTTCTCCAGAAAGTCACATTGTAGGATTTTTAATGAATTTATTTGCAAATTATGGTGGAAAATAAGTATTTGGTCACCTACAAACAAGCAAGATTTCTGGCTCTCACAGACCTGTAACTTCTTCTTTAAGAGGCTCCTCTGTCCTCCACTCGTTACCTGTATTAATGGCACCTGTTTGAACTTGTTATCAGTATAAAAGACACCTGTCCACAACCTCAAACAGTCACACTCCAAACTCCACTATGGCCAAGACCAAAGAGCTGTCAAAGGACACCAGAAACAAAATTGTAGACCTGCACCAGGCTGGGAAGACTGAATCTGCAATAGGTAAGCAGCTTGGTTTGAAGAAATCAACTGTGGGAGCAATTATTAGGAAATGGAAGACATACAAGACCACTGATAATCTCCCTCGATCTGGGGCTCCACGCAAGATCTCACCCCGTGGGGTCAAAATGATCACAAGAACGGTGAGGAAAAATCCCAGAACCACACGGGGGGACCTAGTGAATGACCTGCAGAGAGCTGGGACCAAAGTAAGAAAGCCTACCATCAGTAACACACTACGCCGCCAGGGACTCAAATCCTGCAGTGCCAGACGTGTCCCCCTGCTTAAGCCAGTACATGTCCAGGCCCGTCTGAAGTTTGCTAGAGTGCATTTGGATGATCCAGAAGAGGATTGGGAGAATGTCATATGGTCAGATGAAACCAAAATATAACTTTTTGGTAAAAACTCAACTCGTCGTGTTTGGAGGACAAAGAATGTATTTTATACTGGTAACAAACTGAGATTAGGAGCACTCACTTTAAGAGTGTGCTCCTAATCTCAGCTCGTTACCTGTATAAAAGATACCTGGGAGCCAGAAATCTTTCTGATTGAGAGGGGGTCAAATACTTATTTCCTTCATTAAAATGCAAATCAATTTAAAACATTTTTGACATACATTTTTCTGGATTTTTTTGTTGTTATTTTGTCTCTCACTGTTCAAATAAACCTACCATTAAAATTATAGACTGATCATTTGTCAGTGGGAAAACATACTTTTTTCCCTCACTGTATGTGTTTAAATTACCAGTATATCACTTATCCTGTCTGAAACATGACAATTACATTTCACTCCACTTTGAATGCAAAATAGCCTTATTTGGCTTGCTAATTTGCGTCAGTCACGATTGCATAGACAAGACTGTCAAGACTGTTTGTGGTTGATGATGCAGTGTGAGCCTGATGTGTTAGACGTGAGTGTGTGTGTGTGTGTGTCAGGTTTTCAGATGAGCTGAGCATTGTGATGAGACTGAGGCGGGGGCGGGGGCGGGGGCGGGGGGGGGCCTGGGTGGAGGAGAGGAGTCTGCTGGCGGTGCTGTCAGAGGAAGGGGAGGAGTTGCTACAGCTGAGACTAGGATCTGGACTACTCACCTTCATCAGTACCTGGAGCCGCCGCTACGAGTGAGACAGTACCAACAGATAGACATGCAGATATACACACACAGTCACGTCCTTATCCTCACCGCAAGGAGCTATGGCTGATGATTTTGTAATACATGTCATTAGAATGGTTGACGTGACATATGTCTCCTATTACAATGTTATGAAAATCCATCGAGCGTATCATTTATTTTGCCCTTAAGAAAAAGCTCAATTACTTTTTCCACCTCACAAAGATACTATCGCTCATAGGCACAACGTCCTCTACAGTGGAGTGGCTCTGTACCAGTTGTCTACTGATCCACCACATCTCTCTCTCTCTGTGTCCAGTTCCTCTGGGCAGGTTTCCAGCAGGCCTCATGTGGGATGTAGATTGGCACTGGCTGGCCCTGTCTGTCTCTCTGTCCAGACTGGAGGTGTATGCTGACTGCAGCCTGCTGGAGAGTATACCCTGGAGGAACTACCCTGGCCTGGAGGTCTCCACCCAGGGTCTCACTCTGCTGGGAGGGGCCATCCAGCCCTACCACACACCCTTTACCGTAAGCCCACTGCTTTTCTGACCCCCGTGCTACATTCCTCACATCGGCCGCAGTCTTCCTCCCACCCCAGGGAAAAGAGGGGGATGCACCAGTGAGGAAGGTCAAGTTTCATGTTTTTATTAGTCGTATGTACAGGATGCACATGGTATACACCGTCCAACTAAATACTTACTTGCGGGTTCCTTTTCGAAAATGCAAAAACAATAAGAAAAAATAAAATATAAGAATACGAACATAAAGAATAGAATAGAATAATCATTTTCATAAGTATAATACAGGAAGGCACAATTTATTGTCCAATATTTACACATGTTTTGGGGAAGGGAGGATTGAGGGGGAAGTGTTTGAATTGTGAAGTATTTAGGTTGGCTCAATGTGAAGTTCAATGGCACAAAAAAAGTTTGGCTTGATTGGACTAATCAGAGGACAGGTGAATATAACTTGGTGATATATGCTGATTGGTCATATCTTCTGGTGGAGTAATAGTTATATTATGTTATCTTACAAATTATTTAACTTGTTTTATTTAAACTGTTATCATTTTACATTTTAGTCATTTAGCAGACGCTCTTATCCAGAGCGACATACAGTTAGTGAGTGCATATATTTTTTCATACTGGCCCCCCGTGGGAAACGAACCCACAACCCTGGCGTTGCAAGTGCCATGCTCTACCAACTGAGCTACAGGGGACTATCACTCTTGATAATTTAACGGTTTAACAATGCATTCAAAGCATTATTGGAATTTTGTCAATTTGAATCAAATGAATATCTCTTAGCATTTGAAGCTATTAAGATCTTTGTTTTTTGAATACGAATCACAATTAGAGCTCTGCCTGATATCAGACAGAGCTCTAATTGTGCAGACCTAACCAAAGAGTGAATATTAAAATCAATGGAGAACCATCATCATATTGTAATTGTTGGTCCTGTATGCCTTGTCTAAACCAGGCAGGCGTGTGGTGTGGGTGGTCTCTGAGTCCTGCCATCTCAGTAGCCATCCTTCATCCTGGCACTCGTCAGTGACAAGGCTTCTATGGATGACGCTGCTACCTCAGTGATGCCCTGCCTGAATAAAACCTCACGTCTCCCCTCACTCTGTCCTTCCCTGCACATGAAAAAAGCAGGACTAACACATACTACACACACCAACAACTAGCACTCCCGTCTGAAAATAAGTGACCAATGCATATGGAATATACTGATGTTTACTCGTAAGAAGCTCCCTGGTGAATACTGACCTGACCGTCTGGGGCTGCAACTGTGGAACTGTCACCTTTGTGGATTTGTGTGTGGCAACTAGTGTGGTTTAGGGCTATTTTCCTGGTCATTCCAGTCACTGATATGGCCTGTGTCTGTGTCTGTGGGAGCCTGTCCAGCACTGGCCCTTCTTCATGGAGGGGTCTGTTCTAGCACTGGCCTGGGTGCTGGGTGAAGTGTGTGTGTGAGTGAGACAGGGAGACCCGCTCTTACTGCAGTCAGAGGGATCAGGCTTCATGGTCAGCTCTGGTCTGCAGTGATGCAGGGCCCTGCCGTGGTTCTGCTGTTACTCAGTTATGTAAGTCCATCTCCTGTACTATCAGCTCTATGGGGTACATTCTGGTGTAAGGGAAGAACAAGGGATTTATTGTATTGAAATGCATTTGTAATGGATTCTGCTTTTATTCTGCTTCTTCTGTGCTCGATTTTACATTGACAGTACCTTACATGTTAAAGTAAGTAATGAGTGCTATTAGAATTACAATGCAAGACTTTAGAAGGATGATTGGACAAGATTGTTGTGTTTTGCTTTGTTTTGTTGTGTTAGGAGGATTTTTCCTGGTCATATGCAACATAGGATGAAGGCCCAATCGTTAAGACTGTGATTGTTGCCAATACTAATGACTGCCTAAATCCTTTCGATTTAGCTATTTCATTTTTATCTCACTTCCACAGTACAGCATTGCTTGGTTCTTTCATGGTTTTCTATAAATGTGTAAGGCTTGGTGTGAGGTGTGACCCAGGTGCGGTGCAGGATATACAGTAGGCAGTAGGCAGAGATGGTGAAAAAATGATCTTTACTGGTGGTCCCGAAGCCAAAATACAAAATAACGGACTAACTGACAGCCAAAATACGAAATACTACCTACGACTGTAACAAATAACGAAACAGGGAGAACACTTCTCAAGTACCTGTACATTGGTCTCCGATCAGACACTGAGTAATACTGCTGGACATAGAGAAACTAACAGAGAAAACTGAGCAAGGGAACACAAGGAAGTGAGGGCATAAATACACAGGTGAACAGGTAGTGTCACGCCCTGACTCAGGGGACTCGTATATGTTGAGTCAGGGTGTGTAGTTTCTATGTTGTGGATTTCTATGTTGTAGTTCTAGTATGTCTAGATCTATGTTGGCCGGTGTGGTTCCCAATCAGAGGCAGCTGTCGCTCGTTGTCTCTGATTGGGGACCATACTTAGGCAGCCTATTGGCACTAGTGGGTTGTGGGATCTTGTTCCGTGTTGAGGTATGTTTTTTGTGTACCTTGGACTTCACGTTTCGTTTAGTTTAGTTTGTTGTTTTGTCGTTGTGTTTAATATTTCATAAACATGTACGCATATCACGCTGCGCCTTGGTCTGACCCGTCGATGAACGAACGTGACAGAAGATCCCACCAAACGAGGACCAAGCAGCGTGCCCAGGAAGAGCGAATTGCCATGTCACAGGTGGGCAAATTGTGGTCATGGGAAGAGATATTCGCGGGGAAAGGGCCATGGGCGAAGGTAGATGCCCAGGCAGGAGAGGAGCAACGGCAACACGGAAGCCGGCCGAGGAGGAGGCCCGAGAAGCAGCCCCAAGAACATTTTTTTTGGGGGGCTAAAGGGGTGGTCGGGGAGCGTGAGAGAAGAGCCCCGACCACTGCACCCGGTTGGTTTTCAGTTTGGGTCCCTACGACCTTGGGAAGAGGAGTGGGAACAGTATTATACTGAGGAGTCGGAGGATGACGACAACGACAAGTTTCTGTTCCCTAACTCGTGGGGGCTCCCGGAGGAGTCCTCACGGGAAGAGGAGTGCCGACGACGGAGACCCGAGAGGCAACCCCAATCATTTTTTTTTGGGGGGGAACACGGTGTGGACGACGAGGCAGCAGGAGGCCGCGACAGGGCGGATCTGCAGGTTAGGAGGCCACCATGTTACGGGGGCTATTGGTTCAGAGGGAGCAGGAGTTATTCGGTCAGAGGGAGGCGCTACAGGAGGCTATAAGGGAGAAGGAAAGTGTAGAGGCATGGCGAGAGGAGCTGGTTAGGCAGCAGAAGGAGCGGGGGTTAATAAAGGAACCCAGTCCCGCTCCTTGCACCAAGAAAGTGGTGCGTGTCGCCAGTCCGGTCCGGCCCGTTCCTGCTTCCCGCACTAAGCCAGTAGTGCGTGTTCCCAGTACGGCCCGACCCGTTCCTGCCCCTCGCACCAAGCCAGTGGTGCGTGTTCCCAGTACGGCCCGACCCGTTCCTGCCCCTCGCACCAAGCCAGTGGTGCGCGTCGCCAGCCCGGCCCGGCCTGTTCCTGCCCCTCACACCAAGCCAGTGGTGCGCATCGCCAGCCCGGCCCGGCCTGTTCCTGTCCCTCGCACCGGCCTTGTTGGCCGCAGAACGGCAGTTCCAGAGGCTGCCGGTGACCTGGAACTCCATGTGGGTTGTGCGTGCAGGGACCACCAGGTTAGAGAGGCAGCAGCCACGCGGTGTGAGGCGTTTGTATAGCCTGTGCGGAGAGGAGAGAACAGGGATAGACAGAGGCATAGTTAACACTATTGGTAACCTAGAGTTTGTAAGGCTCCAGTTTTCACTGAAACGGATAGAGTTATGACTTTTGACTTGTTTAATGTATCTATCTCACACGATAATAGTTATTTCCCTCCTTGAAGTTTCACCCCCGTTTTATATTTATCTAGAATACTGGCGCATTGGGTTTTCTCTAGATAAACGTCTAAAAACACCGAAGTTTACTTCCTTCCTGTGTACTATTGACAATCCCAGATTGAACGCAACACAAGGTTCGTTTATTTTTGGCAATGGCCTCAACTACCTGGAGTCAATTTCGGACCCCCACTCCGTTTTTGATCTTACACCCGGCCTTTTCCCAGTTTTATATTTATCTAGAATACTGGCGCATTGGGTTTTCTCTAGATAAACGTCTAAAAACGGGCTACCGTGATGTCGATCCCGTTTTGGATTATTGACGGAACCTCACTACAGCAAATTTAAACTATTAATTTTTACTGCAGGATACAGATTAAATTCCCCCCAAAAAACGGCCCGACCCGTTCCTGCCCCTCGCACCAAGCCAGTGGTGCGTGTTCCCAGTACGGCCCGACCCGTTCCTGCCCCTCGCACCAAGCCAGTGGTGAGCGTCGCCAGCCCGGCCCGGCCTGTTCCTGCCCCTCACACCAAGCCAGTGGTGCGCGTCGCCAGCCCGATCCGGCCTGTTCCTGTCCCTCGCACCAAGTCAGTGGTGCGCGTCGCCAGCCCGGCCCGGCCTGTTCCTGCTCCTCGCACCAAGCCAGTGGTGCGCATCGCCAGCCCGGCCCGGCCTGTTCCTGTCCCCCGCACCAAGCCAGTGGTGCGCGTCGCCACTGACCTTATTCTTGCAGGGTGGGATTTTCAATTTTGGTTAGATCTCATCACCGTTCCTGTCATGAACCAGGTCACCACCGGCCTGAATTAAACCATCAATCTCAGATGTCAGGTCTTTGTCTCACGGATCCTAGATCCTAGATCCGCCCGTGCACGGTTTCAGGGTTCCGTGGGACAACAACAACGGATCTTGAGATCCGGCTCGAAGGACCAAGCTGTCACAAGAATTTTGTTATCTCAATGGTTGAAGTCAACTACTTCTTAAATCTTTGAATAATTCCCAGAGGTTGTAAATCTCTAGTTTAAATAATGAATTAAACAAAGACCCCTTTCTGCAATGGTCAGCCTTTATTCATCAGAGTGCTCTGTCCCAAAATGGAAGCACAATCTTTTTATACACACACATCAGAGGAAAAATCCCACCCCGCTCCTTGCTCGGGCAGGCTGCATTTTTTCTCTATTCCCATACATAGTTATCGCTGTTCTCACAATATTCTGCAAGCCTCTCACTCCCCTTGCCTGTGTGGGGACATCTGTTTTTGAAACTGGTCTCCTGTTATTGGTTTCAACGTTTTACCCTTCTGCTTGCCTAATTACAAGACACAAATACTCTGTTGCTGGGCAAATATGCATCTTATATAAGCACATTTGATTAACTCTCTAAGCTCTAGTTTACAAATAGTCATACATTATTAGTTTAACTGAGGGTGTGACATTTTAGTCATATCTTATCTTACATTTCTTTATCATTAGTCCAGACTGTGAGTGAGGAAGTGCCTAAAGTTGTCGGAGGATGACACCTAGTGGGTCATTCCGGAACTGCGACCGTCTCCTGTAACAGTATATATTATTTGGGTTGTATGGTGGGTTCTAAAGACCCTGTTGGTCTTGTAGGCCCAAAGGCCTGTTTGGGTTCAGGTGGAATCTGTAAATCATCTAACCTCACTGATGCTTTTCTCCCTGAGCCTATTAATTCTTCATCACTGTCTGACTCCTGGGTCAGCAGGGCTGGTGCAGTGGGGTTTTCTGACCATGCAGTGGGACTGAGAATGGCTGTCTCCACAGTCTGAGATGGTACTACTACACCTTTCGTCCCAGAGACATCTCTGGCTGTATTGGTTTGGTGTGTCTGATGAGCAGGTCCAGAGGTTTGTGAAGATACTGTTTTGTTTGTGATGCTTCCTGGACCCTGTGGCTCCTCTATTTTCCCAGATAAATAGGGTTCAGAGGAGGGAGCCAGTTCACTGGATCTGTCACGCTCAGATGGCCTATCAGGAGCGAAGAGGGGGGACTCTGATACTGTGCCAGTATCAAACCCTACATCTTTTACTATAGTACTATTTCTAGTGATCTTTGCTACATTATCATTCTGCAGTGTGGAGGTTTCACTCAGCCCTCCTATCTTATGAGGGATCTTTAACTTATCTGTTTCAGGTGTTATCCCTGTCTTTGTCTGTGTCTCTGGCTCTGACTGACTTCTTAATGGTGGCAATGACTTATTTGGTGAACCATGTTAAGTTGGGTATTGATACCTTAAAAAATAACGAAACTATTAACGATTCACTTTTTTGATTATGTAACGCTAATGCTTAAAATAATCACACAAATTCTTATTCTCATGGACTAAAAGTCAGATTCACTCCAAATGTGTTATTTGGACTCATCACAATAGCCCCTAAAGAGTTTGAGAAAATAACATTGATTCATTCAAAGATGACCACACTATACCAGTAGATGCATATTAGCAATTTAGCACATACGTTAATATGCTTAAATATGCTAGAATTACATAAATGTTCTTCTCATGAACCATAGGACCAAATTATACCAAATTTGGAATGTAGGCCCAATCAGATTTTATGTCCAATTAAACCACTGTAAATCCACTCCACAGTGGCATATCAACTTGTCATCACTATCATGGACATCCCTAAGGTGAATATGATTTTGTATTTAGACTCATTACATCAATCTAAAATGGTTTTGAGAAAAAATTGTTGCTGCATTCAAATGTGGCCGCACTGTGCCTATAGATGCACGTTAGCACATATGCTAATGCTAGAAATACTTTTAAAATCTTCTTCTCGTGAACCATAAGTCCGATTGACTCCAAATTTGGTATATAGACTCAATAAATGAGAATGATTAGTTGCTGCATTCAAAGTCGGCCACGCTACACCATTAGATGTCACCAAATCATACCAGGGCTATATAAACTGAACCGATGGACATGGGGCCATGACATTTCTTATGTAAACCCTATGTACAGTATATGTCCTTAGAAGCTGTGTGAATATAAAGTCACTGCAATCATAGATGGCTCCACCAGACCAGTTGGTGGCACTATAGATGTCATTGGCACCAGTGGCACCATAGGATACTAGAGCAATAACTATTGATCAAGTGGGCTTTGTCTCATGCAAATTAATGTTAGATTTAAATTATCCAGATTAACAATGTGAAATATCATGATTAGTACATCGGTATAATCGCATACTGTATTGTTGCCCTATTATGTGGTCTGCATGTAGTGAAAAGTGGATATTTTATTTGGGAAAATGAGAAACCGGACGTCCTGCTGCTTGCACAGTCAGCGTATACACTACCGTTCAAAAGTTTGGGGTCACTTAGAAATGTCCTTGTTTTCCATGAAAACATACATTAAATTAGTTTGAATAGGAAATATAGCAAAATGAATAGGAAATGTAGTCATTGACAAGGTTAGAAATAATGATTTCTCATTGAAATAATAATTGTGTCCTTCAAACTTTGCTTTCGTCAAAGAATCCTCTATTTGCAGCAATTACAGCCTTGCAGACCTTTGGCATTCTAGTTGTCAATTTGTTGAGGTAATCTGAAGAGATTTCACCCCATAATTCCTGAAGCACCTCCCACAAATTGGATTGGCTTGATGGGCACTTCTTACAGTCAAGCTGCTCCCACAACAGCTCAATAGGGTTGAGATCCGGTGACTGTGCTGGCTACTCCATTATAGACAGAATACCAGCTGACTGATTCTTCCCTAAATAGTTATTGCATAGTTTGAAGCTGTGCTTTGGGTCATTGTCCTGTTGTAGGAGGAAATTGACTCCAATCAAGCGCCGTCCACAGGGTATGGCATGGCGTTGCAAAATGGAGTAATAGGCTTCCTTCTTCAAGATCCCTTTTACCCTGTACAAATCTCCCACTTTACCACCACCAAAGAACCCCCAGACCATCATATTGACAGATGGCATCAAGCACTCCTCCAGCATCTTTTCTTTTGGTCTGCATCTCACAAATGTTCTTCTTTGTGATCCGAACACCTCAAACTTAGATTTGTCTGTCCATAACAGTTTTTCCAATCTTCCTCTGTCCAGTGTCTGTGTTCTTTTGCCCATCTTAATCTTTTCTTTTATTGGCCAGTCTGAGATATGGCTTTTTCTTTGCAACTCTGCGTAGAAGGTCAGCATCCCGGAGTCGCCTCTTCACTGTTGACGTTGAGACTGGTGTTTTGCGGGTACTATTTAATGAAGCTGCCAGTTGAGGACCTGTGAGGCGTCTGTTTCTCAAACTAGACACTCTAATGTATTTGTCCTCTTGCTCAGTTGTGCACTGGGGCCTCCCACTCATCTTTCTATTCTGGTTAGAACCAGTTTGCGCTGTTCTGTAAAGGGAGTAGTACACAGCGTTGTACGAGATCTTCAGTTTCTTGGCAATTTCTCGCATGGATTAGCCTTCATTTCTCAGAACAAGAATAGACTGATGAGTTTCAGAATAACGTTATTTGTTTCTGGCCATTTTGAGCCTGTAATCGAACCCACAATTGCTGATGCTCCAGATACACAACTAGTCTCAAGAAGGCCAGCTTTATTGCTTCTTTAATCAGCACAACAGTTTTCAGCTGTGCTAACATAATTGCAAAAGGGTTTTCTAATGATCAATTAGCCTTTTAAAATGATAAACTTGGATTAGCAAACACAACGTGCCATTGGAACACAGGACTGATGGTTGCTGATAATGGGCCTCTGTACGCCTATGTAGATATTACATAAAAAAATCAGCCGTTCCCAGCTACAATAGCCATTTACAACATTAACAATGTCTACACTGTATTTCTGATCAATTTGATGTTATTTTAACAGACAAACAAATTGCTTTTCTTTCAAAAACAAGGACATTTCTAAGTGACCCCAAACTTTTGAACGGTAGTGTATATATTTATAAATATTCATATTTATATGTAAAGTCAATACATTAAATCAAATCAAATCAAATCACATTTTATTGGCCACATGCGCCGAATACAACAGGTGCAGACATTACAGTGAAATGCTTACTTACAGCCCTTAACCAACAGTGCATTTATTTTTAATAAAAAAGTAAAATAAAACAACAACAAAAAAAATGTTGAGAAAAAAATAGCAGAAGTAAAATAAAATAACAGTAGGGAGGCTATATATACAGAGGGGTACCGGTGCAGAGTCAATGTGCGGGGGCACCGGCTAGTTGAGGTAGTTGAAGTAATATGTACATGTGGGTAGAGTGACTATGCATAAATAATTAACAGAGTAGCAGCAGCGTAAAAAGATGGGGTGGGGGTGGGGGGGCAGTGCAAATAGTCCGGGTAGCCATGATTAGCTGTTCAGGAGTCTTATGGCTTGGGGGTAGAAGCTGTTGAGAAGTCTTTTGGACCTAGACTTGGCACTCCGGTACCGCTTGCTGTGCGGTAGCAGAGAGAACAGTCTATGACTAGGGTGGCTGGAGTCTTTGACAATTTTTAGGGCCTTCCTCTGACACCGCCTGGTATAGAGGTCCTGGATGGCAGGAAGCTTGGCCCCAGTGATGTACTGGGCCGTACGCACTACCCTCTGTAGTGCCTTGCGGTCGGAGGCCAAGCAGTTGCCATACCAGGCGGTGATGCAACCAGTCAGGATGCTCTCGATGGTGCAGCTGTATAATTTTTTGAGGATCTGAGGACCCATGCCGAATCTTTTCAGTCTCCTGAGGGGGAATAGGCTTTGTCGTGCCCTCTTCACGACTGTCTTGGTGTGTTTGAACCATGATAGTTCATTGGTGATGTGGACACCAAGGAACTTGAAGCTCTCAACCTGTTCCACTACAGCCCCGTCGATGAGAATGGGGGCGTGCTCAGACCTCTTTTGTTTCCTGTAGTCCACAATCATCTCCTTTGTCTTGATCACGTTGAGGGAGAGGTTGTTATCCTGGCACCACACGGCCAGGTCTCTGACCTCCTCCCTATAGGCTGTCTCATCGTTGTCGGTGATCAGGCCTACCACTGTTGTGTCGTCGGCAAACTTAATGATGGTGTTGGAGTCGTGCCTGGCCATGCAGTCATGGGTGAACAGGGAGTACAGGAGGGGACTGAGCACGCACCCCTGAGGGGCCCCCGTGTTGAGGATCAGTGTGGCAGATGTGTTGTTACCTACCCTTACCACCTGGGGGCGACCCGTCAGGAAGTCCAGGATCCAGTTGCAGAGGGAGGTGTTTAGTCCCAGGATCCTTAGCTTAGTGATGAGCTTTGAGGGCACTATGGTGTTGAATGCTGAGCTGTAGTCAATGAATAGCATTCTCACATAGGTGTTCCTCTTGTCCAGGTGGGAAAGGGCAGTGTGGAGTGCAATAGAGATTGCATCATCTGTGGATCTGTTGGGGCAGTATGCAAATTGGAGTGGGTCTAGGGTTTCTGGGATAATGGTGTTGATGTGAGCCATGACCAGCCTTTCAAAGCACTTCATGGCTACAGACGTCAGTGCTACGGGTCGGTAGTCATTTAGGCAGGTTATCTTAGTGTCCTTGGGCACGGGGACTATGGTGGTCTGCTTGAAACATGTTGCTATTACAGACTCAGTCAGGGACATGTTGAAAATGTCAGTGAAGACACTTGCCAGTTGGTCAGCACATGCTCGGAGTACACGTCCTGGTAATCCGTCTGGCCCTGCGGCCTTGTGAATGTTGACCTGCTTAAAAGTCTTACTCACATCGGCTACGGAGAGCGTGATCACATAGTCATCCGGAACAGCTGGTGCTCTCATGCATGCTTCAGTGTTGCTTGCCTCGAAGCGAGCATAGAAGTGGTTTAGCTCGTCTGTTAGGCTTGTGTCACTGGGAAGCTCGCGGCTGTGCTTCCCTTTGTAGTCTGTAATAGTTTTCAAGCCCTGCCACATCCGACGAGCGTCAGAGCCGGTGTAGTACGATTCAATCTTAGTCCTGTATTGACTCTTTGCCTGTTTGATGGTTTGTCGGAGGGCATAGCGGGATTTCTTATAAGCGTCCAGGTTAGAGTCCCGCTCCTTGAAAGCGGCAGCTCTACCCTTTAGCTCATTGCGGATGTTTCCTGTAATCCATGGCTTCTGGTTGGGGTATGTACGTACAGTCACTGTGGAGACGACATCATCGATGCACTTATTGATGAAGCCAGTGACTGATGTGTTGTACTCCTCAATGCTATCTGAAGAATCCCGGAACATGTTCCAGTCTGTGCTAGCAAAACAGTCCTGTAGCTTAGCATCTGTGTCATCTGACCACTTTTTTATTAACCGAGTCACTGGTGCTTCCTGCTTTAGTTTTAGCTTATAAGCAGGAATCAGGAGGATAGAGTTATGGTCAGATTTGCCAAATGGAGGGCGAGGGAGAGCTTTGTATGCGTCTCTGTGTGTGGAGTAAAGGTGGTCTAGAGTTTTTTTTCCTCTGGTTGCACATTTAACATGCTGGTAGAAATTAGGTAGAACGGATTTAAGTTTCCCTGCATTAAAGTCCCCGGCCACTAGGAGCGCTGCCTCTGGATGAGCGTTTTCCTGTTGACTTATGGCCTTATACAGCTCATTCAGTGCAATCTTAATGCCAGCATTGGTTTGTGGTGGTAAATAGACAGCGATGAAAACTCTCTTGGTAAATAGTGTGGTCTACAGCTTATCATAAGATACTCTACCTCAGGCGAGCAAAACCTCGAGACTTCCTTAGTATTTGATTTTGTCCACCAGCTGTTGTTTACAAATATACACAGACCGCCACCCCTTGTCTTACCGGAGTCAGCCGTTCTATCCTGCCAATGTAGCGTAAAGCCCGCTAACTGTATGTTATCCATGTTGTCGTTCAGCCACGACTCGGTGAAACATAAGATATTACAGTTTTTAATGTCCCGTTGGTAGGATAACCGTAATCTTAGGTCATCCAATTTATTTTCCAATGATTGAAGATTGGCTAATAGGATTGATGGGAGCGGCAGTTTACTCTCTCGCTGTCGGATCCTTACAAGGCACCCCGACCTACGTCCACGATATCTCCGTCTCTTCCTCATGCGAATGACAGGGATTTGGGCCTTGTCGGGTGTCTGTAGGATATCCTTCGCGGCCGCCTCGTTGAAGAAAAATTATTTGTCCAATACGAGGTGAGTAATCGCTGTCCTGATATCCATAAGCTCTTTTTGGTTATAAGAGACGATGGCAGAAACATTATGTACAAAATAAATTACAAATAACGCGGAAAAACACACATAATAGTGCAATTGGTTAGAGGGCTGTAAATCGGCAGCCATCTTCTCCGGCGCCATTAAGTAATGACTTTAAGAATTATTACCTTCTACATTCAAAGATAACCAACCTACAGCACTAGACTAAACTTCACTTCCGTCATCCTTGTGGTATTGAGAGATAAACATGGTAATGCTTTCACTGATTACACATAGGAAGATTGTTCCTTTGTTATCCAACTGATCTTGTGTCCTTTCTGTCATCCTGTGAACCCCGTTCATTGCTGCTCGCAGCTATATTTTAGTTGTTGTTCTTTCAGAAATTGTGATTATATTTCAGCATAAAACCGTTGATTATATATTCAGACCTTTGATTTCTTTGTAATTCTTCAAACGTTTGTGTTTTATTCAGAAAGCTTGTTGCAACATGGCCGGTAGGTGATCTCATCTCATATCAATCATTTCTAGACCATGTTATTGGAGGATATGCCCTTTAGGTGGCAGTGTAGTGAATGAACCCTCTGTATACCCAAAGAGTTGAGATCACAGTTTATTGTAAACGCAATGCAGCATATCAAGTGAAAAGTATTCCATCATAAGGGGATACCTAGTCAGTTGTATAACTGAATGCATTCAACCAAAATGTGTCTTCCACATTTAACCCAACCTCTCTGCATCAGAGAGGTGCTGGGGGCTGCTTTAATTGACATCCCCTTCAAGGAGCAGTTGTTGTTGGCAGTTAACTACCTTGCTCAAGGGCAGAACAGCAGATTTTTCCACCTTGCCAGCTCTGGGATTCGAACCAGCAACTTTTCGGTTACTGGCCCAACGCTAGGCTACCTGCCACCCCGTATGAGATATGATTACAGTCTATGTACTGTATGTCAGTTAGAGCTTTGGTTCTTTCTCTTCAGAGACTGAAAGGCCTTCCAGGGCCTCTTGGCCCCCCTGGGGATGCCGGACCTCCTGTAAGTAAACATACACTATTACTGTAACAATATCATCGTCACTGATAGTGCTTGTTCACTGAAAGTCAGGGATTGTTATTATTCCCGGGACCACCGGGAATTACTGGAAGAAAAGGAGATGGGGGGAAAATCGTAGGTATCAGAATCTACACCAAGGCATAACTACTTACTAAACAATTGAATTTCAAATTTGGGTGGGTCGCTTTCATTTTTTTAACTGGACCTCACATGGCCCTTGGGCTGCATGTTGCCTGCCATTATCATTGGCTATAGGGTTGAGCACACAGTTTAAGACTGAATTCCCTCATCTCCTGCCGCCCGTGTCTGTTTCCAGGGGGGTCCTGGACCACCAGGGATGCCCGGCCTCCAGGAAGACCTGGGAATGATGCAATTGATTGCATAGATTCTAATGATGGCCCTCCAGGACAACCTTGGGAACAGGTAGGACACCTGTACAAAGACTGAAGATGTGGTATACATCAATAAATGGAGACTGTTCCAGTGTCAGTGCTGTTGACTTGACAGAGCTCTCTACTTGTACTAACAGGGTCTTCAGGGTTACAGAGGAGAGAAGGGTAGCAAAGGGCAGCTGGGTGAGTGGGTAAGAATGACTAGGACTTCAAAAGTTGTGTAGATTATGCCTTAGTTTAACCCATACAAACACATTAGATATCAGTGGACAGGTGACAGAAACTCATCAAAGTCAAACTCATCAAAGTAAATGTTTTAAGCAGGGCAAAGGTAATACTCTGACTATGAAGGTTTTCATTGTGACTAGAAATGTCAGCAGTGCCAGCTGCAGTATGTCGTCATGCTTTCCACAGGTTGGTTGTGCAATAAATCTATGCCTGAGCACTCTGGAGCAGGTTTTCATCAAGGATCTCTCTGTACTTTGCTCCGTTTATCTGTCCCTCAATCAAATAATAATAATAATAATAATATGCCATTTAGCAGACGCTTTTATCCAAAGCGACTTACAGTCATGTGTGCATACATTTTTACGTATGGGTGGTCCCGGGGATCGAACCCACTACCCTGGCGTTACAAGCGCCATGCTCTACCAATTGAGCTACAGAGGACCACATTATTGACCAATGATGCATGTTTGGACTACAACCACAGAGGAAGATACAGTAAAAGCACAATGATGATAAGTCCAATCATATAGAGACAAAGAGAATCCTTCTGCCATTCTGACATACAGTACAGTAACGTGTCTTTTCCAGTTGTAACACAAACACAGCACCCCAGATTGAGATAGTTCTAAATGTTGCGCCTTAGCTGAGATGAGAGTGAGATGATGCACAGTACAGTAGATAATCAACCATGCCCTGACTGGTAAGAGGGCTGAGGATAGGACTGTAGGCATATGTCTGAGTGTGTCTCAATGTGCTTTTTTGTGAGAGTTTTTGTGTTGCTGTTGTGTTGATGTGTTTATCTGTGTGTGCATGTTTGTGCATGTGTGTATATCCCCCCCTCTCTCTCTCATCCAGGCATGAAGACCCCTCCCTCCCCCAAAAGGTAGCAGCCCCTCCCCTGCCCCGCCCTGGTGGACTTTGCTTTACTCTCCCTGGGCGTCATAGTTCGCCCCGCCTGCCTTCTTCAGCTCAGTGCGAATGTAGTCCTCCTCTAGCTCACGAGCATCACTGATCATGAACTCCTTGGCAAAGTTCTGGACAATATCTTTCACCAGTGTCTTGTCAGTGCTGATCTTGGCACGCTGCAGGCCGCTCACATTTTCCCCTATCCAGGTGATGAGGGTGAACTTGGCCCGCTTGCTCATGGCATCACCCGTTGTGATCCGCACAAAGCCAAAGAGACGCACATCATCTGTGCACTGACTCTTGAATTCTTCATAATCATGTCCCCTGGCCCGCCGGCACAATCATATGGCCCTCATATTTAAACGCTGCCCAGTTTATCTCCGTGTTATCGTCTCTGACGAGGTTATAAGCTTCCCTGCAAGCCTCTTTATCGATTCTTGTTGCCATTTTGGATGGACGCAAATGGACAGTAGCCTGTTGCTCTGTGTCTCAGGTGTATCGTTGGGCGGAGCAGGCTGACTTCCTCCTGCAGGGTCTGAATGAGCAGCGTCAGCACGGCCAGCTGTGTGACATGGTGCTGGTGACTAGTCTCTCAGTCCCTTCCACTGAAAAACATCCCCACAAGCATGATGCTGCCACCACCATGCTTCACCGTAGGGATGGTGCCAGGTTTCCTCCAGACGTGACACTTGGCATTCAGGCCAAAGAGTTCAATCTTGGTTTCATCAGACCAGAGAATCTTGTTTCTCATGGTCTGAGAGTCTTTCAGAGCCTTTTGGCAAACTCCAAGCGGGCTGTCAAGTGCCTTTTACTGAGGAGTGGCTACCGTCTGGCCACTCTACCATAAAGGCCTGATTGGTGGAGTGCTGCAGAGATGGTTGTCCTTCTGGAAGTTTCTCCCATCTCCACAGAGGAACTCTGGAGCTCGGTCAGAGTGGCAATCGGGTTCTTGGTCACCTCCCTGACCAAGGCCCTTCTCCCCTGATAGTTCAGTTTGGCCGGGCGGCCAGCTCTAGGAAGAGTCTTGGTGGTTCCAAACTTCTTCCATTTAAGAATGATGGAGGCCACTGTGTTCTTGGGGACCTGCAATGCTGCAGAAATGTTTTGGTACCCTTCCCCAGATCTGTGCCTTGACACAATCCTGTCTCGGAGCTCTACGGACAATTCCTTCGACCTCATGGCTTGGTTTTTGCTCTAACATGCACTGTCAACTGTGGGACCTTATATAGACAGGTGTGTGCCTTTCCAAATCATGTCCAATCAATTGAATTGACCACAGGTGGACTCCAAGGATGGTCAATGGAAACAGGATGCACCTGAGCTCAATTTCGAGTCTCATAGCAAAGGGTCTGAATACTTATGTAAATAAGCTATTTCTGTTTTTTATTTTTAATACATTTGCAAAAAATTCTAAAAACCTGTTTTCGCTTTGTCGTTATGGGGTATTGTGTGTAGATTGATGGGAAAAATATATATTTTATCCATTTTAGAATAAGGCTGTAACATAACAAAATGTAGAAAAGGGGAAGGGGTCTGAGTACTTTCCGAATGCACTGTACCATATTCAACACTTATTGCTGATGATTACATGTCTTAGGGAATGGTGGGGAAAACTGGAGCAACAGAGATTCGAGGTCCAGTTGGGAAGAGTGTGAGTATTGTTCTGTTCTTTGCTACACATACTAATATACAGCAGTCTGTAAAATTATAAAATGAAACATATTGACTAAGCATGGTGTTATTATTTTTCAACAGGGGGATTCTGGAAGTAGAGGTATCACTGGCAAACCAGGAAAGCCAGGAGTCAGGGTAAGTCCCTGATACCCCATACAGAATATGCTGGTTTCAACACTCTCTTTACTTTGCAAAGAATTGAAGTCTCTGAAATTATGGAAAGGTTGCTTAGTACTGTATTTTGCTACCAAACCGAAACATTGTCATCCGTTTTAATAGCTTTTGGCATAGCTATATCTGACTAGGGGATGTTACAAAGCAGTTGTATTTGTCAGTGTTTCAGTGAATTGTGTTTGTCAGTTTGTTTACCATCCTTTACATAGGGTGCCAAAGGCAAAGAGGGTCCTAATGGGCTTCCGGGGAATCTTGGACTTAAGGGAAACCGAGGTCAGAAGGGTCCAAGGTGGAAACGAGGAAGCACAGTAAGGATCACATTTGTTCTATTCTCAGAGCTTTGTAAAGTGTGTCTGACTGAATCTACAGGGAGACTCATGGACATATTCTCCCATTGGAAGATGGGAGCTCATGGGGAAAGAGGGGATGGGAATGGCCGGCAGGGAGGTAGCTCAGTTGGTAGAGCATGGCGTTTGCAACGCCAGGGTTGTGGGTTCGATTCCCATGGGGGGCCAGTATAAAAATTAAAAAAATAATAATAATGTATGCACTCACTAACTGTAAGTCGCTCTGGATAAGAGCGTCTGCTAAATGACTAAAATGTAATGTAAATGTAAAATGAAAGAGGTGGAAAAGGAATCCAGGGAGACGAAGGCAATCAAGGTCAACAAGGACCTAAGGGTAGGTGGTGTGTTTATTCTAGAATTATACAACGGGTGGGTCTAATCCTGAATGCTGATTGGTTAAAAGCGCATTCCAGCCGGTGTCTATTCCACAAGTTACCAGCAGCTAAATCTATGACGTTAAATTGCCTATTTACTCTGTTCCATCTGATTGCACAATCCACTGTCTGATCAGCCCAGCCAGGCAAGTTATATACTTGATCTCCACTATAAAAAGCATTTAGACATATTTATTTTAGACTAACATTTAGTTTTCAACAGCGGAGATTTGTATAAACCTTGATGTCTGTCTCTCCGACATTTGCAACATTGTTTCAATATTCAAATTCGATCTCCAGCTGTCCCATAGTAATGAACGTGTAGGGGTTGGGAGTCGGGACGAGACAGACATGCAGACAGTGTTTCTCAGCCAGTCGAAATCATGAATCAGCTGGCATCATTTTTATGGATATATACAAAGAAATGTCAATTGAAAAAAAGTCAAACAAAACGAAGTGCAGCTAGTTTGCAATCTTTCCAACTTCAGTTTGAAGTTATTGTGTTAGCTGTGTTGTTGTGTGGGAAATTATTTTCTTATAACTAGAAATGTGATGCCTAGCTTAGAAAGAATGCATTAATGATTAAACATAAAAGGTTTGTACTGTACTGATATAAATTGTTTAACATAACAAGCTGTGATTCATGTGATGAGCTGTTAGGGAGTAGGGGGAGATAAGAACTTGTGTCTCACATACACGAACACTGCCTCTTTGTGAACCGTCCAAGGGCGTAGGTACAAAGAGTATAGTTAGGGTGGGAAAGTACAGGGGAACTGTGTCTATGGGTGCTGACTCGGGACAGGTTGTGATGATAACAACTTATGAAGCAACGGTGAAGCGCCAAGGGGCTGGGACCAGCCTGTGCGCCAACGATAGGCTGAGTAAGTCTAAACCACGCTCAGACTCTACTCTGATAGGCCAGCAGGGAGCGGGAACTATCTCTGTCAGAGTATTTAAAGAAGAACCTATAACAAATGGCTCAGTTCTCTGAGTGCCCTGCGTGGTATTTCAGTGGACCCGTATATACGAACATCATATTTACCATTGAAGTGTTTGCATTAATTAAAATACTAGTATATCTTAGAAGTCGTGTTGACCTCTTTTGTTCCCAATACCAGATTTGAATTGACGCAACTTAACAGTTGGCTAGCTCCTCTGAACAACAGTGTGCTGACGAGAGAGCAAATTTTTTATGCCAGGCAAAATCGCGCGTCATTAGCTCATTGTTATGGATGTATCCAAATAAATGTCACTAGAAAACAGCTTAAACAAATGCAAATGCAGCTACTGTTGTTATTCTGTCTGCACTGTTTGGCGTGACTGTAAGCTAGCAGTAGTTGGCTAGCTAGCAAGCAAGGGATAAGAACGTTGCCAGCCAGTATGGCAATGGAACATTTAGAACGAACGACTGGGTCGCATCCGTAGATAGAGAACAAAAAGACTGAACGACTGGGTCACGTCTCTGGCAACCGAACCAATAGAACAAATGACCAGCCGGCATGGGTAGCAACCCTAGATTTGTGTCAGGACTATATCTTGTGGAAGGATTAAATAGTATGAATAAATTAATCAAAATAACGTTTTTAATGAAAATATGTCAATCATTATTTGAATATGTTGGTAACCCATTGTATAAAAGTGATGATGCCACAGAATCAGTGTTCCTGTGAGTTTATACTGTATCTATGAAAAGGAGCTAATGCTGGTGTCCTTTGATTCACAGGGATACTCAGGGCCCTCAGGAGACAGAGAGAGCGAAGGAGTTCCAGGACTAAAGGTGAGTCACAAACCAGCAAACAAAGGATGGCTTTTCAACCCCACATAAATCCATGAATTTGATTGAAATTAGATTCCTGCCTGATTCCTAATTCTCCTGATGTGGATGTGTGTTGATAGGGCCAGCTGGGGATCAGAGGCCCATCAGGCCTAGCTAGGCGCTACGGACCAGGGGGCAACACCGGAGGAGGAGGGGCCAAGGGAGAGAAGGGGCTCCCTGGAACCACAGTAAGTAGACTCAGGTTGTTATGGTACCACTATTTGTAAATATACAGTATGAAGCTGAAATGTTGCTGAGAGAGATGTTCTGAGTTGCGAATGAGTGTCTGACTGGAGTTTTCTCTCTGATGCTATAGGGGCCTCCTGGAAGGTTTGGGCCTACAGGCTTAGTGGGACCAAAAGTATCAACAGTGAGGATTGATTTCAAAACACAGTATTTACAGTTAATTTAACCTGAGAATACATAAAGGACACTTAATGTCTTGTCATTGCAGGGTTTACCAGGAAAAAGAGGAGTCGATGGGAAAAGTGGATTTTGTGGACCAAAGGTATAATGCACCATTCAATCTGTTACATTTACATATTAGTAATTTAGCAGATGCTTTTATCCAGATACCTTAAGGATGTTGAGTAATTCACATTGTTTAACCAGTTTATATGGATTTGAGTTACTATGATTCAATTTGAATGCAATTTGTGATCCCAGGGAGATTATGGGGAGAGGGGAAAGACTGGGACCGGTGGTTCTCAAAGGAGATGTGGTATGTTTTACTCTGCAACTTTTTATTATAATTACTTTTTTAAAGGTTTTCTCATAGATTTAGCCTCCACATCTACTATCCTTCTCCTTCCTCTGTGTTTTTCTCAGGGATTACAAGGTCCAAGATGGAAGAAAGGAGAGTCTGGAACAAGAGGCAAAATGGTGGGATATTTAATTTTAAAATACACAGTATTAGTAGCTGTTGTTTCATTAAAGTTTGAATACGTGTGTGGGTGTTTGTACACAGGGGACATTGGGAAAGAGGGATTTAACCGGGTCTCCAGGAAGTAAAGGCAGACCTGGGCCTGCTGGTCCCCCTGGAGAGAAAGGTAGTAAAGGAATAGAAGGGCCAAAGGTGAGCGGTCATGTCATTGCAGTATACAATGCCTTTTGAAATATCACAATCTTCACATAACGTGGTTGTGTCTGACCTGATTTTCTAATTTATCTTCGATAAAGGGATTGCACGGCAGCCCAGGAAAGAAAGGAAGCAGGGGAGTTAGAGGCAAACAGGTGAGTTTAATCAGTTCTTTCTTTCAATGCTTGCTGTACCATCTACCAAACCCTTTTCCCCACAAGGTTTTCCCCCACAATGTATTGAAGCGAATAGTCAATTGTTCAATTTGAACTTTTATTATGTGCCACATTTTCCTCCTCTTGCTTATAGGGAGAAGGCCCATTGGGACCGGATGGACCAGTTGGAAGACCTGGAAAGCCAGCAAGTATTCCTATAGGCCACATTGACTATGACACCCATTCACAGCTGCATGATCCTTTCACAGAGATTACAATATACCATGTTATGATGATGATGTTGATCCTATTGATGTGACATTTTTTTTCTATCTCTTGTTTGGGTTGTTATCACAGGGACTTGCTGGTTTGGATGGATTGCTGGGGGTTGAAGGAAACAAATGAGATAATGTAAGCATTGTCTGGTGCCCAAGCATAATCTTTATTTATCTATTTGTCAACCAGTTGCCCCAAGACATAAAACAGCACATATTGTCTAATAGATCTTCCTTTGATTAGATTAGTCTCCAGGGTGATATTGGTTACAGAGGAGCCCCTGGGAGGCCTGGTCTACCAGGGAAGATGGTGAGTAAAATACAGATCTAAGCATAGTGTTTTAAACAGTATAAGTCTACAGTATGTTGGAACTTGATGCATCCCTACTCTAATGATTAATGTTACAGGGTCAAAGTGGACAACCTGGATTGAGTGGTGGTCACGGAGCACCAGTGTCTAAGGTACGACCTGTGTTTGACTAATTGAGATACCCAACAAAGGTAAACTTTAGTGCATGCACACAGAAATACAACAAGAGCTAGTTGACCAAAAATCTTTATTTTGCCGTGGTTTACATTCAGAACCTTCCACCAATGTTTTGTCAAGGGTAATCTTGGATCAAAAGGAAAACGAGAACCTGCAGGGCCAATGGGGCCAATGGTAAACCAATATATTTGAAACCTTTACGTTCATGGTTGATTGTAAATCCCTGTCTATATTCTCAGGCGTTTTTTATATGCTTGATAACCAAGCTCTCTGATATTGCTATTTTGCATAGGGTACTCCAGAGCTTGGAGGAGAGAAGGGGAAGTTTGGCCAGCATGGCTTAAAGGTGCTGTATACAGTTGAAGTCGGAAGTTTACATACACTTAGGTTGGTCATTAAAACTCATTTTTCAACCACTCTACAAATTTCTTGTTAACAAACTATAGTTTTGGCAAGTCGGTTAGGACATCTACTTTGTGCATGACACAAGTAATTTTTCCAACAATTGTTTACAGACAGATTATTTCACTTATAATTCACTGTATCACAATTCCAGTGGGTCAGAAGTTTACATACACTAAGTTGACTGTGCCTTTAAACAGCTTGGAAAATTCCAGAAAATTATGTCATGGCTATAGAAGCTCCTGATAGGCTCATTGACATAATTTGAGTCAATTGGAGGTGTACCTGTGGATGTATTTCAAGGCCTACCTTCAAACTCCACAAGTCTGGTTCATCCTTGAGAGCAATTTCCAAACACCTGAAGGTCCCACGTTCATCTGTACAAACAATAGTACACAAGTATAAACACTGTGGGACCACGCAGCCGTCATACCGCTCAGGAAGGAGACTCGTTCTGTCTCCTAGAGATGAACGTACTTTGGTGCGAAAAGTGCAAATCAATCCCAGAACAACAGCAAAGGACCTTGTGAAGATGCTGGAGGAAACAGGTACAAAAGTATCTATATCCACAGTAAAACGAGTCCTATATCGACATAACCTGAAAGGCCGTTCAGCAAGTAAGAAGCCACTTCTCCAAAACCGCCATAAAAAAGCCAGACTAAGATTTGCAACTGCACATGGGGACAAAGATCGTACTTTTTGGAGAAATGTTCTCTGGTCTGATGAAACAAAAATAGAACTGTTAGGCCATAATGACCATTGTTATGTTTGGAGGAAAAAGGGGGTCGCTTGCAAGCCGAAGAACACCATCCCAACAGTGAAGCACGGGGTGGCAGCATCATGCTGTGGGGGTGCTTTGCTGCAGGAGGGACTGGTGCACTTCACAAAATAGATGGCATCATGAGGAAGGAAAATTATGTGGATATATTGAAGCAACATCTCAAGACATCAGTCAGGAAGTTAAAGCTTGGTCGCAAATGGGTCTTCCAAATGGACAATGACCCCAAGCATACTTTCAAAGTTGTGGCAAAATGGCTTAAGGACAACAGTCAAGGTATTGGAGTGGCCATCACAAAGCCCTGACCTCAATCCTATAGAACATTTGTGGGCAGAACTGAAAAAGTGTGTGCGAGCAAGGAGGCCTACAAACCTGACTCAGTTACACCAGCTCAGTCAGGAGGAATGGGACAAAATTCACCCAACTTATTGTGGGAAGCTTGTGGAAGGCTACCCGAAACATTTGACCCAAGTTAAACAATTTAAAGGCAATGCTACCAAATACTAATTGAGGGTATGTAAACTTCTGACCCACTGGGAATGTGATGAAAGAAATAAAAGCTGAAATAAATCATTCTCTCTACTATTATTCTGACATTTCACATTCTTAAAATAAAGTGGTGATCCTACCTGACCTAAAACAGGGAATCTTTACTAGGATTAAATGTCAGGAATTGTGAAAAACAGAGTTTAAATGTATTTGGCTAAGGTGTATGTAAACTTCCGACTTCAACTGTAGGTGTCAATACTCAATAACACCTATGTTATAGTGTAAAACAACAGTAGTAGTTTTCTATGGTACCATATCATCGCTCATTTATATCTGTTCTCTCTCAGGGTCAGGCTGGTGGCAGAGGCCTACAGGGACATATTGGACGACGTGGAGTTAAAGTAGGCTGGAATGAAGTTGGAAATCAATCAACAACACCTCACATTTAGACAGCAGATGACTCTTCTGTCTTCTTTTATTTAGGGGAATACAGGACTGCCAGGGAATAAAGGGTGGCTATGTCCAAAAGCCATACAGGTTAGCTTGTGGTATCTCTTTTCCATATTAGTTGTTTTAAAGGAATCATATCCTGATACATTTTGATAACAGTAATAGAACAATATTTCTTATCAGTTTATGTCAATGTATTGGTAATTTATAGGGAGACATTGGTCCTCGCGGTCCACCTGGGAAAAAGGGTTTCCCTGTATGTATTTTGCCCATATTTCACAACCCTTCTCAGTGTTCTCCAGTAAGTTTGTTACAATTATGACATTTTGAAGTCTTGTTTGGTCAATATTGTTTGTTTTATTTTGCAGGGTCTGTTTGGAAAGAGAGTAAGGAACCATTTGGCATTCTATTGGTTATATTTCCATCTAAATCTATCATGGAATGAAAGGGATACAAGGAATGCCTGAAGCTAAAGGAGTGAGAGGTCAGCGTGAACTACCAGTAAGGAGGCTTACTGTGTCTGGATAAGGAGGCTTACTGTGTCTGGAAAAGCAGGTCCTCCTGGCCATCCAAGAAATAGGCGACCTGGAGCCCTTGGAAAAATAATACGATTTTAAAAAGTTGGATTTATTGTAATCTATACCTGTTTATTATACTGTAAGACTGAGGAATCATACTCTGCAGTCCACACTAAATATTTATTCAAAGCAATTGCGTAACCTGCACTCCATGTCTCAGTCTTTAGTTATTAGTAAAACCTCCTAAAGTGAGTGTTTTTGGATAGCCCTGTTTTCCCAGCAAACCAGACCATGACCAGGAGAACGCTTGACTCATTGCCTGACCAGGACTCAAGCAGCTCCTTTAGCTGGCCTCAGGACACCAAAGAGAGCAACCATCTGCAATGAGCTGGGGCTGATTCACCCACCCCTGCAGGATGGTGAGTAGAGCTCAGCAGGTAGCAGTTAGACTGGCCACTGAGCTGATGTAGGCAACAGATCTAGTGAAGCCAACCTCCTCTCGTCTTTTTTACAGCTAGAGAGTCATTTGTCCAATAATGTGTTGGTTAGTTTTACAAAGGTGTGATCTTTCCAGGACACTTTTACGTGGACCCTAACCAGGGCTGCCCATTTGATGCCCTGCAAGTGTTCTGTAACTTCACTGCAGAAGGGTGACCTGTATACCTCCTGTGCAGTCACAAGTAAGAAGCTTATCCTGAAACCGTACAACTTTGCTTATCTCTTCAGCAGAATTTTGAAGGCTAGCTAGCTAGTGTGCATCAATTATGGCTAACATAATTTATCACATACATCATTTAAACTTATTTTATTCATTTTGAAAAGGCATGTTTTGATTGATCTTTCCTTAGATATTAGGAAAATGGGAACCAGAAAAAAAGTTTTAGCCAGCTTGATGGTGGCTGTAAGGTAAGACATAACGCACTGTACATTTAGAATCCATCTACAACTGCATTACTGTAACTGATCCAAATTATTTCTCTCTCCTACTGTAGTTTCTTTATGCCGATCTTGATGTGGTCCAGCTCCGGTTTCTACGGTTACACAGCCACTCTGCCACTCAGCGCCTGACCATTGCCTGCCCTGTTAACTACACTAGCAGAGCAATCAGGAAAAATGCAACAAAAAGGGTTCTTCACTTTCTGGGAGACTGCGGTGTGGAGATTGGTTCAAACTATATAATAGTATTGAGGAATGGTTGTGAAGTAAGACCCAAAGAAAAATGTAGACCATTATAAATTAGGGTTGAATATTTTCCCAGTATTTTACAAATGTTCCATCCAGAAAATAAATCACTTTTCTCCCAGGTAACCCGGTATTTCCCGCCAAAACCGGAAGTGTCATTAAAAGCATTATAAAGCATATAAATAGGCCTATAGTGACTTTTTCCACATTTTGTTACGTTACATCCTTATTCTAAAATGGATTTTTTTTAAATAATCCTCATCAATATACACACAATACCCCATAATGACAAAGCAAAAACAGGTTTATTTCTTTAAAATAAAAAACTGAAATGTTACATTTACATAAGTACTCAGACCCTTTACTCAGTACTTTGTTGAAGCACCTTTGGCAGTGATTACAGCCTCGAGTCTTTTGGGTATGACGCTGCAAGCTTGGCACACCTGTATTTGGGGAGTTTCTCCCATTCTTCTCTGCAGATCCTCTCAAGATCTGTCAAGTTGGATGGGGAGCGTCAATGCACAGCTATTTTCAGGTCTCTCCAGAGACGGGTTCAAGTGCGGGCTCTGGCTGGGCCACTCAAGAACATTCAGAGACTTGTCCTGAAGCCACTCCTGCGTTGTCTTGGCTGTTTGCTTAGGGTTGTTGTCCTGTTGGAAGGTGAACCTTCACCCCAGTCTGAGGTCCTGAGCACTCTGGAGCAGGTTTTCATCAAGGATCTCTCTGAACTTTGCTCTGTTCATCTTTCCCTCGATCCTGACTAGTCTCCCAGTACCTGCCGCTGAAAAACATCCCCACAGCATGATGCTGCCACCACCATGCTTCACCGTAGGGATGGTGCCAGGCTTCCTCCAGATGACACGCTTGGCATTCAGGCCAAAGGGTTCAATCTTGGTTTCATCAGACCAGAGAATCTTGTTTCTCATGGTCTGAGAGTTTAGGTGCCTTTTGGCAAACTCCAAGCGGGCTGTCATGTGCCTTTTACTGAGGAGTGGCTTCCGTCTGGCCACTCTACCATAAAGGCCTGATTGGTGGAGTGCTGCAGAGATGGTTGTCCTTCTGGAAGGTTCTCCCATCTCCACAGAGGAACTCTGGAGCTCTGGAAAAGTGACCATCGGGTTCTTGGTCCTGACCAAGGACCTTCTCCCCCGATTGCTCAGTTTGGCCAGGCGGCCAGCTCTAGGAAGAGTCTTGGTGATTCCAAACTTCTTCCATTTAAGAATGATGGAGGCCACTGTGTTCTTGGGGACCTTCAATGCTACAGAAATGTTTTGGTACCCTTCCCCAGATCTGTGCCTCGACACAATCCTGTCTCGGAGCTCTACGGATAATTCCTTCGACCTCATGGCTTGGTTTTTGCTCTGACATGCACTGTCAACTGTGGGACCTTATATAGACAGGTGTGTGCCTTTCCAAATCATGTCCAATCAATTGAATTTCCCACCGGTGGACTCCAATGAAGTTGTAGAAATATCTCAAGGATGATCAATGGAAACAGGATGCACCTGAGCTTAATTTCGAGTCTCATAGCAAAGGGTCTGAATACTTATATAAATAAGGTATTTCTGTTTTTTATTATTAATAAATTTGCAAAAATGTCTAAAAACCTGTTCTCACTTTGTCATTCTGGGGTATTGTGTGTAGATTGATGAGGATTTGTATTTATTTAATCAATTTTAAAATATTAGAATAAGGCTGTAACTTAACAATATGTGGAAAAGGTCAAGGAGTCAGAATACTTTCTGAATGCACTGTATGTCTGGATTTGCATAGAGCTTTGATCGAAAATTCAAGCCTGATGCTACCGGAGCCTGATGAGCCATACATTAAATACATTTTATGAACCCTACATTAAAAGACATTTAATGAGCCCGAGCCCAAGAAAGCCCAAATGATTGTGCCGTTATCCAATAGGATAGGCTATATGATATAGGCTACTGCACAATACACAGGACAGAAAAATACAAAAGCCCATAGATATAGCTAGCTATATGCTCTCTTGGGTAAATAAATGAAACTAGCTCCAGTAGGCTAATCTTTTTGAGCGTGAACTGTATTAATGTATTGTATTGTATTATACTTATATGGACTGGAATTACGCACATCATTCAAACCATGATAAAACATGCGATTCTGGTGCAGCACATTCGGCCTACAAAGTTACAAGTATAGGCTAGCGAATTTGATTTAAATTTTTATGTATAATAGGGCCTATTTGTATAATCAATAGGCTGACGCATTAATACCTTTCATAATATTTCGCCTAATGTTATTAGCCTACCTCCTCCTCTATTGTTGCTTCATTCCTTCCACGCTTTCAACGGTTAAATGAAAAGAGGTTTTGTTGTCCTTATCTTCATCATTCTAATGACATCCTTGAATAATATATAACTAGAATTAGATGCAGAAGGCTTTCACTTCTCTTCACGAAGATTGAATGGTTATGGGTCTGAATAAATAACTGCTATAGCCTACAGCCATCGCTCGTTCGCTTTTCTTTCAAACTACCCATAAGTTCTATTGGCTTCTGTAATTTAAAATTCAGCAAAAAACATCTTGCATTCCTCTTCGAATAGTCTATTGGTATAAGAAATACAAGAGAAATTGTGCCCAGCAAGTTATTCTAGTCCAAGAGCTAAGGAGTGTTTTTTAAGGAGAGGCCAGCCGAGCACAGGTGCGTGCGTATTGCGCAAGAGACAGCCGCTATAAATTAGAAGCGTATTATGCATAACCCATCATTAATTAGATAATTATAAGGTTAATACTGCATTGCATTTATTACATGAAAGAGGTAGTCTAGGACATCTATATATAGGGCTATATATAAATCTAGAACAGGATTATCTGGAGAGAGAGAAAGAAAGACAGCGAGAGAGAGCTCGCCCGTGCACTGATTTAAAGCAAAGATATTCGCGTGATAGGCTGTTTTAAAACTCTGCAGCTGCAATTTAAAAAATAAATAATAATCTTTACAATAAAAAATATGGTGACCCCGAAAGCCAGATGGAGATGGGTAAATTAGACGCACATTCGGTCTTTATATTACTGTAGCATAGGCTATGCTGCAGCAAATCTAGGCCTACCTATCACAAGAAAAAAAGTTACCATGATGAGATGATGGGTCTGTGAACTGCGCTCCATACTGAGATGGGCTGTCTGTCCCCACCCTGAGCGTTGATGATTCATCATGCAGAGGCCGTAGAAAAGCCAGATTTAGGCATTGCATATAATTTAACAGTTCCATTTCACGCCATGCTGTTCATATAAATAATTTATTATAATTTAACGGTTTCTTGCAGTTATTTATCCCGGGGAAAGGGAGTGATTTTTGGCGGTAAATCTCGGTAACCTGGTTCCCGCCATTCAAGCCTAATACACACCTAGTACATTGCTGCTTTATGTCAACTACGCTACAACTCATTCCACATAATCATTGTAATTCACCGCCTGGCCAGTTGATGTCAGTCAAGACTTATAAAAAGACTACAGTGCTCGCCCGTGCACACACGCCTTTAGACCATAGAGCTTTAGACCTATCTATGCCAGGGCACTATTATAAATAATCTAATATTTTGGCTGCAAAGCAATAATTGTTATGGCCTCCAGCCAAAAGCATAAAAATAGAGGTTAATCCCACACAGATTGTATTTATATCACAGTGAGTAAACCTATTCCAGCGCTGGAATTACACAGATCCTCATTGCTTATATTGTCATTCATTTCAACCATGTTTTCCTGGATATAATTTATTATCACCTCCACATATACAGAATATGCATAGATGGGCTATGGTTGCAATAATACTCCCTCAATGACTCATAAACTATGTCCCTAATTGCACCCTATTCCCTGTATAGTGCACTACTTTTGACCAGAGCCCTATTGGCCTGTAACAATGTACAATATATTTTAGTAGCCTACTACAACAGTACTTGCACGCAAAATAAAGGTTTTAATGGAGGCCTAATTGTCTTCTCTTCTGCAGCAACAATTTTGCAGTTATTGCCCATGCTTGCACAAAACTGAAATTGAGATGATTCAATGTAAATAGTGTACAAGGACTGTTATCAATGTTCTCACCAAACTCCAAGCTCTAACATAACTTTAGTGATATCTTGCCTGTACTCTGACTGAGGTTTCTTACATGGACAGCTTGGTTGGTTTAACGATGTAGACAGATTGAATTCACCACACTTTAGCGCATGATTCCCATTATACTGGTCTGGAGAGGGAAACAAATAAGCCTAGTGACTATTCATGATTAATTTGGGTTCCAATCCACTCCTATGTATGCTGAGCTCCTCTGCTCATGTTCTGCTCAGTGTCTCCGGACCGCTCCTGTCTCAGCCTCCAGTATTTATGCTGCAGTAGTTTATGTGTCGGGGGGCTGGGGTTAGTTGGTTATACCTGGAGTACTTCTCCTGTCTTATCCAGTGTCCTGTGTGAATTTAAGTATGCTCTCTCTAATTCTCTCGTTCTCTCTTTCTCTCTGAGAACCTGAGCCCTAGGACCATACGTCAGGACTACCGGGCATGATGACACCTTGCTGTCCCCAGTCCGCCTGGCCTTGCTGCTATTCCAGTTTCAACTGTTCTGCCTGCGGCTACGAAACCCCTACCTGTCCCAGACCTGCTGTTTTCAACTCTTAATGATCGGCTATGAAAAGCCAACTGAGAGACCTGAGCCCTAGGACCATACGTCGGGACTACCGGCCGTGGTGACTCCTTGCTGTCCCCAGTCCGCCTGGCCTTGCTGCTATTCCAGTTTCAACTGTTCTGCCTGCGGTTATGGAACCCCTACCTGTCCCAGACCTGCTGTTTTCAACTCTTAATGATCGGCTATGAAAAGCCAACTGAGATTTATTCCTGATTATTATTTGACCATGCTTGTCACTTATGAACATTTTTGAACATCTTGGCATGGTTCTGTTATAATCTCCACCCGGCACAGCCAGAAGAGGACTGGCCACCCCTCATAGCCTGGTTCCTCTCTAGGTTTCTTCCTAGGTTTTCGCCTTTCTAGGGAGTTTTTCCTAGCCACCGTGCTTCTACACCTGCATTACTAGCTGTTTGGGGTTTTAGGCTGGGTTTCTGTACAGCACTTCGAGATATTAGCTGATGTAAGAAGGGCTATATAAAATAAAATTGATTGATTGATTGATTGATGTTGCAACCTTGTCTCAGAGCATTTTGTAGTATTCTATATGTAAATGTAAATCCGAGACAATCCATTTAGTATCATATTTTAAGTTTGGTATGGTTACATAAGACAGATGGTTACTTAAGGAAAAAACGTGAATGTCTAGCAACCCAAAGGTTGCAAGTTCGAATCTCATCACGGACAACTTTAGCATTTTAGCTAATTAGAAACCTTTCAACTAATTACTACTTTTTAGCTATTTTGCAACTACTTAGCATGTTAGCTAACCCTTCCCGGCGAACAACTAGCAACTCAAAGGTTGCGAGTTCGAATCTCATCACGAACAACTTTATCATTTGCGTTTACTATCAACTTCTCAACTACTTACTACTTTTTAGCTACTTTGCAACTACTTAGCATGTTAGCTAACCCTTCCCCTAACCCTTACCTTAACCCTTTAACCTAACTTCTAAACGTATTCCTAACCTTAACCCTAACCCCTAGCCTAGCCAACGTTAGCGAGCAAGCTAACATTAGCCACCTAGCTAGAATTCAGAACATAGGTGTTTTGCAAATTCGTAACATATTGTAAGTTTAGCAAATTCGTAACATATTGTACATTTTGCAAATTCATAACATATTGAAAGTTTTGCAAATCCGTAACATTATAAGTTTTACAAATTCGTAACATATAATACGAATTGTAATTCGTCACATATCATACGAAATGGGTGATGAACATCCACAAATTAATACATATCATACAAAATGTAACATATCATACTACCGTAAGTATTTCGGATTTACGTACAGAATAATACAAAATGCTCTGAGACCAGTTTGCAACCGGAGGTGGGGTGGTGACATAGAAAAGGAGGAAAGACATCATAGCAGGCATCACTCATCATCATCACACCTTAGAAGAGGTGAGAATATGATGAAATGCAAATAGTCTGGGTAGCCATGATTAGCTGTTCAGGAGTCTTATGGCTTGGGGGTAGAAGCTATTAAGAAGCCTTTTGGACCTAGACTTGGCGCTCCGGTACCGCTTGCCGTGCGGTAGCAGAGAGAAGAGTCTATGACTAGGGTGGCTGGAGTCTTTGACAATTTTTAGGGCCTTCCTCTGACACCGCCTGGTATAGAGGTCCTGGATGGCAGGAGCTTGGCCCCAGTGATGTACTGGGCCGTACGCACTACCCTCTGTAGTGCCTTGCGGTCGTAGGCCGAGCAGTTGCCATACCAGGCGGTGATGCAACCAGTCAGGATGCACTCGATGGTGCAGCTGTATAACTTTTTGAGGATCTGAGGACCCATGACAAATCTTTTCAGTCTCCTGAGGGGTATAGGCTTTGTCGTACCCTCTTCACGACTGTCTTGGTGTGTTTGGACCATGATAGTTTGTTGGTGATGTGGACACCAAGGAACTTTAAGCTCTCAACCTGCTCCACTACAGCCCAGTCGATGCGAATGTGGGCGTGCTCTGTCCTCTTTTTTCCCCCTGTAGTCCACAATCATCTCCTTTGTCTTGATCACGTTGAGGGAGAGGTTGTTATCCTGGCACCACACGGCCAGGTCTCTGACCTCCTCCCTATAGGCTGTCTCATCGTTGTCAGTGATCAGGCCTGCAACACAAAGATGGTTGAACAGTTGGGCAGTGTCTATGTTTATGAAAAGTAAGACTGATCCTTGTGGGGACACTTTAACAGGATATTGTGCAATTCTTAGGTCATGGGTTGAGCTCTCAGATTTCATAGACAAGGGGTTGTTTTATTTGCACATAGTCAACGCCCAAACCTCAGTCTAAATTCTGAGTGAAGATAACCTGGCAGTGTTTCTGCTGCATTAATTTAGCTGTAGCACTGCGCCAAGGCAAAATCATTGCCCCACTGCAAAACAATTAAATAATAATAGTTTGAACATCATAGTATTTGTATTTTTTTTTATATATATTTTTATATATACACTCTAGGCTTGGAGTTGCCGTCTCCACCCGCTGGGGAAGGGTCAATGCGGTGGGTTCTGTCCAGCTTCGGGGGTGATGGATCTGGCCCCCCAACCATCCATTCAAGAAAAATTGGCCCGCGGCTGAATTTAGTTGATGATCCTTGGTATAGAGTGTCCACCCGCTCTGCCCAGAGTCGAAATTTCACTTCCATATTATGTTATAAAATACATTTTACCAAGACAAATCTGATTATTCATGTTCTGAATCGTTCAGCGGGGTCTTTCGCTAACATATCATTAACATTATATCCCAAAAGTCCGATTTCATAACCTAAATACATCCGATAATAAGCACCTGCAGGTTTCTCGTAACAACTTTTGAGGATTTTACATTTTGTGGTCGTCGTCTTCAAAGTTGTTTCCGCGGGTTGAAAAAAGCTAAATTAGCATGACACAAACAAAATTAATTGTAAAAGTGCTACGTTGACATTTCAGAGATACGCTTGTTTTTGTGACAAATCTTAGAAAAAGGAATTTCGAATTAATATGAAAATCGTATACTAAAATATGAATGTCATGTCTCAAAGTTGATATCCATCTTGCGTCTATGTTGTTCTATGTTCTGCAGAAAGATGATGAGTTCAACAGTAAAGTAGGCCTGTCAGCTTGCCAGTAGCCTTAATTCTTGCACAGAATCCAGCCTAGTTGCAATTTTCCAGATTCTTTACAAAACGATTATTTGGCTTCCAATGATTTAGTCACCCAAATTCTAGCCATCCTACAAGGGTAAAAACTCCAACGGATTATGATAGAGACATGAGGTTTGAACCATTGGTTGTTTTAGAGGATTATATACACAATTAACATTTTATTTTACTGATCAAAAGATGCGTTTTTGATTGGACACCCTACATGGTATTGTTTACTTGTAGGCCTACAGATGTAGGATCTTAATTTGATTACTCTTTTGTTGCTGAGAATTTTCCTGCTAAGCAGGAAATGCATATGTGTAGTGTATTCAAAGTTAAAAATTGCTTCTAACGTTTGTAATTTCCACTTTAAAATGTCAGACTTAACAAATAATAGATCAACCCCTACAAAAAATGTCCATGAATTATAATCCACATAATAATTCACATTTCCTGTTGCTACAGGATTATATTCCTTCTGTAGCAAACTGGCTCAAATTAAGATCCTACATCTGTATATTCATCCTCCTCATGGGTAACCTTGCAACTTGGTCCTGAAGTCATTTGGGATTCATATTACTCACCGGCACTGGTAGACTTTGGAACTGAATGAATATGAAAGTCTGACCCACAATTTATTGCTTTGCTTTAATCACATTTTCTCAATTTATTTCAGGAAAAATGGAGCTGGAGCAACACATCAGCAAAAACTTCCAACTGAAGAGGAAAGCAGAGGTTAGACTACTATCAAATAGAGAATGTGTTGTCAGCAGGTCAAATATGTTCTATTGGTTCTGAGCCAGTGATTAGATCCTGCATGCTGATCTCACGTCCTCCTAACAGTGTTGTCTGTTCTCAAGAGTCACCTGTCAATGATTGAGTCCCAATGATTCAACAAAGTCCTCTTAGTTCTGTCACTGTGTGTGGATGTGCCTACTATACTCGTAAAACAGACAGTGTTGTGTGCCATGGCTCTGCACTGCCAAATCCCTACTGGACTGACTAAATATCCCTTAAGCCTATGTGAGCTGTAATCTTGTCATTTTAAACCCTGGCAAACTGCTTTGCCTTGACTGTTTGTTTTCATATCCCGTTATTTGTGCGTTAGAAAAAGAGCTTATAACTAACAGAGCGAGCTAACGTGACGTAAAATACTATGCTAATCTGCATCTCTCTCCCACTATTTACATGGCTGGATAATGAAGAGGTACAGAAAGAGGCAATTCTGCTTTTAAGACATCCAAACCCTTGTTGGATTTGAGTCATTGGGTATTGCATAGTAGTGAGGACGAATAAAATACGTTGTAGGAGTCAACCTAGGTGACTGAGTGGCCAAACGAAAGTTTCACAGTGAATTGAGAAGTGCAGACTGAAGACAAAAAGTCACTTAAAACATGTTTTGCTTTATGTATTGTTGAACAGTTTAATTGGCTGAACTATGAATCATCTTATTCACATCTTATCGCATCATAATAGACATGGGTGAAATTAACACATGTCCTATCTGTACTGTACACAACAAATCAAAGCAAACATTCAAATCCTGAGAGCTCCCTTATTTGCACACAATGTAAAAGAGAGAATGAGATCTGTCCGATAAGGAGAGAAGTAAGCTCAGGTACTGAGCCTCTCACTGCTCCCCCTGCCACCTTTTGCCTTCCACCCTTCTCCTTCCTGATCTGCTCTCTTACCATGTCAGAGGTCAACATCTTTGACCTGTGGGCCATGGTCCTGTGTGTGTTCAACTCTATCCTGCCAGGTAACTCCAGTCAACACATCCTCACTCACAGCCAGCCTGTCCCATCGGCATGACACTCTTCCTGCATCTTCATTATACTGTGTACTGCAATGGTTCCCAAACTGTGGGGCGCGCGAGTGGTCGGCAGGCATGTGTCCAGTCAAAAGTTTGACACACCTACTCATTCAAGGGGTTTTCTTTATTTTATACTATTTTCTACATTGTAGAATAATAGTGAAGACATCAAAACTATGAAATAACACATATGGAATCATGTAGTAACCAAAAAAGTGCTAAACAAATCAAAATATATTTTAGATTTTAGATTCTTCACAGTAGCCACCCTTTGCCTTGATGACAGCTTTGCACACTCTTGGCATTCTTTCAACCAGCTTCACCTGGAATGCTTTTCCAACAGTCTTGAAGGAGTTCCCACATATGCTGAGCACTTGTTGGCTGCTTTTCCTTCACTCTGCGGTCCAACTCATCCCAAACCATCTCAATTGGGTTGAGGTCGGGTGATTGTGGAGGCCAGGTCATCTGATGCAACACTCAATCACTCTCCTTCTTGATCAAATAGCCCTTACACAGTGATGACCTGATTGGTCATTGTCCTGTTGAAACACAAATTATAGTCCCACTAAGCGCCAACCAGATGGGATGGCGTATCGCTGCAGAATGCTGTGGTAGCCATGCTGGTTAAGTGTGCCTTGAATTCTAAATAAATCACTGACAGTGTCACCAGCAAAGCACCCCCACACCATCATACCTCCTCCTCCATGCTTCACTGTGGGAACCACACATGCAGAGATAATAAGTTAATCTACTATGTGTCTCACAAAGACACAGGAGTTGGAACCCAAAATCTCAAATTTGGACTCATCAGACCAAAGGACAAATTTCCACCGGTCTAATGTCCATTGCTCATGTTTCTTGGCCCAAGCAAGTCTCTTCTTCGTATTGGTGTCCTTTGGTAGTGGTTTCTTTGCAGCAATTCAACCATGAAGGCCTGATTCACACAGTCTCCTCTGAACAGTTGATGTTGAGATGTGTCTGTTACTTGAACTCTGTGAAGCATTTATTTGGGCTGCAATTTCTGAGGCTGGTAACTCTAATGAACTTATCCTCTGCAGCAGAGGTAACTCTGGGTCTTCCTTTCCTGTGGCGGTCCTCATGAGAGCCAGTTTCATCATAGCGCTTGATGGTTTTTGCGACTGCACTTGAAGAAACTTTCAAAGTTCTTGACATTTTCCGTATTGACTGACCTTCATGTCTTAAAGTAATGATGGACTGTCATTTCTCTTTGCTTATTTGAGCTGTTCTTGCCATAATATGGACTTGGTCTTTTACCAAATAGGGCTTTCTTCTGTATACCACCCCTACCTAGTCACAACACAACTGATTGGCTCAAACGCATTAAGGAAAGAAATTCCACAAACTAACTTTTAACAAGGCACACCTGTTAATTGAAATGCATTCCAGGTGACTACCTCATCATTTGTTTAACACTTATTTGGTTACTACATGATTCCCTATGTGTTATTTCATAGTTTTGATGTCTTCACTATTATTCTACAATGTAAAAATAAAGAAAAACCCTGGAATGAGTAGGTGTGTCCAAACCTTTGACTGGTAGAGTATATATACACAGCCCCAGACCAATTTTCTTTTTTTAAGGTACTCAGTCTGGCTTTCAACTTACTCTTGAAAGTTGTAATAGTAGAATGCACAAGGTACACTTGGGTAGTGCATCATCAGTTTTCCTCTAGTCATGTCAGTCGTTGCATACCTTAGAGAGCTATTTATAATGTGTCATAAATGTCCAGATCAACTAGCCCGTGTCAGCTAGGTTTTTTAGCACATACATTTTAACCTGCAAAATTCTCTCCGCCAACAAAAGGGGTGTGAACATTTTGTGTCATGAACAGTGCTTGTGCCCATAGAAATAGATGTGGCGTGCGCATACGCGCAGGGGGGGTGCGGGATGTTCCCCAATGCTGGAAGCGGGCCCTGAGTGAAAAAGTTTGGGAACCCCTGGTGTACTGGGTCACTCAGTCTGGACAATTATGTTAACTACCTCTATATTTCTAGAGCAATAGTTTAATGAACGGAAGGAAGGAAGGGAATCATATGTCATCTCTGTGTGTTTTCCTCTCTCTAGGAGTTCTGGTTCTCTTCTTAACCTTTTTTTTTATAGAGCTTTTGCTTTACATGATTGGTGGAACTCGACATCCTTTGCCAATTACTACCACACCTGGAACGTGGTGGTACACAACTGGTTGCATCACTATGTATACTGTGAATTCCTATGGGTGAGTGTTGCGTTATTGTTGCACTTAGCTTTAATGTTAATCTCTGTTTTTACAATACTTATGAAATATCCCTCCCATTGTTTTGTAATTCTAACCTTAAACAAGTTGGCCAACTTTGATCAAGTGAAATTGATCTAATTTTCTCCACGCCCATCCTTACCTCTGACGGTTCTTTCCCCACTCCACCACCTGACAGATGTCAAAGAAGACATTCCTGGCTGCAGGCATATTTTTGGTCTTCACTGTGTCTGCAGTAGTGCATGAGTACATCCTGGCTATCTGCTTTGGCTTTTTCTACCCAGTCCTCTTCTGCCTCTTCGTGTGCTTTCGGAAGTAAGACACCTTCATTACAATACAACAGGCACAATATATTTAAAAAACTAGGTTTTTCTCCTTTGTAGCATATCTGTCTCTCCATCTTAACCGCTCTCTCATAATTTTCTTTACTGTGCTGTTCTCCAATTTATCAACTTCTGTCTGTGATGTTCAACTTCGTTCTTCACGATAAGAGAAAAGGCCCAATTTGGAATGTGATCATGTGGACTGCTCTGTTTCTCGGTCAGGGGGTCATCATCTGCCTCTACTCCCAGGAGTGGTATGTACAGCGATACTGCCCCCTTCAGGAGGTAATCACTGCACATATTGGAAAAGACTCAATTTAGTCTTGTATATTAACTTACTTTACATTTGAGCAGAGGCTGTTATCTAGAGTAACTTAGAGGAGCAAGTAGGGTTAAGTGCTTTTTTTGCAGATTTTTCACCAAATTGACTTTGGAATTTGAACTAGTGACCTTTCGGTTACTGGGGCAATGGTCTTAACCGCTAGGCTAGCTGGCGCCCTTTCTAGTTTCATCAAAGTTCTCATTCCTTTTAGCTGGGTGAAATTACCATACTCTTTCATTTGAAATCCACTTTCAAGGCCAATATGGTAAATCGTGAAAAGGCAGCTTTGCCTAAAGGTTTACCTCTTATCAAACATGCAGTAATATATTCTGCAAATAATCTAGTTAAAGTTTTTTTTAAATGTTCAGCTTCTGTATTTTGTGTGTACTGGTCCCCAGGGTGTTTTCAATCATGTTGAGGGATTTGTTAGATTATTCAACAAAATGTAGCTTTGTTTGCAATTTGATTACTGGTAGGACTACTGTGAATGTTACTATGAATGTTTTTTCAGATGTGCAGCTTTATGCACATCAGATTAATTTAATGCTAATTAAGAATATGTATTTATTCAAAAGCAATATTGAAAGTAATTCTATACAAATCAGTAATTAATTCCACACCTGAGCTTGAATTGGTGGAAACTGCTGTTGCAGCTGGATGCTCCAATGTTACCATTATCAATATAACTGATCAATTATACAGTTTAAGTCGGAAGTTTACATTTACATACACTTGGAGTCATTCCGGAGACACTTGAAACCCCACCTCTTTAAGGAATACCTGGGATAGGATAAAAGTAATCCTTCTACCCTCCCCCTACCCCCCCCCCCCCCAAAAAAAATAATAATATATATATATATATATATATATATATATATATATATATATATATATATATTGTAAAGTGGTTGTCCCACTGGCTATCATAAGGTGAATGCACCGATTTGTAAGCCGCTCTGGATAAGAGCGTCTGCTAAATGACGAAAATGTAAAATGTAAATAAAACTATTTTTTCAACCACTCCACAAATTTCTTGTAAACAAACTATAGTTTTGGCAAGTCGGTTAGGACATCTACTTTGTGCATGACACAAGTAATTTTTCCAACAATTGTTTACAGACAGATTATTTCACTTATAATTCACTGCATCACAATTCCAGTGGGTCAGAACTTTACATACACTAAGTTGACTGTGCCTTTAAACAGCTTGGAAAATTCCAGAAAATGATGTCATAGCTTTAGAAGCTTCTGATAGGCTAATTGACATCATTTGAGTCAATTGGAGGTGTACCTGTGGATGTATTTCAAGGCCTACCTTCAAACTCAGTGCCTCTTTGCTTGACATCATGGGAAAATCAAAAGAAATCAGCCAAGACCTCAGAAAAACATTTGTAGACCTCCACAAGTCTGGTTCATCCTTGGGACCAATTTCCAAATGCCTGAAGGTAACACGTTCATCTGTACAAACAACAGTATGCAAGTATAAACACCATGGGACCACGCAGCCGTCATACCGCTCAGGAAGGCGACGCGTTCTGTCTCCTAGAAATGAACGTACTTTGGTGCGAAAAGTGCAAATCAATCCCAGAACAACAGCAAGGGACCTTGTGAAGATGCTGGAGGAAACCGGTACAAAAGTATCTATATCCACAGTAAAACTAGTCCTATATTGACATAACCTGAAAGGCCGCTCAGCAAGGAAGAAGCCACTGCTCCAAAACCGCCATTAAAAAGCCAGACTACGGTTTGCAACTGCACATGTGGACAAAGATCGTACTTTTTGGAGAAATGTCCTCTGGTCTGATGAAACAAAAATAGAACTGTTTGGCCATAATGACCATCGTTATGTTTGGAGGAAAAAGGGGAAGTCTTGCAAGCCGAAGAACACCATCCCAACCGTGAAGCACGGGGGTGGCGGCAGCATCATGCTGTGGGGGTGCTTTGCTGCAGGAGGGACTAGTGCACTTCACAAAATAGGTGGCATCATGAGGAAGGAAAATTATGTGGATATATTGAAGCAACATCTCAAGACCAGTCAGGAAGTTAAAGCTTGTTCGCAAATGGGTCTTCCAAATGGACAACGACCACAAGCATACTTCCAAAGTTGTGGAAAAATGGCTTAAGGACAACAAAGTCAAGGTATTGGAGTGGCCATCACAAAGCCCTGACCACAATCCTATAGAAAATGTGTGAGCAGAACTGAAAAAGTGTGTGCGAGCAAGGAAGCCTACAAACCTGACTCAGTTACACCAGCTCTGTCAGGAGGAATGGGCCAAAATTCACCCAACTTATTGTGGGAAGCTTGTGGAAGGCTACCTGAAACGTTTGACCCAAGTTAAACAATTTAAAGGCAATGCTACCAAATACTAATTGAGTGTATGTAAACTTCTGACCCACTAGGAATGTGATGAAAGAAATAAATGCTGAAATAAATAATTCTCTCTACTATTATTCTGACATTTCACATTCTTAAAATAAAATGGTGATCCTAACTGACCTAAGACAGGGAATTTTTACAAGGATTAAATGTCAGGAATTGTGAAATTGTTTAAATGTATTTGGCTAAGGTGTATGTAAACTTCCGACTTCAACTTTATATGTATTCACTTGATTAGTGCCAAAATATATGTAGCTTTGGCAGGTTCCGATTGTGAGTTACTGTTCCGAATAGCTAACAGTACTGCTATGTTTGTACAGTGCATTCGGAAAGTATTCAGACACCTTGACTTTTTCCAAATGTTGTTACATTACAGCCTTATTCTAAAATTGATTAAATAAAACAATTGTCAATCTACACACAATACCCCATAATGACAAAGCGAAAACTGGTTTTTATAAAAACTTTTTTTTTTAAACAGATACCTTATAGTATTCAGACCCTTTGCTATGAGACTCGAAATTGAGCTCAGGTGCATCCTGTTTCCATTGATCATCCTTGAGATATTTCTACAACTTGATTGGAGTCCACCTGTGGTAAATTCAGTTGATTGGACATGTCTATATAAGGTCCCACAGTTGACAGTGCATGTCTAAGCAAATACCATGCCATGAGGTCGAAGGAATTGTCCGTAGAGCTACGAGTCAGGATTGTGTCGAGGCACATATCTGGGGAAGGTTACCAGAACATTTCTGCAGCATTGAAGGTCCCCAAGAAGACAGTGGCCTCCATCATTCTTAAATGGAAGAAGTTTGGAAATGCCAAGACTCTTCCTAGAGCTGACCGCCCGTCCAAACTGAGCAATCGGGGGAGAAGGGCCTTGGTCAGGGAGGTGACCAAGAACCCAATGGTCACTCTGACAGAGCTCCAGAGTTCCTCTGTGGAGAAGGGACAACATTCCAGAAGGACAACCATCTCTGCAGCACTTCACCAATCAGGCCTTTATGGTAGAGTGGCCAGACGGTCAGTAAAAGGCACATGACAGCCCGCTTGGAGTTGCCAAAAGGCACCTAAAGGACTCTCAGACCATGAGAAACAAGATTTTCTGGTCTGATGTTTTCTGGTCTGATGAAACCAAGATTCCAACAGGACAACGACCCTAAGCACACAGCCAAGACAACGTAGGAATGACCCAGCCAGAGCCCAGCCTTGAACCCGATTGAACATCTCTTGAGAGACCTGAAAATAGCTGTGCAGTGATGCTCCCCATCCAACCTGACAGAGCTTGAGAGGATCTGCAGAGAAGAATCGGAGAAACTCCCCAAATACAGGTGTGCCAAGCTTGTAGCGTCATACCCAAGAAGACTCGAGGCTGTAATCGCTGCTTCAACAAAGTACTGAGTAAAGGGTCTGAATACTTATGTAAATGTAGGTCGGGGTGCCTTGTAAGGATCCGACGGCGAGCGAGTAAACTGCCTCTTCCATCAATCCTATTAGCCAATGTTCAATCATTTGAAAATAAATTAGATTACCTAAGATTACGGTTATCCTACCAACATGACATTAAAAACTGTAATATATTATGTTTCACCGAGTCGTGGCTGAACGACGACATGGACAACATACAGCTGACGGGATATACGCTAAATCGGCAGGATAGAACGGCTGAGTCCAGTAAGACAAGGGGTGGCGATCTGTGTATATTTGTAAACAACAGCTGGTGCACAAAATCAAATACTAAGGAAGTCTCAAAGTTTTGCTCGCCTGTGGTAGAGTATCTTATGATAAGCTGTAGACCACACTATTTACCAAGAGAGTTTTCGTCTATATTTTTCATAGCTGTCTATTTACCACCACAAACCAATGCTGGCATTAAGATTGCACTCAATGAGCTGTATAAGGCCATAAGTAAACAGGAAAACGCTCATCCAGAGGCAGCGCTCCTAGTGGCCGGGGACTTTAATGCAGGGAAACTTAAATCCATTCTACCTAATTTCTACCAACATGTTAAATGTGCAACCAGAGGAAAAAAAACTCTAGACCACCTTTACTCCACACACAGAGACGCATACAAAGCTCTCCCTCGCCCTCCATTTGGCAAATCTGACCATAACTCTATCCTCCTGATTCCTGCTTATAAGCAAAAACTAAAGCAGGAAGAACCAGTGACTCGGTTAACAAAAAGTGGTCAGATGACGCAGATACTAAGCTACAGGACTGTTTTGCTAGCACAGACTGGAACATGTTCCGGGATTCTTCAGATAGCATTGAGGAGTACACCACATCAGTCACTGGCTTCATCAATAAGTGCATCGATGACGTCGTCCCCACAGTGACCGTACGTACATACCCCAACCAGAAGCCATGGATTACAGGCAACATCCGCACTGTGCTAAAGGGTAGAGCTGCCGCTTTCAAGGATCGGGACTCTAACCCGGACGCTTATAAGAAATCCCGCTATGCCCTCCGACGAACCATCAAACAGGCAAATAGTCAATACAGGACTAAGATTGAATCGTACTACACCGGCTCTGACGCTCGTCGGATGTGGCAGGGCTTGAAAACTATTACAGACTACAAAGGGAAGCACAGCCGCGAGCTGCCCAGTGACACAAGCTAAACCACTTCTATGCTCGCTTCGAGGCAAGCAACACTGAAGCATGCATGAGAGCACCAGCTGTTCCGGATGACTATGTGATCACGCTCTCCGTAGCCGTTGTGAGTAAGACTTTTAAGCAGGTCAACATTCACAAGGCCGCAGGGCCAGACGGATTACCAGGACATGTACTCCGAGCATGTGCTGACCAACTGGCAAGTGTCTTCACTGACATTTTCAACATGTCCCTGACTGAGTCTGTAATACCAACATGTTTCAAGCAGACCACCATAGTCCCCGTGCCCAAGGACACTAAGATAACCTGCCTAAATGACTACCGACCCGTAGCACTGACGTCTGTAGCCATGAAGTGCTTTGAAAGGATGGTCATGGCTCACATCAACACCATTATCCCAGAAACCCTAGACCCACTCCAATTTGCATACCGCCGCAACAGATCCACAGATGATGCAATCTCTATTGCACTCCACACTGCCCTTTCCCACCTAGACAAGAGGAACACCTATGTGAGAATGCTATTCATTGACTACAGCTCAGCATTCATCACCATAGTGCCCTCAAAGCTCATCACTAAGCTAAGGATCCTGGGACTAAACACCTCCCTCTGCAACTGGATCCTGGACTTCCTGACGGGCGTAGGTAACAACACATCTGCCACGCTGATCCTCAACACGGGGGCCCCTCAGGGGTGCGTGCTCAGTCCCCTCCTGTACTCCCTATTCACCCATGACTGCATGGCCAGGCACGACTCCAACCATCATTAAGTTTGCCGACGACACAACAGTGGTAGGCCTGATCACCGACAACGACGAGACAGCCTATAGGGAGGAGGTCAGAGACCTGGCCGTGTGGTGCCAGGATAACAACCTCTCTCTCAACATGACCAAGACAAAGGAGATGATTGTGGACTACAGTAAAAAAAAAGAGGACTGAGCACGCACCCATTCTCATCGATGGGGCTGTAGTGGAACAGGTTGAGAGCTTCAAGTTCCTTGGTGTCCACATCACCAACTAACTATCATGGTCCAAACACACCAAGACAGTCGTGAAGAGGGCACGACAAACCCTATTCCCCCTCAGGAGACTAAAAAGATTTGGCATGGGTCTTCAGATCCTCAAAAAGTTATACAGCTGCACCATCGAGAGCATCCTGACTGGTTGCATCACCGCCTGGTATGGTAACTGCTCGGCCTCCGACCACAAGGCACTACAGAGGGTTGTGCGTACAGCCCAGTACATCACTGGGGCCAAGCTTCCTGCCATCCAGGACCTCTATACCAGGCGGTGTCAGAGGAAGGCCTTCAAAATTGTCAAAGACTCCAGCCACCCTAGTCATAGACTATTCTCTCTGCTACCGCACGGCAAGCGGTACCAGAGCGCCAAGTCTAGGTCCAAAAGGCTTCTCAACAGCTTCTACCCCCAAGCCATAAGACTCCTGAACAGCTAATAATGGCTACCCAGACTATTCAACACTTTTTTGTTGTTGTTGTTTTATTTTACTTTTTTATAAAAAAATTAATGCATTGTTGGTTAAGGGCTGTAAGTAAACATTTCACGGTAATGTCTACACTTGCGCATGTGGCAAATAAAATTTTTCCGTTTTTTATTTTCAATACATTTGCTAACATTTCTAAAAAAAACAACAGTTTTTGCTTTGTCATTATGGGGTATTGTGTGTAGATTGATGAGGGGAAAAAACAATTTAATCAAATTTAGAATAAGGCTGTAACGTAACAAAATGTGGAAAAAGTCAGGGGTCTGAATACTTTCCGAATGTACTGTACAAACCTTTAAATGCTTTATTTGCCTTTGTCAGAAATTACATAATTACACTAACTCTTGCCATTCATTGTGTAACTAATAGTATATTAGGGATTGCATGTCAGCTTCAATGAGGTATTGCATATCTGATGGTTTATTTTTTTCTAAATGTCAATTTTGTGATTAACTATATACAGTGCATTCTGAAAGTATTTAGACCCCTTGACTTTTTCCACATTTTGTTACGTTACAGCCTTATTCTAAAATGGATTCAATTGTTTTTTCCCCCTCATCAATCTACACACAATACCCCATAATGACAAAGTAAAAATAGGATTTTAGAAATTTTAGCAAATGTATAAAAAATAAAAAACTGAAATATCATATTTGCATAAGTATTCAGACACTTTACTCAGTTCTTTGTTGAATCACCTTTGGCAGTGATTACAGCCTCAAGTCTTCATGGGTATGACGCTACAAGCTTGGCACACCTGTATTCGGGGAGTTTCTCCCATTCTTCTCTGCAGAGCCTCTCAAGCTCGGTCAGGTTGGATGGGGAGCGTCGCTGCACAGCTATTTTCAGGTCTCTCCAGAGTTGTTCGATATGTGTTCAAGTTACGGCTCTGGCTTGGCCACTCAAGGACATTCAGAGACTTGTCCCGAAGCCACTCCTGAGTTGTCTTGGCTGTGTGTTTAGGATCGTTGTCCTGTTGGAAGGTGAACCTTCTCCCCAGTCTGAGGTCCTGAGCGCTCTGGAGCAAGTTTTCATCAAGGATCTCTCTGTACTTTGTGTCGAATCATCTTTCCCTCGATCCTGACTAGTCTCCTAGTCTCTGCCGCTGAAAAACATCCCCACAGCATGATGCTGCCACCACCATGCTTCACCGTAGGGATGGTATTGGCCAGGTGATGAGCGGTGCCTGGTTTCCTCCAAAAAAGGAAGTAAGGTAGCTTAGTGGGTAAGATTTGTCATTATGGGTATTGTGTGTAGATTGATGAGGGAAAAACAACTATTTAATCAATTTTAGAATAAGGCTGTAACGTAACAAAATGTGGAAAAAGTTAAGGGGTTTATTTATAAAGTTAATGCACTGTATATTTTTCTCTCGGTCAGTTAAGATTTTTGGGATTTAAATGTATAATCTGAACCAGCAGATGGCGCTATAATATAATATTTCATAATTACCACACCGACAATCCATTGTCAATTGATAATCCCAAATGATCCATAACTTTCCATTTTACTCAGTAGATAAGTAATTATCTAAACGGAACCGCTTACAATTGTGTGTTATCTGAGGAAAATGTAAAGTGATATATATCCTCTCGAGAGATTTTATTCCAAGACTACTTCAGCCTGCCTGTATTTCAATTGGGATACATTTCTGTGCTGTTTACTACAAATTACTATTTGTGGTCCTATTTCAGTGTTTTGAGACAACAGCTCACTTGCAACCTCTGAGCTTCTCGTGATGTCTTCTGATCATTTAGAACATTTATTTTTGTTTTACTACAGAGTGATACTTTTGTGCAGATATCTATATTTTGAACAGAGATTGACATTAATCTATTTTTCTTGAGTTCAATTTATGGAGTTATGTTGTTTAAAACATTTATGTTAAAATGGGTGTTGTATGAGATATGCTCGATGTTATTATCATTACAGTGCATTAGGTATTGTTTGTCAGGTGGTGTCCGCTTGAAAACTAAGCTATGAATCTTTGAGAAAGTGTCTATTGTTGGTCTTTGTGTTACCAAATTCTGGGTTAGAATTGTGACTGCTGTATTTTTTACTTCAAAAGCACAGTTTTGGTTTCTGATGTAGGACAACCTTCCATATAGAATATTGTACATTTCACAATGTTAAGACAATTAAAATTGGAATGGATTTTGTCAAATGCTTCTTGTCACTAAGTTTATTGTTAATTTAACATGTATTCAGTTCATTCACAGTTGTGATCAATGTCCATGAAATCACAAGAGTGTACAGAAAATACTGTGCAGGCATGAAGCATAAACTGTGTCATGTCAGGGGTGATGACATAAACACAGTATGGATATTATCTGTCACTGCCAAAAGAAAACAGCCATAGGCTATGTCTTTTTAAAGTGTTTTTTTTTATGGGATAAATAGCTAAAACACAAATAACAGTAGATCAATGTTATGATAATATTTCAATACTTTATGTTAAAGGTTGAAAATATACATTTCGTTTTTCCAGAGGTCTTATTTCAAACATCGCTGCTCTGGCACCCCAATGGTGGAACAAGCTCCCCCACGACGCCAGGACAGCGGAGTCACTGACCCCCTTCCGGAGACACTTGAAACCCTACCTCTTTAAGGAATACCTGGAATAGTATAATAGTAATCCTTCTACCCCCCCCCCCCCCCTTTACTACCACTGTCTTTTGTCTAAACTAACACCTGACTTATTTCACCTGCTAGCACTGACTTGTTTAAAGAAATGTACTTATTGTGATCGAGATGTAGTTGTCCCTGATTGCATTGACTTTGCTCACAGCTGCTTGTTTGAAGAAGTGTACTTACTGTGATGAAGATGTGGTTGTCCCACTTGTTATCCTAAGTTGAATGCGCCAATTTGTAAGTCGCTCTGGATAAGAGCGTCTGCTAAATGACTTAAATGTAAAATGAACAACGCAATCATGGTAGTAGTTGGTCCAGGGAATCTCATACTCCAATAGGGTAGAGGGTCAATGATGTATATAATCATTGGTTGGTCCTCGGGCTGTCCGTCTAGTGGCTCTGAGGTCCTTGTAACGTTGGGGACGGTAAAGAATCAATGTGATCTGGTGAAATCCTCTTGCTAAATAGTAAACTCTATTCTGCGGTAAAGATGGCGGCGGCAGAAGGGGCGCGCAGTGGTCGGAGCACGGCGAAACGACCCTGAAGGGTTCATATTTCGTAGAAACTCGGACGTGGGGGACTGAACATTCCTGCCACGAGATCCCACGGACCGTTGGCAGAGAGTTTTCAGTGACTTTTGCTTTATTGTTTGAGGCAAGGTGGGTGGATTTCACACCGATACTAGCTATCGAGCTAACAGCTAACGTTAGCGAGATAGCAAGCTAGCTAGCTAGGAGTCGGTTGGAGAAAAGGGTGTTGAGGAAGACTATTCGGAACAGGCCGCTCCATAGTTGGGTGATGTGAATCAGGAGTGTGTAGGGTTGGCTAGCTTCGTCCCGAACATCTTTACACTGAACTGCGGGGATGGGACAACAGGTAGGCCGCGTCGGTGAGGGGGCTTCGACAGGACTCCAACCGCCACCACCGCAACAACACCCGGGCAAGGGGAACAGGGGAAGCACAGGGAGGAGACCCCGGGAAGTCAGCAGTACTGGAACGCCACCAGGCAGGGTTGCTGCCGTCAACGTGCCGGACCCAGCAATTAATATATTCACCCAGCATTCAGGTAGGAAAATACGCATTATTATAACATTGTTTATTTTATCAACTGGTATGTCAAATAATGACGTTAGCTAGTTAAGTTAGTCAAACTGATTTATTTAGCTGACGTTTGCTAGCTACGTGCTAGCTAGTTAGCTACGTGTTAGCTAGTTAGTTTACTGCTAGTCAACTGTGTGCCCGACAACGGCGTTTCAGGACTGCACAGCTGCAAGCAGCAAAAAGGACCGTTCACTTCTATGGCGACCTAGACTCCGAGATGCTTGTTAAACGATTATCTCTGCCACCCGGGATGCAGTGGCAATTCCACTCCATTAACTCACTATGGCAGCCACAACAGTACCACATTTAAGCCTGGAGTGGTTTGCACGTATTGTATTTTACAACATAGTCTACTCAGCTGAAAATTGTTGTGCAAAGTAACTATTTGAATTATGTTTGTGTAAGACATATTCCTTGAGGATACTCTCTTTCATAGATGTTGTAACTAAGGTACTAAAATCCTCAGTGGTGAACCTTGCGATGTAGTAGTAGTGCCCCAGTGGCACACTCACATTGGTGGTCTCTGAGGGTCAAACTGGATATAGGCCTATATACATACATTCATTATGCTGCTATCTAGGCCTGCTATGTGTCAATGACACTCAGGATTTAGTCAAGGCTATCAGTAAGGATCTTCTATGGAGAAACTAGTATTACAATTAGTCAGCAAAGTCCTGCTCCGAGCAACTGTAGAAGTATTTGCTGTTGTGTTTATGTTATCAGGTTCTGTAAGACCATTTAGGGATGCATTATGTTACAGAAGTTGAGGGGAATGTTATTATTCTGTGTCTGACGAATATACTTTATATCCATCCACGATTGCAACAACTATCCAGTCTCTACTGCTTCCATTGAGCTTTGCCTTACCCAAGGGAAGGTCAGTCAGTCTTGCATGGAATCAGATGTGATGGGAATGGCGAGAGTGTAAGGCTCGTCCAGTAGTTGTTTTTGCAGCTCTCTGCACAGGGGCAAAGCGAGACCTGTCACATCTCCACAATTAACCTCTTCAGCTGGAAACGCAAACCTGCAAAGTGCACACTGTCTGTACTTTCAAATGTCCAAGTGTCCTTTTTATAACTGGTGCATAGCCAAGTGTTACCTTGTAAACCCTCACAATATAATGGAAGTCTGAAAGCATTTGTCTGTGCAACTCTCTCCTTGACCGAGCAGGAGCAATTCTAATGTAAGGCTATATGATGCACTTCTATCCTGGCAGTGCCACTGTTGGGTAAAAGCAATGTGTTGTGAAACCATTGGGCCATGTGAGTAAAGTCAGCAGTATGTCTACAGTGTATGTCGAACATGGTTTTGTCTATTCATAGGATTTGACCCCTTCACATCTGGCTGAGTTATGTCACCATGGCTGATTCTAAGGAAGTTATTATTTTGCAACAAAGCCCATTTCCTCCTTTTCTTTACAGTCAGCAAGATGATTTGGCGGTTCTTCCTGGGTAATTCCACAGTGATGCTTAGACTCCAGATTTTTCACTTTAAAATGTAAGACAAACATAAACCGTCTTTCTGTGCTGTCATTATGTTAGCAATCTTTGCATCTCCACTGTTCTTCAAGTAAATGTTTTTTGTAAAATTTTCTGTGGAAATGAAGTAGTCCTTGTGCATAGAGTTGTACAGTTTGTTTAACTTTGCATTCATTGCCCTCCTCCTTTTAGCCGTTTTGTGGTTGTTAGTGTTGAATAGTTAATCCTTTGTATGGTTTGTCAGTTGTAAAAGGCCTAGGCCAATTTTTTCCCCAAATGAAAGTACAATGACATCATGATCATATTGCATTTGATACCGTGGCTATTTGAGATGGATGCCTCAGTCTGTGACCCTTTTGAGGTGTGTGTGTGTAGTACGTGTGTAAATGTATTTTTGCCTGAAGGAAGTGATTCAATGTGGGGACGCACACAAGTTCTTCTGAATCAATGGCCTCTGCATCGCCCTGTCCCCCACAGGCAAGTTCACTCAGCTCGTCCCTGTTGGCCACAATTTCATTTAGGCATTTCTTTATTATTTATTCATTGTGTCCGGCTCTTACAATAAGTTTATCTTTGCAGCGTTATGAAAACCAAAGCCTACTTGGCAATTTGGAGCTGAAGGTAATGGTATCTTTCTGATACGCAATATGGAATCCCAAGAAGGCTTGCATTCCCCCCAACCACATGATGACTTTAGAGTGCTCACCCAGCATAATGCTGATCAAGTGATCTTTTATGGCGCTTGTGTGGAACTATGGCCTCTTATTTGGCTTTGCCTTGGGCTCTCTCTTGTTTGCAGAATTCACAGAAGTGAAGATTTGGCTATCAAGCCCATAAACAGTTCAGCAGGTTGAGAGCAGGTTTCATATACTTGATTAGGAAATAGGCCACATTTACAGTGCATTCGGAAAGTATTCAGACCCCTTGACTTTTTCCACATTTTGTTACATTACAGCCTTATTCTAAAATTGATTAAATAAATGTTTGTTATCGATCTACACACAATACCCCATAATGACAACGTGAAAACAGGTTTATAGAAATTGTTGCATTAAAATAACATTTAATTTTTTCCGCAAGTATTCAGACCCTTTGCTATGAGTCTTGAAATTGAGCTCAGGTGCATCCTGTTTCCATTGATCATACTTGAGATGTTTCTACAACTTGATTGGAGTACACCTGTGGTAAATTTAAATTGATTGGACATGATTTGGAAAGGCACACACCTGTCTATATAAGGTCCCACAGTTGACAGTGTATGTCAGTGCAAAAACTAAGCCATGAGATCGAAGGAATTGTCCGTAGAGCTCCAAGACAGGATGTGTGTCGAGTCACAGATCTGGGGAAGGGTACCAAGAACACAGTGGCCTCCATCATTCTTAAATGGAAGAAGTCTGGAACCACCAAGACTCTTCCTAGAGCTGGCTGCCCGGCCAAACTGAGCAATCGGGGGAGAAGGGCCTTGGTCAGGGAGGTGACCAAGAACCCGATGGTCACTCTGACAAAGCTCCAGAGTTCCTCTGTGGAGATGGTTGTCCTTCTGGAAGGTTCTCCCATCTCTGCAGCACCACCAATCAGGCCTTTATGGTAGTGGCTAGATGGAAGCCATTCCTCAGTAAAAGGCACATGACAGCCCGCTTGGAGTTTGCCAAAGGCTCCTAAAGGACTCTCGGACCATGAGAAACAAGATTCTCTGGTCTGAGGAAACCAAGATTGAACTCTTTGGCCTAAATACCAAGCGTCACATCTGGAGGAAACCTGTCACCATCCCTACGGTGAAGCATGGTGGTGGCAGCATCAAGCTGTGGGGATGTTTTTCAGCGGCAGGGACTGGGAGACGAGTCAGGATCGAGGGAAAGATGAACGAAGCAAAGTACAGAGAGATCCTTGATGAAAACCTGCTCCAGAGCACTCAGGACCTCAGACTAGGGCGACGGTTCACCTTCCAACAGGACAGCGACCCTAAGCACACAGCCAAGACAACGCAGGAGTGGCTTCGGGACAAGTCTCTGAATGTCCTTGAGTGGGCCAGCCAGAGCCCGGACTTGAACACCGATCGAACGTCTCTGGAGAGACCTGAAAATAGCTGTGCAGCGATGCTCCCCATCCAACCTGACAGAGCTTGAGGATCTGCAGAGAAGAATGGGAGAAACTCCCCGAATACAGGTGTGCCAAGCTTGTAGCGTAATACCCAAGAAGACTCGAGGCTGTAATCGCTGCCAAAGGTGCTTCAACAAAGTACTGAGCAAAGGGTCTGAATACTTATGTAAATGTCATATTTCTGTTTTTTATATATATATATATATATATATATATTTTTTTTATACGTTTGCAAAAATTCCTTAACCTGTTTTTGCTTTGTCATTATGGGGAATTGTGTGTAGATTGATTGAGGGGGGAATAAAAAATAAATAAAAAATCAATTTTAAAGAATAAGGCTGTAACGTAACACAATGTGGAAAAAGTCAAGGGGTCTAAATACTTTCCGAATGCACTGTATTTAACAACATCTCTGCTCTACGTGTTCTTTCTCCGCTTGCCTTCATAAAATGGAATGAATTGCAGGGCAGGCAGGACAAAGGAGATCTGCACATGATCCCTGATACATTTAAGATGATTTGCATTAGGGATAAAATTGGATTATATAAATCCACTTTTCTATATCTGCAAAGGCCTCAACAACCAAAATAAATCACACAGTACTGAAAATAGAGTTTTGGAGGCGGCTGTGAGATTTTAACTAATTTAAACCTGATGTGTTGCAGTAATAATGTCCCTTGGTGTCTTATCTGGGTGACTGGGTCCTCTGCCCTACCCAGCATGTGTCACCCAGAGTTGCATCCTTCAGCCACTAGAAGGAGCTCAGTCTCATACTTTTCATCCCTATAAATGCAGGGCAGTTGTGTTCATTTGCATGTTTACCAGGGTGTGTATGCTTCTGCATTTCATAAAGCACAATGATTATGACAGTGGACTGTATATATTCTGGGATGGTTGCTTCATGAATGATTCATCCTTCCCCTCTCTCCATGTGCCTGACTGGTGAAAGCATGAGGCTGGAGACTACAGGCAGCATTTTAATCTTGGTTCTTTTTGACTGCATTAACCGTGCCCTGGCCCTCTCCTTCCCAGTGGAACTCATTCTGCTCTCATTAAACACAGGATTCATCAAAGGAAAGGAAATGATTTGAGTCGACTCATTGGTGTTGCAGATGCTGACGAAACCTCCCATGTGCGCTCTGAAACTCACACACCTATCGGTATATCATGTTACTGAGTTTGTTTACACTACAGAATGGCAAATTATTTACTGTCTCTTCACTCTCTTGTGAAACTTAGATCATATAGGTTCAGATATAACAATGCTGTACAGGGTGGGAAATTAACTTTTTGGTCCACCAGCCACTGTGACAGGTAGATACAAAAATATACCAGACACTCCAGATTTTTTTACGAGCCAAAATATTTTTCCACATTGTTACACCAGTATTCACAAATAACTGATGAGCATGCCTTGTAATATTTCTAAAACAAAAAAGTATTACTAGTAAGAAGTAATTTAGTATATTGCTCAATGCTTTCATTTTTGTCACCCAAGTCTTTTACCCATGTTAAAATAAATAATTTCGATACAAAAGTAAAACTGAAACAGTTTTCCAACTTGGACATTAAGAATCAACAAAGTGCCTGCCCTGCCACAAAATGCTGAGTGATACGACTTTATTATTATTAGTTCAGGACTCTAACGCTAAAAAATTTTTTACAAGGAGTACATAAGTTATTTAGGAGCACAATTAAATTAGTTGAGTCTTACAGTAAATGAATAAATGGTTTTTGGACTGTTCCATGCTCAATCAAGCACAATTTACCCCTAGATATTTGAGTCATTAGATGAGACAAAAATGTTCAGCTGCCCCTTTAAGCGGTGGGCCATTAGTGTGGTAACAGCACTCCTTGTCTGTCAGAGATGATCATCTCTGTCTGCGCTACCAGCAGACAGTTGCAGTAAACTCAAACTAATATTGAAAAACAACCTAGCGTGTGAACAAAACTATGTAACACTTTAGTAGCCTTTCAGGTCAATTTGACCAACTTCTACATTTTGGGCTTTGGATTGTTTTTTAGTTTGGGGCCGGGGGTGCTACGCCACTGCTTATAACTATAAGTTAAGTATAACTAAAAATACATGTAATGTGTCAAAATCAAAATTATATCCAGCTCAGGGCTACAGCTTTGCATTTGGTTTGCTAAGTGGATAGATGTCAAGATTCTTGCTTACAGCAGAGGCATTAAATCCCATCCTGGATCAAGATCCCTGTAGCCTAAATTTGTTTTGTGTGTAAAAAAAAAAAAGAACAGTTTTGACGGTATGAAAATCTGTATACCGCCCAACCTTAACGCCAATGCCAAAATCTACCCGCATTTGGTGTGTGGTGAGTGTTTTTTAATTTCCACCCTGATGCTGTATGAACATTATGATGGTACTGTTGGTTTTCCATGTGGGGGGACTGGTCTATTGGACTGCTGAAGAGGTCTGATTTGAAATGCAAAACCTGTTTAGTGTTGATTGGGTTCCAGGACTTGGCCTGGGTTGTGGCTGACTGCTCTCAGTGCTTATCCAGAGATCCAGGCACCTGGCTTGGACCGTTCAACCTCAGCGGGACTGAGTCTGTCCACCATCACCCTCATCCGAGACTCTGTTCTCTCTGTGCCTTAAGCTCAGCTCAAATACCTCATCTTCATTCTATCTCTACTCATCTTCCTTTCTCGTTCTCTCTCTTTGTCATCTTAGTGGAGTTGAAATTGAGCACTGCTTTTGCCCGGGATAATCCTCTGTCCTCCCTCTTCTTCCCCTCCGGTTTAATCACACACCAGAGTCTGCATTAATCTGGCACTTCATGTGTCGCTGCCAGGGTCGTCTCTATGCTCTCTTGTGTTGAGCAGCAGGGGTGAGACCAAGGAGCTCAGACACAGAAAGGGCCCATTTCTCTCTCAATGGACTGGGATCGTTTGCCCCATTTCAAAGAGAATGTTGTGAGTCACAGAGTGGCTAACCCAGGTGCTATCAAAAGCCTTTTTGATACTGTGCCTTGTGCAGGGCAGATTGGGCGGCCAAGCCCTGCATATGGAAGCAATGGGAATGTAATCTCAGCGAGCTCCGTGTACTATCACAGGAACATGAGACCCACTGAAGTCTGTGTAATCCTCTTCAGCCGGGCCTGAATCCTCATGGTCATTCCAGCAGTCGCTCAGTTAAAGGCTGTCTGTCCTCTCTGCTACAGTTGCAGTTTTAGGATTCATTCTAGTTAGTGTAGCGTAGCCTAACTGTGGAAAAATATAACATATCTAATGGAAGACCAGCTGCTGCTGTACACTGCCTTACAATTTCCATAATATCATGCGGTCTATTGAAATGAGATGTTATATTCTCTGCCGCAGGTACCGCTTGTTCCTGTCAGGCTAATCTGTCTGGACTGTGATTTTGCTTTGTAACTAATGTAATCATCTCTAGGCTTGTATCTCTACACCACACAGAAGGCTCTCTCTGGTCTCTCCACACAGTGCCATGGTGAAAACCTCACCACAACTTTCAACCTCATTAAGACTAGAAATCTCAGATTCAACACATTATTACTTGGAGATAAAACTCTGTATCTTATATCTCAACACACAGACATATTTTTGCAAATAAGTGTAGACAATGAAGTATGCCCAGCTGTTGTCTGGGAAGCTCTTAAAGCAGATATGAGCAATTGTATCATGTCTTACTCTTCACATAAGGAAAAAGAAGACCCATGAAGAATTAGAAATACTAGAACAGAAAATCCACTCCTTAGAAAGAAAACAACATAGTTTAGATAGCATTTATTTCTAACACCCTTCAACAGTTGAACACTGAAGCTTGAATATAACCCAATAAACACCCTATCTGCAGCGATTGCTGCCATGAAATCCAAGCAACAATATATTGATCAAGGTGAAAGTGCAGGGAAAATGCTTGCTTGGCAAATTAAGAAAGAGGAAGAGGAACTAACCATCCATAGCATTCAAACCCCAGATGGTAGCATGACAATGGAGCCTTATGGAATCAACTCAGTCTTTGATACAGTTTGTGATAACATGTTTTAATCTGAAAACAAAAGGTCAAAGGAGGATATAGACAATTTCCTTAAATTGCCAAACTCCCGAAGTATCCCTTTAAAGCCATTTTACCAATTATAAGTGAATCAAGAGAAAATGAATATGGATGGAAATATTGTTGGAGGCCATCAGTCTACAAAATGGGAAATCTCCTTTTAATTATGTATTCCCAGTGGAATTTTTAGTCCCAAATTACTAAAGCCTATGTTACTTATGCTCACAACAGCTCTAGAGCAAAATGAACTTCCCCAGTAACTATGTTTGGCTAAAATCACCTTACTTAAAAAGAAAGATAAGGATCCGTTGTCATGGAGATCCTTATATCCAGTATCACACTTGAATATGGATTGATACTGAAAGAAGCTCCTACGCCAAAGAAGTTGATTGCCAAGTTATATCAAGGGTTGATTGAAACTCTACCTGATGGTTCAGAACCTAATAAGGAAAAAATGGGAAACAGATCTAAAGGAAGAAATTGAGGAGAACCATTGGTCACAGATATGTGAAAATGTTCATACCTGCTCCTACAACGTAAGACATAAACTACTGTAATTTAAGATAATTCATAGGACTTAATACACTCCTGCCAGAATGAATGTAATGTACAGTCGTGGTCAAAAGTTTTGAGAATGACACATTAATTTTCATATACTCCAGAATGTTATGAAGAGTGATCAGAGGAATTGCAATTAATTGCAAAGTCCCTCTTTGCCATGAAAATGAACTTAACCCCCAAAAAACTTTTCCACTGCATTTCAGCCCTGCCACAAAAGGACCAGCTGACATCATGTCAGTGATTCTGTCGTTAACACAGGTGAGTGTTGACGAGGACAAGGCTGGAGATCACTCTGTCATGCTGATTGAGTTAGAATAACAGACTGGAAGCTTTAAAAGGAGGGTGGTGCTTGAAATCATTGTTCTTCCTCTATTAACCATGGTTACCTGCAAGGAAACGTGCCGTCATCATTGCTTTGCACAAAAAGGGCTTCACAGGCAAGGATATTGCTGCTAGTAAGATTGCACCTAAATCAACCATTTATCGGATCATCAAGAACTTCAAGGAGAGAGGTTCAATTGTTGTGAAGAAGGCTTCAGGGTGCCCAAGAAAGTCCAGCAAGCGCCAGGACCGTCTCCTAAAGTTGATTCAGCTGCGGGATCGGGACACCACCAGTGCAGAGCTTGCTCAGGAATGGCAGCAGGCAGGTGTGAGTGCATCTGCACGCACAGTGAGGCGAAGACTTTTGGAGGATGGCCTGGTGTCAAGAAGGGCAGCGAGGAAGCCACTTCTCTCCAGGAAAAACATCAGGGAGAGACTGATATTGGACTGCTGAGGACTGAGGTGTCATGCCAACAGTAAAGCATCCTGAGACCATTCATGTGTGGGGTTGCTTCTCAGCCAAGGGAGTGGGCTCACTCACAATTTTGCCTAAGAACACAGCCATGAATAAAGAATGGTACCAACATATACTACGAGAGCAACTTCTCCCAACCATCCAAGAACAGTTTGGTGACGAACAATGCCATTTCCAGCATGATGGAGCACCTTGCCACAAGGCAAAAGTGATAACTAAGTGGCTTGAGGAACAAAACATCAACATTTTGGGTCCATGGCCAGGAAACTCCCCAGACCTTAATCCCATTGAGAACTTGTCGTCAATCCTCAAGAGGCAGGTGGACAAACAAAAACACACATTCTGACCAACTCCAAGCATTGATTATGCAAGAATGGGCTGCCATCAATCAGGATGTGGCCCAGAAGTTAATTGACAGCATTCCATGGCGGATTGCAGAGGTCTTGAAAAAGAAGGGTCAACACTGCAAATATTGACTATTTGCATAAAATTAATGTCATTGTCAATAAAAGCCTTTGACACTTATGGAATGCTTGTAAATATACTTCAGTATACCAAAGTAACATCTGACAAAAATATCTAAAAACACTGAAGCAGCAAACTTTGAAGACCAATACTTGTGTCATTCTCAACTTTTGACCACGACTGTACACAGAAATGTCACATCTGTTGGAGATTCAAAAAGCACATAGGAACCCTATTACAGTGCATTCGGAAAGTATTCAGACCTCTTGACTTTTTCCACATTTTGTTACGTTACAGCCTTATTCTAAAATGGATTCAATCGTTTTTTCCCCTCATCAATCTATACACAATAACCCATAATGACAAAGCAAAAACTGGTGTTTAGCTATTTTAGCAAATGTATTACAAATACAAAAACTCAGTACTTTGTTGAAGCACCTTTGGCAGCGATTACAGTCTCGAATCTTCTTGGGTATGACGCTACAAGCTGTATTTGTGGAGTTTCTCCCATTCTTCTCTGCACATCCTCTCAAGCTCTGTCAGGTTGGATGGGGAGCGTCGCTGCACAGCTATTTCCAGGTCTCTCCAGAGATGTTAAATCGGGTTAAAGTCTGGGCTCTGGCTGGGCGTTGTCTTGGCTGTGTGCTTAGGGTCGTTGTCCTGGTGGAAGGTGAACCTTCGCACCAGTCTGAGGTCCTGAGTGCTCTGGAACATGTTTTCATCAAGGATCTCTCTGTACTTGGCTCTGTTCATCTTTCCCTCGATCCTGACTAGTCTCCCAGTCTCTACCGTAGGAATGGTGCCAGATTTCCTCCAGACATGACGCTTGGCATTCAGGCCAAAGAGTTCAATCTTGGTTTCATTAGACCAGAGAATCTTGTTTCTCATGGTCTGAGAGTCCTTTACGTGCCTTTTGGCATACTCCAAGCGGGCTGTCATGTGCCTTTTACTGAGGAGTGGCTTCCATCTGGCCACTCTACCATAAAGGCCTGATTTGGTGGAGTGCTGCAGAGATGGTTGTCCTTCTGGAAGGTTCTCCCATCTCCAGAGAGGAACGCTGGAGCTCTGTCAGAGTGACCATCGGGTTCTTGGTCACCTCCCTGACCAAGGCCCTTCTCCCCCAATTGCTCAGTTTGTCCGGGCGGCCAGCTCTAGGCAGAGTCTTGGTGGGTCCAGACTTATTCTATTTAAGAATGATGGAGGCCACTTTGTTCTTGGGGACCTTCAATGCTGCGGAATTGTTTTTGTACCCTTCCCCAATCCTGTCTCGGAGCTCTACAGACATTTCCTTCGACCTCATGGCTTGGTTTTTGCTCTGACATGCACGGTCAACTGTGGGACCTTTTATATAGACAGGTGTGTGCCTTTCCAAATCATGTCCTATCAATTGAATTTACCACAGGTGGACTCCAAGTTGTAGAAACATCTCAAGGATGATCAATGGAAACAGGATGCACCTGAGTTCAATTTCGAGTCTCATAGCAAAGGGTCTGAATACTTATGTAAATAAGGTATTTGTTTTTTTATTTTTTATTAATTTGCAAACATTACAAAAAACAAACAAAAAAGGTTCGCTTTGCCATTATGGGGTATTGTTTAGCTTGATGAGGAAAAACATTTATTGAATCAATTTTAGAATAGGGCTGTAACGTAACAATGTGGAAAAAGTCAAGGGGTCTGAATACTTTCGGAATGCACTGTGGTCCTGTGATAAAATAAAAAAAAGTTGGATAACCAGAATATAGATTTCAGTTGTCAGAGTGAACAAGTAAAGAAATCACAATATCAAACAATTACATCCGATCAGAATTGGATCAGGTAGCGCACAGCAGGGCTGTGCATGGTTGACATTCAGATTTCAGCCTATTTCAATAAATGGGTTATATTTACACAAAGCAAGAGAACAATGTTGACCGAGCTAAGAGCAAAATATTCGGTCAGAATTTGTATTTCTATTTTCTCTCTCGAATTTGGGATTATCTGGGCCAATAGCCAAAGTCTATTTTTATAGGGGACACTCCGGTGTCATGTTATTTTTATAGAAGCCAAAACATTTACATTTTCTCTCCATTTGATATGAATATGAGTTTGCCTATTAAGCAACTCTCAGTTTAATGCATGCTAGATTTCTCCTGCCGTGTTATTTCATGATCAAACAATGAATGAATCTAACGGAGTTCTAGGCTAAATTGATTTTGAATAACCCAAAAACATGGGAGTCCTAAGGTAATAATGATTTATAAAATTGAATGAGAAATTTGCACACCTGATAGCATTATAAGACAGAAAGGATGCATGCGTGCGAACCAAACAACCAAAAGCCTAATCATAAGCATTAACACAAATTAAAGTTATGAGGAGTATTTTCCAAACTATTTTAATAGTGTTTAATGTCCTTAAGTTGCAGCTTTTAAATGGAAATAATTATGAAAATCAGAGTCTATGCGATAAAAATATTTTAGGACAGAAGTAGTGAAATTTCCCAGGTGGAAAAATCTAATGAGTCAAGTTGGGCTGCTACAGCTGAGGAAAGCTTATGGAAGAAATTATGCGTAGTTGGTCTAGGCCTATTTCCATATTATTCTAGCTATGTACAACTTACCTAAAACGTATATAGTAGCCTAATAAGAGGGGAGGATGAGGCCAAAATGTTAATACGTTTATAATTATCCAGTTCTGAAGACAGCTGAGTTGCTCTGCTGCCCATGATTTACAATCCATCACAAGACGCACAGCAAGCGAGGCTCGCTTCGGCACACAGATAGCCAGATAGGCCTAGGCTACTATACATCTCTTTCGTGCCACAGCTCCACCAGAGTGAATTAGGTTATTCGAAAACATTTGGCTCCATCAAATATATTTTGTCAATGTCATGATTCCTTTCATCCCTCCTGTAGCATGTTTTTTGTTGTTGTGTTGTGGTGTTTGTGGGGTGCTGTGATCCAGGAAAAAGCTGACTGGGATAGTTTCTCAGGAACAATGATCCTCCTCCTGCAGTAATGCTGCTGAGCATTGATTATACAGGAAGAAGATCCGAATATCCCTATAAAATGTGTTGAATTGTTTTGCCTGATTCCATTTAGTTTTTCACAAATTCCATTTTCTCTTTTGTTTGTCCAGAGTTCTGTTTTTCAAACAATTTTCAGGTTTTCACTCTCAATCACTTTTTTTTTAATAGAACATCCAATTTCATTGGTTTTCTAAGTCCAAAATGATGCTTAAACCACTTTTGACCCAACCTTGCTCAAACACACCAGAGTCAGCTTATCAAGGTCCTGTTGAGCAGCTGATTTTCTACAGTGTGGTGTGTTCGTGCATGCCAGATAGGCCTAGGCTACTATACATCTCTTTCATGCCACAGCTGGAGCAAAGGCCTGCCCACCCAGTAGCTCTCCTGGGCTCTCCTGGAGGAGGGTTGGCCACCCTGCAACATTACAATTACAACCAAATACTTTTTATGTCTTTATAAAATAATTCCCTCATTCAATGAACCAGAAATCATATGGCTAAGGTGGGCGAGGTATCTAACTAAGATGTTTATCTATTTTTAAGGTTAAAATATTCAGTGTTCGGGGAGATCTTGACAGCATAGGAGTTACTTGTCAATTAAGCTAAGAATATTTTAGAACTTTGTCAGAATTAAATGTTCAGTATTGAATAGAGGAGAATCCTAGAAAATGTTGACCGCTTGAAAGTTTTACAACAGGAGTATGCATCATTGTTTCATCAACTGCGCACCCATATCAACTGCATGTCGGCAGTTGGTGGTTGTGGTTATACACGAGTGCCTGTGGAAAATGATTTTAGGACATTGGACATGACAATGACATTTTAATACATGCTAATAGCTAAATGGTTAACTAGCAAGATAGCCAATTCAAAACAGTGTAGTTTGGCTGGTTATCTGTGCTGAACAAAAATATAAACGCAACATGCAATAATTTCAAAGATTTTACTGAGTTACCGTTCATATAAGGAAATCAGTCAATTTAAGTAAATTAAGTAGGCCCTAATCTATGGATTTCACATGACTGGGAATACAGATATGCATCGGTTGGTCACAAGCCTTAAAAATAAAAAAAAGTAGGAGCGTGGATCAGAAAACCAGTCAGTATCTGGTGTGACAACCATCAATGGCTGTGCGAGGTTGCTGGATATTGGTGGGAACTGGAACATGCTGTCATACACGTTGATCCAGACCATCCCAAACATGCTCAATGGTTTACATGACCGGTGAGTATGCAGGCCAAGGAAAAACGGGGACATTTTCAGCTTCCAGGAATTGTGTACAGATCCTTGCGACAGTGCATTATCATGCTGAAATATGAAGTGATGGCGGCGGATGAATGGCACGACAATGGGCCTCAGGATCTTGCCACGGTATCTCTGTGCGTTCAAATTGCCATCAATAAAATGCGGTTGTGTTTGTTGTCCGTAGCTTATGCATGCCCATACTATAACCACAACGCCACCATCGGGCACTCTGTTCACAACGTTGACATCAGCAAAACGCTTACCCAAACGACACGGTTGTGAGACGGGTTGGACATACTGCCAAATTCTCTAAAACGATATTGGAGGTGGCTTGTGGTAGAGAAATGAACATTAAATTCTCCGGCAACAGCGCTGGTGGACATTCCTGCAGTCAGCATGCCAATTGCACACTCCCTCAACTTTTGACATCTGTAGCATTTTGTTGTGTGACAACTGCACATTTTAGTGGCCTTTTCTTGTCCCCAGCACAAGGTATTCCTGTGTAATTATCATGCTGTTTAATCAGCTTCTTGATATGCCACCTGTCAGGTGGATGGATTATCTTGGCAAAGGAGAAATGCTCACTAACAGGGATGTAAACAAATTTGAGCAAAATAAGCTTTTTGTGCGAATGGAATATTTCTGTGATCTTTTATTTCAGCTCATGAAACATGGAACCAACACTTTACATGTTGCGTTTTATATTTTTGTTCAGTGTAGTTGGACTGTTGTATATCATTATTTTACCTGCTGTGCAAATATCTCTCGCTCTCTCTGTCTCACTCTTGCTCCCCTCCCCTCCCCCTGACAACGTCCCACTTGCACACGCAGGTGATGCACACACCATTACTTTTCCAGGATTTTCACTGCTGACCACTGGGCAAATAACTCACTAACTAGCAATGAATATCAACAAATGTGCACACATGGCACGCTTTGATTAAAAAATGCATCTCGTGACTGCATGATTTGAAAGATCGATCATGCCTGTCAATGCAGGCCTACAATAATTAAACTCCCGTGCACTCTGCAGAGACTGGGGGACAGTGGTCAACACATCACATCCGGAGGACACTTTGAGCCAATTCTGATGGGAGTAGCCACATTTGTGCGTGATTTTTCTTTTTTTTACTTGTCTATTTTGACATCTTAAATCTAATCTGCTTCTTAAACAATTTTTTTTATTTGCCCCGGGCAAGCGTTAATGTCGAGCCCTGACATCAGCAGACCACTTTTGAGGTCTGGGAAAAATAGAAGAAATTTGGATTTTGGGGTGTAATTATCCTTTAATGCAAGGTGCGCACCAGAGACTTTTGTTTGGTTAGCGATGTTTCTGTAGCACTCATGTGATTGCAGAGTTTGCACAACAAATGGCCACTGGATTGATGCAAATAATCATGATATCATTCTACCGGGTAGGCATGGGCTACTTTGTAGTTAACATTTTAATTTCAAAGGTTTTTGGGAAAGCCTTTTCATCACCACCAGAAGAAGGTTATCATTAGCATCATCGCTAACGGCTACACAAAGTGTAGACTACACGTGCACCACACACACAGACAGGGGCTTTCTTGTGCCGTTTTAGAAGGCTGAAGGAAAAAACAAACCACCAATGCATTTTGTTCATGTCATATGTTAACTTGGGCTAATGAATGTCTTTTCAATACATTTAGTTGATTTCCTACTAAGTTTAATACATTGTTGAATTCCGTTTTAATGTTTGGATTCTGTGATTCCGTCCGCATTCTACGCAACACAGATTTTATTGGGCTGGAAGAATATCACCCCATCCGATTGGGCAAGACCCTCCCCAACGCTCTCTGTCTGGCTGGCTGTCTGAGCTGGGCCTCTCCTGGGATCTGCTGGATCTTGTCTTTGTGGTGGATGATGCCAATCATACCACACCCTTCTGCTGCGTCACACAGCCTAGCACAACGGAACTGTAGTCTACATTTACCTCATTTAGCAGACGCTCTTATCCACAGCCACTTACAGATTGGAGTCTACTGCCAGGCCCAACCACATACTTCAGGTTGTACAAACTGAGTGGACCAATGAGCGTCACACGTTACGTAATAGGGGTGCTCTTCAAGTTTTTGCGTTGAACAAAGCAATAGCAGGCACATGCCAAATGCTATGACTTCCTACATTTTCCACTCTTCATTGTTTGATTTGGACGTAAACAATACTGTAACTTAACATTGAAAGATTTAATTTAGGCAATAATAGTCTGCGTTTCGATTTTGTTCACCTTTTGATCAGACGCAAACATCAATAGGAACATCAGTCAGTCTCTGTATGGAATCATTTTCAGCCTCACTCAAATATCAAGTGCATCCAAAATGTTTAAAGGAAAGGCGAGGCATGGCAGAAGGCCTTCCTGTAGTCCAGTGTTTCCAAACTCCAGTCCTCTAGTACCCCTAACGGCACACACTTTTCTGTTGTAGCCCTTGACGAATCAACCTGATTCAACTCATAATTTCATCAGGTGGGTTTGTCCAGGGCTACAACAAAAATGTGTACTTTTGGGGGTACACAATGACTGGAGTTGGGGAACACTGCTCTAGTCCACTACAGAGAATTATATAGACCACCACTTACTGTGTTGTGCGCGAGCCTGGGGGGATGCACTTACTCCACATTAACCAATTAAAGGGCTGTGGTGGGCAGGCGAAGGGCTAGAGGCCCGTTATTAAAATGACTGATTTACAGGCCATTGCTCAGTCTGTAATTGGTGCATGCTTAGTGGAGCATGGGTAGATGAATGATACATGGCATTTCCCAGCACCCTAACGTCTCATTATTTGCTCACTGACATTTATGGGACCAGGATGTAGATGGGTAGGGGGGTTGAGGAGGGGTCCTGCCAGTAAGGCCTATTAGCGCCACTAAGGTGCTGACCAGACCTTAAGGGCTTTGGTGCTGTCCTCTTCCATTACAGTTTGCACAACAACCACCACTACGAAAGCTACTTAAAGCTGTCTGTATCAAACTTCAGCTATTCACCCTAATCTGCCTGATTTAGGAAAAGTTGTGAATCAATTATGTTAATCTTGAGTGTGTGTTTCCTAAATGTGTAGGCCTAATTTTAAATAGTTGGGTGATCAGTGTTCAAGGAAAGTTTCATCATTAGACAGGGCTCGACATTAACGCTTGCCCGGGGCAAGTGTTTTGTTTTGGGGGACAAACAGATTATAGAATGGACAAGTAAAAAAGAAAATCCCCTGCAAAAATCACTATCAAACAATTGGGCTACTCCAATCAGAATTGGTTCAGTGTCGTCCTGATGCAATGGTTTGCTCCCTATCCTCCCAATCTCTGCGGTGGTCGCAAGATGTCATGCAGTCTCAAGATGCATTTTTGAGATCAAATTGAGCCTAGCCGCGTTTGCAGTTGTTGATAATAATTGCTAGTAAGTTATACAATTTTTGTAAAGTAATGAAAATCCTGGAAAAGCCATGCTGTGTGAACAAACTAAATACCCAGCCAAACTACACAATATACACTATATATACAAAAGTATGTGGACACCCCTTCAAATTAGTATATTTGGCTATTTCAGCCACACCCGTTGCTGACATAGACAAACATTGGCCTTACTGAATGGCCTTACTGAAGAGCTCAGTGACTTTCAGCGTGGCACCGTCATAGGATGCCACCTTTCAAACAAGTCAGCCGCCATTTGGTTTCTGGAGCAGTGGAAACGTGTTCTCTGTAGTGATGAATCACTCTTCACCATCTGGCAGTCCGACGGAAGAATCTGGGTTTGGCTGATGCCAGGAGAAAGCTAACTGTCTGAATGTGTAGTGCCAACTGTAAAGTTTGGTGGAGGAGGAATAATGGTCTGGGGCTGTTTTTCATGGTTCGGGCTAGGCCCCTTTGTTGCTGAATGGAAGCAAGTCCCCGCAGCAATATTCCAACATCTAGTGGAAAGCCTTCCCAGAAGAGTGGAGGCTGGTATAGCAGTAAAGGGAGGACCAACTCCATATTAATGCCGATGATTTTGAAATGAGATGTTCGACGAGCAGGTGTCTACATACTTTTGGTCATGTAGTATTTTGAATTGGCTCTCTCTCTAGATAACCATTTGTAGCTATTAGCATGCATTAATGTCATGTCCGATGTCCTAAAATAACTTTCCACCGGCACTCGTGTATAACCGCAAATGGCCAACACGCAGTTGATACGGGTGCGCAGTTGATGAAACCAATGGTGCATACTCTGGTTGTGAAACCATCTCTCAAGCGCTCAAAATTGGCTAGAATTCTCCTCTATTCAATACTGGCCATGTAATTCTGACAAAGTAAATAAATATTCTTAGAATAACCTAATTGACAAGTAACTCCGATGCTGTCAAGATCTCCCCTGAACACTGAATATTTTATCTTACAAATAGATAAACATCTTAGTTGGTTACCTCACCCACCTTAGCCATTTGGGCCGTGGTTCATTTAATGAGGGAATTATTTTATAAAGACATAAAAAGTATTTGGTTGTAATTGTAATGTTGCAGGGTGGCCAACCCTCCTCCAGGAGAGTCCAGGAGAGCTACTGGGTGGGCAGGCCTTTGCTCCAGCCCTACTCAAACACACCACATTGTAGAAAAAAAATCAGCTGCTTAACAGGACCTTGATAAGCTGCCTGTGTTTGAGCAGGTTTGGATAAACGGCCTGCACACCCATGAACTTTCCAGATGGAGGGTTGACAGACGACATGTGTTTTATACAGTAGCCTATCAGAGCAGTATTTTACTTTGTGGAGGGTTAAGTGCCTTAGTCAAGGCCACAATGGCAGGAGATATAATGCATGGGATCAGAGACCAACAGCCTTCCATTGTCAATACCAGCCACCTTTTTGGCCCATGTTGTTAGACAATTTTGTATTTTTGGACAAGTGACTTGAGCGAAGGACAAGTGGCTAAAAAAGTTAATGTCAAGCCATGTTAGAATTGTCTCTCGCTTATTGGGTTGTGTGTGTTGTTCTGTACTTGTATGTCGCCCCATGCTTTTTGGCAGTGCTGTCGAACATAGTGACTCAACTGTCTGGAAGAATATTATTAGCCCCTGCTGTGTTGAAATCAGATTACACTGAAGACTTTTCAAGTTGATACTAAAGGCTTATTCTCACTGAATAGAGTTATCGTGACGAAATTTAAATTTACATAATATGTACATTCACTTTTCAGTTCATATTAGCGACGGGAATGTCACGAGCCAAGAGGGTTCAGTTGACGTTCTTGTTTCACAGCTCAAAAGTACTATAAATGTCACAGTAGCCACAAGCCAGGAGGCTAAGCATTGCTAACTATATTAGGCCTACTACACTCTTAATTATTTCAACAAAACCATATTACAGTCTTGAATAACGCAACAATTCACAAGCATGTCCAGACAACGGGATTATATTCTCGTCTGCACACTCATTCCATTTTAGCTTCAAGACAATAACACAGTTACTGCTAACAACATGTCATCAAGTAATGTGAGCCTATCAGGGCCCCGTGTAGCTCAGTTTAGAGCATGGCGTTTGCAACACCATGGTTGTGGGTTCGATTCCCACGGGGGGCCAGTATAAAAAATGTATGCACTCACTAACTGTAAGTCGCTCTGGATAAGAGCGTCTGCTAAATGACTAAAATGTAAAATGTATAAAAAATGAATGATTACCCAGCTAATACGAATATAAAAGTACAGTAGGCCTACCTTACAACAAACCATGCTTCTTTTATTAATATCATGCAAATCATTAGACTGCATGTGGTAAAAGAAAATTGCGAATGTAAACGTGGGTGTAATTCACCAGGGAGTTGAGAAGTTGAGATGTTTTATATGGAAACCCATTCCCACCACCCAAAAATAAAATGCATATAGAGCATACATACAGTGCATTCAGAACGTTTTCAGACCCCTTGACTTTTTACACATTGTTACGTTACAGCCCTATTCTAAAATTGAGTAAATTGTTTTTTTCTTCTCAGCAATCTACACACAATACCCCATAATGGCAAAGCAAAAACAGGTTTTTAGAATTTTTAGTAAATGTTATTTTTGTAACAATTTTTATATCAGATTTACATAGGTATTCACAACCTTTACTCAGTACTTTGTTGAAGCACCTTTGGCAGCGATTACAGCCTCGACTTCTTGGGTATGACGCTACAAGCTTGGCACACCTGTATATGGGGAGTTTCTCCAATTCTTCTCTGCAGATCCTCTCAAGCTCTGTCAGGTTGGATGGGGAGCGTCGCTACACAGCTATTTTCAGGTCTCTCCAGAGATGTTCGATGGGGTTCAAGTCCTGGCTCTGGCTGGGCCACTCAAGGACATTCAGAGACTTGTCCCGAAGCCACTCCTGCGTTGTCTTGGCTATGTGCTTAGGGTCGTTGGCCTGGTGGAAGGTGAACCTTCACCCCAGTCTGCGGTCCTGAGCGCTCTGGAGCAGGTGTTCATCAAGGATCTCTCTGTACTTTGCTCCGTTCATCTTTCCCTCTATCCTGACTAGTCTCCCAGACCCTGCCGCTGGGGGGGTACCAAAAAATGACTGCATCATTGAAGGTCCCCAAGTACATAGTGGCCTCCATCATTCTTAACCTCTACAGGATCGGTGTCCCGTATACGGGATGGTTGAGCTAATGTGCGCAAATGTGATTAGCATGACTGTTGTAAGTAACAGCAAACTTTCCAGGACGTAGACATTGGGCAGAAAGCTTTAAATTATTTTTAATCTAACTGCACTGTCCAATTTACAGTAGCTATTACAGTGAAAAAAGACCATGCTATTGTTTGAGGAGAGTGCACAACAACAAAACTTATCACGGCAACTGGTTTGATACATTAACCTCTGAAGATAAATAATGTACTTACATTCAGTAATCTTGCTCTGATTTTTCATCCTAAGGGTCCCAGAGATAAAATGTAGCATAGTTTTGTTTGATAAAATCAATTTTTATATTCAAATGTAGGAACTGGGTACAGTTTGAACCCCTGCTGTCTCTGGCTCCACACCCACCCCGCCCAGCCATCTAGATGTGTGAAAGTTAGTGTATAAGCTAATGATCCATCATGTATGACATTCCTGGGAGTGTGTAAACTTACATTTTGTATTACCATATCATTTTTGTATGTTCTCTATAGTTATGTACTTGAAAACGTATAAATTGACCAATTTGGGCAGACTTAATACAAAATAGTCCAGTATTGCAATGCTTCACTGGATCAATCTGAAACTTTGCTCACACACTGCTGCCATTTAGTGGCCAAAATCTAAATTGAGCCTAAACTGCAATATTATATTGTGGCCTTTCTCTAGCATTTCAAAGATGATGTGTTATATTCTCCTACATTAATTTCACATTTCCACAAACTTAATGTTTCCTTTCAAATGGTATCAAGAATATGCACATCCTTGATTCAGGTCCTGAGCTACAGGCAGTTAGATTTGGGTATGTCATTTTAGGCGAAAATTGAAAAACAGGGTCCGATCCTTAAGAGGTTAAATGGAAGAAGCTTGGTACCACCAATACTCTTCCTAGAGCTGGCTGCCCGGCCAAACTGAGCAATTTGGTCAGAGAAGTGACCAAGAACCCGATGGTCACTCTGACAGAGCTCCAGAGTTCCTCTGTGGAAATGGGAGAATCTTCCAGAAGGACAACCATCTCTGCAGCATTCCACCAATCAGGCCTTTTTGGTAGAGTGGCCAGACAGAATCCACTCCTCAGTAAAAGGCACATGACAGCCCGCTTGGGTTTTGCCAAAAGGCACCTAAAGGACTCTCAGACCATGAGAAACAAGATTTTCTGGTCTGATGAAACCAAGATTGAACTCTTTGGCCTGAATGCCAAGTGTGACGTCTGGAGGAAACCTGGCACCATCCCTACAGTGAAGCATGGTGGTGGCAGCATCATGCTGTGGGGATGTTTTTCAGTGGCAGGGACTGGGAGACTAGACAGAATTGAGGAAAAGATGAACGGAGCAAAGTACAGAAAGATCCTTGATGAAAACCCGCTCCAGAGGGCTCAGGACCTCAGACTGGGGTGAAGGTTCACCTTCCAACAGGACAACAACCCTAAACACACAGCCAAGACAACGCAGGAGTAGCTTCGGGACAAGTCTCTGAATGTCCTTGAGTGGCCCAGCCAGAGCTCGGACTTGAACCCGATCGAACATCTCTGGAGAGACCTGACCTGTGCAGCAACAATCCCCTTCCAACCTGACAGAGCTTGAGCAAGAACTGCAGAGAAGAATGGGAGAAACTCCCCAAATACAGATGTGCAAAGCTTTTAGCGTCATCCCCAAGAAGACTCAATGCTGTAATCGCTGCCAAAGGTGCTTCAACAAAGTACTGAGTAAAGGGTCTGAATACTTATGTGATATTTAATTGTTAAAAAAAAATTATACATTAGCAAACATTTCTAAACCTGTTTTTGCTTTGTCATTATGGGGTATTGTGTGTAGATTGAGGGGGGGGGGGGGTTTAATCAATTTTAGAATAAGGCTAATGTAACAAAATGTGGAAAAAGTCAAGGGGTCTGAATACTTGCCAAATGCATTGAATCGGTTATGTTTCTTCATTTGTAGCATTGTGTGGCGATTTCCATCTATCCACCTTGCTGAGATCAGCACAGTAGGGCCGTCAGCAAACGTGTGGCGAGCTGGCATTTGACCCAAAAGCGTTGAAAAGAGGGACAAAGTACTGTTGTTTAGACTGATTCACCTTGTGACTTCTTTGACAGGATTTCGTTTTCATCCTTCCTAGGACCAGGAGTTAAAACAACAAAATACAAATGACCTGATTCAGGAAAGATCTGGTCACATTCACAGCCCATCTCAAAAAACATTTCCCAGCTAATTTATTACTATGTCATACCAGGAGTTTTACCTGGTTAGGTTAGCCAGGAAAACAATTTCCTCCCACCATTCATTCTATTTGTATGATCAACTATCTCAACATTTTGACTTGCGTAGTTTGACTTACACATCTAAAAATGTATTTGCATATCTCAATTTGAGATAGTAGGCCTATCGACCTTTCTATTTTTTATTTTAAAACATATGGTGACAGGAATGGGTTTCCATAGTTTTATGTGGCTCAGTGCAGCCGGCAGGCGGCAGCTACTGTCACAATTTCAGAATGTAACCGGCTGTTGCTGCAATTTCAGGTTAAATCAATAAAAACAAGTCTAAAATATAAGGAGAATATTGATACATTTTAGCCGTTTTCAAAAACAATGCTCTGCTATTACCATTTATACCGTAGTAGTGTTGAGCTCAACGAGACGGGTGAGTGTCTGAGTTAGTGCTCCAGATGTGATAATTTATCAAGTTTACACAACAGTATGGTCTCTCGAAAATATCAATTTGCTATCGTCAATGTGAAAACAGTCTAATGCTCACTTTGCCTGGAGAGGTAATACATTTAAGGATGATCCACTTTTCCTAATCGAACAAACCGCTAGAGATGGACTCCCCACACTTGTGATTTGATGTGAATGGTGACATTGTGTGTCCTCTCCTCATTAACAACAACAGATGGCTGCTGCCAACTCTGCCACTCAGCCTCTCCACTAGACTACTTCATGGGGATCTCCGTCTGTACCACTGCCCTCTACAGATTTGAGTTGAAGTGGCAGTGTCCACTGCAGTCCATGTCTGTTCAGCTAAAGGTTTGTCAGCCTGTTCTGACCAACTGTTCCTCTGGCTAAAAGCCTGTCTGTCTGTCTGTGTGTTCATCTCATTAATTTGTCTTGTGGTGTGTTGTGTACCTCCATCAGTGACATTGTCTTAACTTATTGTTAACATATCGTCCAGCTCTCTCTCTGAAAGCTGTGATCATTCAGGAGGTATTTATGGCCATGATGTTGCTTTGTTTTGCAATGGGGCAATAAAATATTCCCAGGCCAGCGGAGGGTTGTGCTGCATAATATTGCATGTGGTTTAGGTGGTGTCAGTCGTTGTAATAGGCTAACTGTATTACACTGACTGAGGCCTGGTAATGTTTTGTATTAGACTAGGTAGTGTGACAGGGCACTGTGAAATGATTCACATGTGGTCCTGTACAGGGATTGGGAGGGTGCAAAGGTGGCTGGTTCAGCTGCCACATGCCTGGACAGACCTTACTAACAGCTGTGGGAGCGGCTGGGGCGGGGTAGGTTGTCCAGAGGGAGTCAGTCTTTCTCAATATGCCCATTGAGCTGAAGCAGGGCTGGAGGGGCAACACTGTCTCAGCTGTCTGGGGCTGTCATGGCCAACTCCCCGAGTCCCTGCCCCCAGTCCTCAGCCACCCTCCGCACCAAAGGCACACACCCATACTGGCACTCTGACAGGCACACGACGTACCTCATGCATGACATGCCAACTGGTGTGGATCAATCTGAAGATGTCCACAGCCTCACTGAGGAATAGTCAGTAGTTGTAAAATGAGGCCTGAGGCTTATGCTTTGCCAGACAGTGGTTGTTGTTGGTTAGTGGTTCATATTTCAGATCAGCTATTTATTTTCTATGATTGTGTTGAATGAGTTTATTCAATGATCTGTGAATGAGTTTGGATCAATCAATCTTATCCTTAGATGATATAGAAAATGGACTGAAATTGAATTAATACATAGAAATGTGGCCATTATCTGACGGCAACTATTTAACACTTCATAAGTTGAATTTCAAATGTTCTTCAGCTCTCAGTAGGAAAGAGGCTTGAAGGTGACTATGTATAAAAGTATTGCGGCCTGCACTCTGTAGTGTATGATGAAAGTGTGATATGCTGCAGCAGTGTTGTTCTGACATGAGGCAATCTAGGCCTTGTAGCAGTGCCCTCTTGCCCTCCCTCCATCCCTCCTCCTCCTCAGTCTGTTCAGCCTCTCCCTAGAGGCTATGAGTGGGTCTCAGCACGTGGCACTGGGGCCCTCTCCCATAGGACCACTAGAACGTCTATCTGCTGTGGACCTCAAGACTGCCCCTACCCTACCCCACGCTCTGTTCTGTTCCTAAAGGGGCCTCCACCACAACTCACCTCCCCAGTGAGCTCAGCTTTCCTCTGTCTGACACACACAGCAAACCCCCCTCTCTCTCCCACAGTGGTCTTTCGCCACGGAGAACCATGATCATGGATTTACTTCCCTGGACCGGCCTTGGAAAGTTTGACTTCTGAAAGCCACATCAAAAGCTGAGAGTGGAAGCCTCTGGGTTGAAAAGCAAACCCAGCCCAGCGGGAACCTATTAGTAGTGCTTCAGACGCCCTAAGTCACTCAGGGTGAATAAATAAAACGTGTGGGGGGTCTCAGTGACTCCCTCATTCACTGCCTCTGTGGAGAAGTTTAGAGAGAGGGAACTGGTCAGACGTCTGTCTGTCTGTGGTACTGGGAGTGCCCTGGCTGACTGGGAACAAAGTGGAAGATGTACTGGGAACTGTGGCTGAGCCAGTTGACGGCGACCGACCTGCAGCATATGCTTGTGGGGAACAAAGGTGGGAGAACATTACGTGTAGACGGGGCAGGGTCACACCTGACGTCTTGGCCACTTTAGTCCTCAGGAGATGTCTTGACAGATTTACTATACTGCTTCCATGTGGTGTACTGTGTATTGACAGAGTTTGCTTGCTGAATATTTTGAATGGAGCACTGCATACTTGAGTAGTTTGTGTTTTAGAATGGCGCACTGCATACTTTAGTTCAGTGTGTTTCCTGTTTTACTCCCCATTTCACACGTTCCATCATTAGGCTGGATTTGGAGATCTGGGCTGTTTTTCAACTATTTGGTTCAGATGCATGACTTCATAGTTGTTGAGGCCAAGCTGGAATTCAACTCAATCTTGCACAGTGTGTATCCTGACTTATCGGACCCTATTGTTTTTTTATGTCTGTGTAGAACATCATGGTTAAAAGGAAGTGTAATAGGAAGTAATGATGCCTTTCAGTAAATTATTTACTGGTAACCATTTAGCTACTGACCACCACAGACTTCTGATGCTTCCAGTCACTTACTGTAAATGTATGACTTGGGTGTAGCCAGCCAGTCATTCTTTTGTTTTATAGGCTACATGAATGAGTTGATGTTTGCTTTTTCATCTAAGGAGAAAAATGATCTTCCGCCAATAGATTGCTCTCACCATGCCCACTCTCAACTTTCTTTTTTAAAGGCTTCTTTCATCCTCTCCCCTCTCCTTCACTGTCTTTATTTCACTCATATCCCTCTCTTCCTGGCAGTCAGTAAGCCCCATTCAGCAGCTGCCCAGGCATGATGTAGAGGTTGTTGGCAGCTGTTGAGGAGCCTTGTGAGTGAGGCTCAGGCATGTTGTGTGGGCGTGGAGGCCCGCAGTAACTTTCCGAACACGCCGACAGACGTAGCCCCTCCCCGCAGCTCCTACACTCTTTATATACAGGCGGGGGGGGTGGGGAGAGAGAGAGAAGCCAAGTAGAAACTTAATGTAGGATCTAGTCCTCACATCTCAGATTAGTGTGCGTAGAAAGTGAAGTGAGCAGAGTGGACAGGCAGAGTATGTATTTGAGGACCCTTCAACCCAGCAGCAGTTTTGAGGAAGAGTGGGTTAGGCTGACCGGCCGGCCCTATACTGGGGCAAAGGATGTGGACGGGCCTAGACTCTCAGGTAGCTACTCCTTCAACCGGGTTCTTTCTGTCTGTCTATTTGGGTAGACTCAGGCTGCCTATTCATTGGACAGCTACTGATATTATGTTGGCACTGGTAAATGGTAGTCTTATTTCAAATTTGATTTGAGCCGATTGTTAAAGGAACAGAAGAACTGATTGTGGCAAAACATAAGTGGGCGATAGGAAAGGGATGCTGGTTTTGGGTTCTCTAAAAGACAGACTGCATTTGTTTTGTAAATTTGTGTGCGTATGTGCTTTGTTAGGCATACCTGTGGCACTGTTTAATCATGTGGTTGATATATGTTGAGGTGAGATTTCCAGAGTTTTTAGGCAGCTTGACTTCTCTGATCCACTCACCAACCACTTTCTTTATCCATCCCTCCCTGTCCTCTCTCCCTCTCTCCAGAGGCCCTCCACCGGCCCTTCGGCCTGGACTCTGCAGCATTGACGGAGGCGGTACGCTGGAGCTCCAAGGAGAACCTGCTGGGTGCTGCCGAGAGCGATCCCAACCTCTTTGTTGCACTTTATGACTTTGTTGCCAGTGGCGACAACACGCTGAGCATCACGAAAGGTATGTACTCTGAAAGAGCTTTTTATCAATAGGCTTTCCAAACAGATACCCTGGTTTCATTTCCTCATCCTGCATCATCACAAACCACTCCTTTATCGAAAGATGACTCGCTCCCAGAGGTATGGGGCCCCTACATTCTGCAGGGGAGGGCAGTTTTTACTCTAGAGATTTCCTCAAAGTATGGTACCATTGTACCATCCAGTGAACTATATTTTTGTTTATTCCAATTCCTTTGTTCTACTTTCTCTTTGTATTTAATCCGTGTCCCTGCGGATCAAACTGGGTAACAAGCTTAAAATAATATTTGTGTGAGAGCGTTAAATTAACTGATATAAAAGCATTAAAGCAATATCTTAATAAGCCGATGCCTGCCTCCACAAGTCGCCCCATGGCTGCTGCCTGAGATGAGGCTAATGCTTAGACTGTGAGTCACTGAGTGCCCAATGGAGAGGCAGGCAGGCCAGCCCTCCCACACCCTTGTTTGGCTCTAATGCACATTTAATGTGGAATCCTTTCAACTGTAATAATAACAGGTGGATAAACCCAGCAGTGGGTGATCAGAGGGACTTAATCACGGTCTCAGATCAATGCCATGCCTCAGACCAGTAATGTCCGCCACCGGCCGCCTGACATTCACTGTTTCCACCCGGAGCCAGCTCTCTGGCTGACCACGGTGTGTCGCAGAGGAAACTGTGTAGTGTGACTGGTTTGGCTGGCCCAATGTTGTTTTTCTGCCTCCGTGGCTGTCCAGTGTCAATATCTATGGCCTCTGTGGCACCAGAGGGTATTGAGTCTGCAGCTCGCTCGGCTTAGCCTGTGATGTACAGAGGGCGAACGAGTAGGAGGATGAGAGAGAGCGCGAGAGGGGGACAGTGAGAAGAGAGGATAAGTGGAAGAAAGCTTGGCGCAGTCCCCTCTCCAAGCTGTACCATAACATCTGAATGTCATTATCCTTTCATTGGGAGCAACTTTGAATGGCTACAGGGAGCTTCCGGACAGCCAGGGAGTGTTTCAGTTCCACAGCCACACAGCTCCTATACAGTACAGTACTGCAGTCTCTCTGTCTCTATGCAAGAGGCACTCCTCCAGTCTCCACTGCTGACCTCATAGGAGGCAAACAATGCAGCAGACCAGGTCACTACATGCCCTGCCCTACCTTTTGGCACCGCAGTAAATGATGCATCAATGGGGGCTATTTAAAGCCTATGGAGGAGTCAAAAGCGTCAAGCTTCAATCGGTGCTAATGTCCTGAAGTGGCTCTGAATGTTTAAAGATGTCCTTTTACCTGACTCTCTCCCTGTCCCTCTCTGCCCAGGTGAGAAGCTAAGGGTGCTCGGTTACAACCAGAATGGGGAGTGGAGCGAGGTGCGCTCGAAGAACGGCCAGGGCTGGGTGCCAAGCAACTACATTACGCCCGTCAACAGCCTGGAGAAGCACAGCTGGTACCACGGGCCTGTGTCGCGCAGTGCAGCAGAGTACCTGCTCAGCAGCCTCATCAACGGCAGCTTCCTGGTCCGGGAGAGCGAGAGCAGCCCAGGACAGCTGTCCATCTCCCTGCGCTATGAGGGACGCGTCTACCATTACCGCATCAACACTGCTTCAGAGGGCAAGGTAGCTAGGGGTCTGGGACCTACAGATGGTCTGTCTCTCTTCTCTCTTTAACTTCTCTCTCTGTCCTCTCGTCTTCCATCTCTTCACTTTTGTTGTGAAACTGCTTTGTCCCTGCTAATGTCTCTGCTCTGTCTTTTTTGGCCGTCTCTGGTTCCTCCCCATGGTGCTGCTGTCTCTGTCTGTCGTACACATGAATAACCATAACCCTGTGTCTGTCCCAAGGTGTACGTCACGGCAGAGAGCCGCTTCAGCACCCTGGCCGAGTTGGTCCACCACCACTCCACCGTGGCCGACGGCCTGGTCACCACACTCCACTACCCGGCACCCAAGTGCAACAAGCCCACAGTCTATGGTGTGTCACCCATCCACGACAAGTGGGAGATGGAGCGCACCGACATCACCATGAAGCACAAGCTGGGTGGGGGGCAGTACGGAGAGGTGTACGTGGGAGTCTGGAAGAAATACAACCTCACCGTCGCAGTTAAAACACTGAAGGTTAGTCTGTTCTATAGATTGGTGGTGTGATTTGGATGTCGCCTGTAAGATCTCTCCATCTAGTGTCTCTATTTTGTAAAATCATCTATGGGATCATGTAATATGAAGGAGGTGTGGTATTTAGTGGTGGTTGGTCACCACCTGCTGGTTGAATGTTGTATTACATCAACATGAAACTCGATGGAGGCAACGACTACTGCCAGACTGGAGATATGTTCAATCACAGTTTAACTTGTTTTGTTCACCTTGGTATCCTGGTACGAAGATATTGAATAAATCCAGTGAATATTGACCTTTCTGCTTGTTTGACTTCCAGGAGGACACTATGGAGGTGGAGGAGTTCCTGAAAGAGGCAGCAGTCATGAAGGAGGTGAAACATCCCAACCTGGTGCAGCTGCTAGGTCAGTGCTGCTCACAATACAGCTCCACTTACTAACAGCACATGGCATTTCTACCGGCTGTTGGGTTTCCAGGCTCTGAGGCCTGAGTCTAACCTCTGTTGGCTTGCCTCTGTCCAGGTGTGTGTACGTTGGAGCCTCCCTTCTACATCGTGACAGAGTACATGCCCCACGGCAACCTGCTGGACTACCTGAGGGAGTGTGACCGGGAGGAGGTGAACGCTGTGGTGCTGCTCTACATGGCCACGCAGATCTCCTCCGCCATGGAGTACCTGGAGAAGAAGAACTTCATCCACCGGGACCTGGCGGCCAGGAACTGTCTGGTGGGAGAGAACAGCGTGGTGAAGGTGGCTGACTTTGGGCTGAGCAGGCTGATGACTGGGGACACGTACACAGCCCATGCCGGAGCCAAGTTTCCCATCAAGTGGACCGCCCCGGAAAGCCTGGCCTACAACACCTTCTCTATCAAGTCTGATGTGTGGGGTGAGTTAGAACCAGATTTTCAAGCACTTCACATGTACTAAATCAGTCAACATCAGTGTGAGCGTGTTTCTCATCCTATGACGGTCTCTCGTCCCTCAGCTTTCGGTGTGCTGCTGTGGGAGATAGCGACGTACGGTATGTCTCCGTACCCAGGTATTGACCTGTCTCAGGTATACGACCTGCTGGAGAAGGGCTACCGCATGGAGCAGCCAGAGGGCTGTCCACCTAAGGTCCACGAGCTGATGAGGGCCTGTGAGTATGGGCACTGCACTCAGTCCACACACTGTACCACCAACACACAGTCCCTCACACTATCATCCATTCACTTATAGCTATGTAACCTAAATTGTCCATGGAGTAAGAAATAACATGACCTTTATTTTGGTTTGCTATCAGGCTGGCAATGGAGCCCGTTGGACCGACCCTCATTTGCAGAGACCCACCAGGCCTTTGAGACAATGTTCCACGATTCTAGCATCTCCGAAGGTACTTGTACGACATACAGTCACATTACTACCCTTAAGGCTTAAACATGGTCGGATACACTTCCCCCTCTTGGAGGCATTTCGCTCTGCTGCCTGACTCCATTCATTCCTGTCAGTTTTGGCACTAAAGAGCACACATTTGTGGATATTAGGGGGAATGGCTCTTAATGGTGCGTAAACATCTCTGTAGGGCCTTTTCATAGTGGTACAGCATGCCTGGTGCCTCAGGGAGAGACGGAGGATGATATTAGAGTGAGGAAAGGGCCCTGTGTAGCTCAGTTGGTAGAGCATGGTGCTTGCATCGCCAGGGTTGTGGGTTCGATTCCCACGGGGGGCCAGTATGAAAAAAATATATATATATATGCACTCACTCTGGATAAGAGCATCTGCTAAATGACAAAAAAATAAATAAAATAAAATGTAGAAAGGGCAGGCTGAACTGAGGTGTGGGGAATACAGGGATACTGCAGGGCTTTCAGATAAGCACTATAAACTCTAAGCATTGGTTTCTGCATTTATTCCAGTTAATGAAGTACTACTATTTCTATGTGTATAACGGTCTAATGTAAATGTCCACGTAATTAAGCATTCCTTTCCTCTCCCATGGCTCCCTCTCTCTGCAGAGGTAGCAGAGGAGCTGTGTAAAACTGCCGCTTCTGGCCACGGTCCGTCACCGCACCCCTTCAGCCACGACATGCCGCTGCTGCCCTCCAAGTCGCGCACACTCAAGATGCACGCGGAGAACAAGGAGAACATCGAGGGGGGTCTGGATGGCAGACAGGAGCCCAGCACACACGGCCCCTCAGGTACCCGCCTTGCCCGCCGCCATGCCCGCAGGCTGAGGAGAATGGCTGCTGTGTACCTGGCAGACTGAACATCACTGGATCACCTTACCCATCCCTTAAACGCACCACTATCTTATCTCAGTGTCCTTACACAATCACAACACAGCTCCTTTAGCATCATATATAGAGCTTTCCTCATAATTTATAAAGAGTTACTGTAATGTCACTTATCTAGCCTCATTGATAATATGCAGTGGAGACTGTTGCCATATCCAACCACAACACTTAAAGGTCCAATGCAGCCGTTTTTATCGCAATATCAAATCATTTCTGGGTAACAATTAAGTACCTTACCTGAAAAAATTTGTCAAAGGGATACAAAAATAGCTTCTTGGCAAATAACTATTTCTCAAGCAGCAATTTTGCTAGGATTGTCTGGGAGTGGTCTTAGTGGGGAGGGGAAAACTAGTTGTTATTTTCAGAGAGGTTTGGAAGTCTCATTGGTCTATTAACCAGGCAGGCCAAAACTCCATCCACTAAAACAGGCTGAGATTTCAGGCAGTCTTTTCAAAGAGCTCTTACACTAAAAGGGCATTATCGTTTTCACAATTTCACAGTATTATTCAAAACTCATAGTGTGGAAATATATATAAAACACAGCTAAATCATGTTTTTGACTGCACTGGGCCTTTTAAAGCATTGCATTTGGCCAAATACCAGATGCAGGGTTTAGATGAAAGGCATTCTCACTCCTCTCCCATATATAATTCACCATTGAGGATCTGCATGACTTTATAAACCACATAATCTCCATCAAATCTTCTTTCCTGACATGATTAGACAAGGCTGGGTAAATAGGCCTGTTTGTACTCATCTGTATTCATGTCTGTGTTCATGTTTGTCACTCATCTTTCATTTGTATTAACATAATGATTGAGGATGTTGAATTCTAATCCTCTTGTCTCTCCTTGTTGCATCCTACACACACAACTTACATATAACACATACAACTCTAACAAACACGAAGAATGACTGCATATGTACCAATACCTGAATTAAAATTGGCTGACCCACAAGAGTATTTTGTATGGTTTTTGAAATGTTGTCTTTCATGTTTTATGTGCAATCAAGTGACAATAAAGTGTTTTTATTGCATGTTGTGTTCATGCGGAAAAAACAAATGCAATCTATGTTCCCGTCAGTCCTTATACTCACTCCTTTCTCACACCATTTAATCATCCCCATGATACTTCTCCACTACCAGTATGATTGATCAGTGAACACACAATAACAAACACAGCGTAGTTTCTAATTGTATTAATCGTATGTCTGGGATACACATGGTATACACCGTCCAATGAAATGCTTAATTGCAGGTTCCTTCTCGACAATGCGTAACATACATCCCTAAGTTAAGTCGGGATGATGAAGCATGAGTGGTGGTGACAAAAGGGAGGTGGCTTCCTGCCATGCTGACTCAGCTGCCTGGCTCACTGTGGCTCTCATCAATTAAACGTATAGAGCAGCTTCACATCCCTAGTACAAGGTGGCACCACAAATGTATTGAAACAGGAATGGCTCTGGAGAGAGAGAATATGCCGGTTGTCAAAGCAAATTGGCAGCCAGCCTATGAGATTCACCAGTTTGCGCTAATGCAGATTGACGTTGAATAATGGTGTTATTAGTGTTGATAAAAGAGGCTGCAGCTCTGGTACCTGTTTAACTCAATGTCCTCTGTTCTCTGCAGGTCTGGCAGCCACTCTGCTGGCAGGGGATGGCCGGTCAGGCAGCTCTCCTGCTCTGCCTCGGAAACAGAGGGACAAATCCCCCAGCAGCCTCTTGGAGGACTCCCAGGAGACCACGTTCACACGGGACCGCAAGGCTGGCTTCTTCAGCTCCTTCATGAAGAAGAAGTCTCCCTCATCCCAGCTGCAGCAGAGCCTGCCCATGCCGCCCAAGAGGAGCAGCTCGTTCAGAGAGATGGAGACCCAGCCTCACAAGAAGTATGAGCCCACGGCTGGCTTCAGTGTCCCTCCCCTTCCCCAGGCTGACGGCCTGGGCTTCTCACCGTCCCATGGAGAGGGGAACCACGTCCAGTCACGCTGCTGTGGGGCCACTTTTGGACAAAAGTCCTCTGCCAACCACATATCTGGGGCCCCGCCCTCGCAGGTGGGCAGTAGCAGCAGCTGGGCAGGCCTGGCAGGTTTCTTCACCCCCCGCCTCATCAAAAAGACCTTAGGGCTACGGACTGGCAAGTCCACTGGGACCGAAGAGGGGGGTGGGGGGACCAAGCCATTCCCCAGGTCCAACTCTACCTCCTCCATGACTGCAGGGCTGCCTGACCTGGAGAGGATGGCTCTGACTTTACCCAGAAACCGCAATAAACCTCCTCTAGAGCGCACTGCCTCCACCACCTCGCAGCCTGAGAACGGGGCAGCACAGACCTCTGAGACCCTGCTCCGTAAGATGGATGAGGGCACAGCTCAGATCAGGGACCGGCCTAAAGCCAAGCTGCTTCCCCGAGGGGTGGGGGGGAGCTCTGGGGGGGTGAGGGCACCTGGGGTTGGGAGTGAGGCCGATTTGGATTGTCACTCGGGGGCTCTACGGTGTAGGGAGGGTCAGGAGGCAGGAGGACAGGACCGACAGGGATGGACGTCCCCCTCCAAAACAGTGGGATCAGGCCCGTCGGCGGCACCACACAACCACAAGGTTCCAGTGCTGATCTCGCCCACACTCAAGCATAGCCCGGCCGATGTGCACCTGGTAGGGATGGACTCTCAGGGGAACCGCTTCAAACTGCTATCGGAGCACCAGGCAGACCGGGACCGACCACGACTGGTCAAGCCCAAATGTGCTCCCCCTCCCCCTCCAACCCTGCGCCTCATTGGGCACTCCTACAGCGGGGATGGAGAGGAGCAGGTCGTAGGGGCTGTGGAGGTCAACGGTGATGGGGTGAAAAGACCGGGACGAGCAAGGGAAGTGGGAACAGGGAGACCATCAGTGCCACCACCACAAGTGCCTCCACCACCTTCAGCCTCCTCCTTTTCCTCTGCCAACAACACTAACACTACCCCCACTAAGATGGCCAACGGTGCCACCATCACTGCTTCTTCCACAGCCCCCTCTGGTGGCTCTAAGCCTCTGCGTCGGACTCGACAGCAGGCTGAGCGGGTTCAACCAGAGAAGATCAGTAAGGAGGCTCTGCTGGAGTGTGCCGAGTGCCTGAGAGGTGCCCTCCACAGCAGCCCCGAGCCCTCCTCCAGCAGCCAGGTCCTAGATGCTGGCCACCAGCTGCTAGACTACTGCTTTGGCTACGTGGACTGCATCCCACAGATGCGGAACAAGTTTGCCTTCCGGGAGGCCGTGGGCAAATTAGAGCTGAGTCTGCAGGAGCTGCGGGCATCGTCCTCCTCTGGAATCGGAGGGGCATTCAGTGGCCCAGGACCTAGCCCTGCTCTGGACAACTTGCACATCTGCATCAAGGAAATCAGTGATGTGGTTCAGAGGTAGCCATCGGACCCTGTCAAAACATTTTTCTTTGTATTCCCTTTTTTATGTTTCTGGTTGTATTAACATTTTGGGGACCGAGAACAATCTCAAAAGTACCTCAGAAAATCACTACAAATTGGATATCTTATTGTTTACAGTGGAATCTTTCTCAAAAATGCCAGTGGAGAACACTGATCTAACCTTTGTACATAAACATTGTTGATACCAAACTAGATGTGGTTCAATTTACACCAAGTAACTGTTTTGCCCCAAGTTCAAACTTTTCCACCAGGTTTTAAGGCCTTTCTTTTAACCGAATGTGGAGTAAATCAGCCAGGTATTCAGTCCCAGAGTGTTGGTAAAGAACAAAGTCAGTTTGCATATGTGTCATAGTCATCATAGCCATAATTATTCTCCACTTTGTTTCTTGGCTGAGTTACTATCTTTGGTTTATTCTCCTGGCAACTATGAAGAGTTCCTGTGACAGGAAGTCACTGTTCAAAACTATTGTCACCTGGAAAATAGATGAGTGTTCCACTTAATCAGGTCTACTTTCTGCCATTTGATTTGGTTTGATTATTTCTGGAATATTTTCACTTAAAATCGGAATGGAAAATGTGAGTATTTTAATATTTATGTCCAAATTCCCTTGCACATTTATCTAAAATGTTCGGAGTTTATGAGAAGAGTGAGGCGAGCGCAAGGTAGCACATGGGCAGGTGGTTTGGGGCAGTGTTTCTGTGTCCTTGGACAGTGTTGAATTCCCTGTGGCCCTTTCCCTCACTGCCTATAGATTCTTAAATTATTGAAAATCTGCAAATACAGCCACTCCCTGACAAAATACTAATCTCAACGCAAACTGCGGTATGTCTCTAGCAAATGAGTGATTTATTTGTACATTATTTGGTTTTAACTTTAGAATGTCTTTATGTATGAACTTGAATTTAAATTAATTATAGTTTTTTATTAAAAGCACAGACATATTTTTAAAACGTTATGTAAATATTTGCTTAATTTCATATCCAGGAAAAGGTTTAAGGTCACGTTTGCTTGGATAAGTATTTGACTATGAAAATAAACATTAGTAGAAAGTTTATTGCAGGACTGAGGCCCCCAACCCCATCTGAACATCTGCAAAATGAATGTATTTTTTTTTCTCGATCATGTAAATGTTGGACCGTACACCTGTAAGAGTTTTGTTATCATCTTCCTTTGAGAAGATGAGGTGTTTAATCTGTTGAAGTTCTCTGGTCATTTCAATACCAACATCAGTGTTCTGTTTTTGATGAGCACTTTGGGGCCACATAAATGAGTGAAGATGACTAATATCCCTTTTAGACGCTTTTTGATCATCTCTACGCAAACATTTCCATTTCATATTGTTGGAAGTCATTTCATCCTGTTTGTTGTATTGTGCACAAATAGCAAGTGTCACCCGTGCCTGCAATCCTTTCTCTATAATAATTTGGCTAATGTATCAAGCAATCAAAACAAAAAAAGCTTGCTTATAACGGTGTGTCCCTCGACTGAAAATTCTCCTAATGCCCACTTGAGATGTTGGAACCGTTGGTGTACACTGGATAAAGCCTATGAAGTAGTAGACATTGATTGGTATATTGCATTTCGTCTTAGTATAAACTCTAGTAGTGCCATTTGACATCCAATCTTTTTTCACAGTTCATTCCATGTCTGTTCTGTGGTACACAACCTATCTAATCCAGCAGATGAGCTTCAGTGTCTCTGGTCATTCAAACGTCGTCTTGACTAATAGGATGTCATGAAACCAATTGTTTCTTTACACTGTGAGGTTCCAAATTATATAAAGGTATTTCTTTTTATTTTCTTGCTACTGGATACAGCAATGTTTTTCCAATGATTCATGGTGCCTTTTGTGAAATATATTGTATGTATAGTGCACTACTAAGTCAAGAAACGGATATACAGCGACGTGTAATTGTAAATATCTTGTGCTTTGGTTTTCAGATGACACATTTTGCCATGAGATTGTGGCCAAGTATAAATATCACTACAACATACATTTATATTACTGGGAGTAAATTAAGAGTCTAACTTGAAAATAAAATGTGCAATTTGTCTCCTATATTATAATAGATGGACTGATGGTCAAATACAGCTTGTTCTTGGTCTGATAGTGGTCCATACTTGTGATCCCATATAATTCTGTCTCTGACAGTTGCAAAATAAGTGTTTTATTTCCAACAAACTACACAAACATGAGTCTGGTGCACTTCCCCAAAGCTGCTCTGTAGTATTAAGGATCTGAACTATTAAACTCTCTGCATCCTCCACTTGCTGTCTGTGAAATTCTTAATGACTGATTACCAATTTGGCCTTCCATTATTTTGCCTGTCACCCTTGCTTATTTATGCTTAGAACATCTCTTTCTTATGCTTTATTGCCAAACTGCTCAAGTGAGACGAGTATCCCATAGACTTGTGATTGTCTCATTTGTTATTGTTGGCGCAAGAGTGTAATGATCAAGGCTTGTCACGCTACGAGAATTAGTTTGCAATGATTGCAATAATTTTGCTAACAATTTATTTCATTTTGGTTCATTTTGGTTCAAGTGCGCATCAATTAATTTCTACCCAGTTTGTGTTGATGATGAAGCTATTTGTCCTTTATTTATTGTTGCTGTATTTATGTTGTACGTCATGTTTTGGATCCTGCAACTTTTCTGTTTGATCTGAACAGTGCTGAAGAAATAGTATGTACGCATCATATACCAAAGGCCACTTCCTCTTCAGTTCTATGAGTGCAATGAGAATGGAATACACTTCATTTTGAAAATGTGAATTTAACAGTGATAAAAATGGCAGAGGTTAACATATTAACTTTTTTATTTAAAGCTCACATAATACTATTTAACTGTGAAGTTCTCCCTAGCCATGTTTAAATTTGATGTAAATAATAAATATAATGTTGAACAGTTCTAAGGTCCATTTATCTTTTTGATTTGTGAAAATTCTAAAGATAAATAAAGAGAGCGCAACCTCAAGCCACCAGCTCAATCCTTGCCTTGTGTTAATCAGATTAATACATCTGAATGACCTGTGATGCATTTACTATTCCTCAGAAGGTCAATATTTAAAGTACACTACTGTAAATAGAATATAATTAATGGGAGGAAACTAATGATATTGATTGAAACATGATTATAGCCCAGGGGCAGTTAGGGGTTGCATAATTTTGTGGCATGTGATTCAAACCTTTCTTAATTTAAGGCACATCCTGACCCTGGCATTAGATTATATCGCATCTGCGCCTGGAACTGTCATCTGAAATATTTTAATGCGACCTTCCTCCGTTACATACCTTTTTAATTTTGCTTCAATAAACTGTGTATTAGGTTATCAGTGATCATTTTAGTGGAGGAAGGGTGTCTGTTTTGAGTATTTGAACATGGCCATTGAACTCAAAGTCATACAACGGATGTGTGCTGAACCGGGGTACTATTTGCTAAATACTTGCAAACTATGTGAGTATGAACTTTATACTAATCATATTAAATATTTCAAATATACAACTGTATTTGGTATATATTTTCTCTGTTAGGCCCACTCATTTTGCAAATGCATTCTTCTGGATAATAAAATAAAATCTGGAAATATTTCATGGATAATGAACAGATACTGATAAAAAATTTCAGCAACTGTACTATGACATACTTTTTTCAAGCATGCTACCCCATATACTTCATGCTAGGGGCCCACAAGGCCATGCACATACTCATTATGTAGTACTTACTAAATAGTATGGGAGCTATGCCATTTTGAACATGTCCAATGTATTTGAAATCATGAGTGCACTGCAACCTGGCATAATGGCCCAAATGAAGATATAGGCCTATAGTGTTATAATCATGTGCACCTATGGAACATAAAATGAGAAAGCAAAATTATAATTTAAAATGTTTCACAATCTGTCAGCTGTTAAGGATGCTGTCAAGTCTTGCCATCCCGTGACGTGGTAGAAACGTTTTTGTCCATACTGACTCCTCCCCCAGAATATTGGCCAAGTGTAAAGATGGCGTCCATCATGGAGGGACCGCTGAGCAAATGGACTAACGTCATGAAAGGTTGGCAGTATCGCTGGTTTGTTTTGGACTACAATGCGGGTTTACTGTCATACTACACGGTGCGTATTTCCTTGTACTTCATAATGAATACGCGGATAAGCTCCCGGGTCCGGTAGTATTATTTGCTAAAGCTTGTCAAAACCGAGTGCTGGAAACGGGACAGCGGCCTCCCTGTTGGTGCTTTCAAGACAACTGGGAACTCGGGGGTCAAATCATGACGTACGTGAACTTCAGGTTGGAAAGTCGGAACAATAGAAAGATGCCCGAGTTTCCGACTTGGAATTCCGAGTTCGATGACCGTTTTAAAACGATTTTTCTCAGTTGGATTTCGTTTTTTCCCGTCTTGAACGCACTGAAGTCAGAGATTTCCAGTTCCCAGTTGTTTTGAACGCGCCATGTGTGCCGGGAGTTGCGAATCTCAGCTGTCAGAAAAGGGCGGGGACTTTGCGTGACAGATTCATTATTGACCAATCATATCCATGCCAGATTAGCAACTAGCAAATTAAATGCCAGCATTTTCTGTACTTCCTGGAATGATGCGGCCGTGTTCTTCCCTTGTTGTTTGTCTGCAACATTTTCTATCTATCTTTCTATCTAGCTAGCTATCTATTTTTCATGTCCATGTTTTGCTGTCAGTTAGGCTTCAACACTGTTGATTTTTCGAGACATTTAAAGCAACGTAGCAGGAACAATTATAACAATGTCAGCAAAGGGAGGAGACAAGGTTATTTAGCTAACTCATGTTAGTCAGCTCATTGAGTTAACGTTAGCCAACTAGTCAAGTGAAGTAAATACCTAGCAAAAAAAATGTGCCTGCTTAGTCTGCCTGCGTAACAAAAATGTATAGTAGACTTCACCGTTTTGGTCTGCTGTCACCAGAGGCAGAGTTAATGTTAGCAGATATCAAATCACATTTTATTGGTCGCATACACATATTTTGCAGATGTTATCGCAGGTGCAGCGAAATGCTTATGTTTCTAGCTCCAACAGTGCATTAATACCGAAAAATACAAAACAATACACAAATCCTCCCAAATCAATAAATATCAGAATGAGCAATGTCAGAGTCCTGAATTTAAATATATATGTATATGATATACACTACCGGTCAAACGTTTTAGAACACCTACTCATTCAATGGTTTTTCTTTTCTTTTTACTATTTTCTACATTGTAGAATAATCGTGAAGACATCAAAACTATGAAATAACACATATGGAATCATGTAGTAACCAAAAAAAGTGTTAAACACAATCAGGCCTCCACAATCCCCCGACCTCAACCAAATTGAGATGGTTTGGGATGAGTCGGACCGCAGAGTGAAGGAAAAGCAGACAACAAGTGCTCAGCATATGTGGGAACTCCTTCAAGACTGTTGGAAAAGCATTCCAGGTGAAGCTAGTTGAGAGATTGCCAAGAGTGTGCAAAGCTGTCATCAAGGCAAAGGGTGGCTATTTGAAGAATCTCAAATATAAAATATATTTTGATTTGTTTAGCACTGTTTTGGTTACTACACGATTCCATATGTGTTATTTCATAGTTTTGATGTCTTCACTATTATTCTGCAATGTAGAAAATAGTTTTTTAAAAAATAAGAAAAACCATTGAATGAGTAGGTATTCTAAAACTTTTGACGGGTAGTGTATATAGACAGTATATGAATAGAAAAGGTGTGTACATCAGTAGTTATATAAGAAGTGGGTAAAACCGTATGTGAACATTATTAAAGTGACCAGTGTTCAATGGCTAGGGTAGCAGTCTCTAAGGTGCAGGGTAGAGTACCAGGTGGTAGTCGGCTAGTAACATTGCCATCCCTCTTTTTTATAAATTTTTTTTGCTACCTTATCATTGATTGCACCCTTCATAAAGCTACATAGCCTGCCGAAGATGGCACTATTATGCCTTTACATCGTTGACAACCTAAAGCCATTTCGTTCTACCATTTTCAACAGCCTGACCCTGCCACTTTGATGGGTTAACTGAGGGATGGGGCTGGAGAAATTTAACCACTGTCAAATGAATAGAGGACGCATACAGGTGATGCGTTGGTTGGGAATTGTGGGCAGGTGATTGTTCAGGCTGTGAGTTCCCTGCTGATAATGGGCTCCCGCCTATCTATGTCACAATGGGATGCCGGACTATCGCGCCTCAACGTCTGTGGACTATGATTTACGCTTTAGGCATTATAGCTAAGTCAAGAATCATTGGTCATATACACTCAATGGCCAGTTTGTTAGGTATGCTACCCTGTTCACGTAAATGGTTCGCTTCTACAGACAGTGAGTCAGGTGGCCATGGCTTGCTATATAAAGCTGGCAGACAGGCATCGAGGCATTCAGTTACTGCTCGATTGAATGTTAGAATGGGCAAAAATAGTGATCTATGCGACTTTGAGCATGGTATGATCGTCGGTGCCAGGTGCGCTGGTTCCAGTATCTCAGAAACAGCCAGCCTCCTGGGCTTTTCACGCACGACAATGTCTAGGGTTTACAGAGAATGGTGTGACAAACAAAAAACATCCAGTCAGCAACAGTCCTGTGGGCAAAAACAGCTTGTTGATGAGAGGTCGAAGGAGAATGGCAAGAATCGTGCACGCTAACAGGTGGGTCACAAACAGGAAAACAATGGTGCAGTACAACGGTGTGCAGAACGGCATCTCGGAATGCATAACTCGTCAGTCCTTGTCACGGATGGTCAGCAGAAGACCACACCGCGTTCCACTCCTATCAGCTAAAAACAAGAAGAAGCAGCTCCAGTGGGCACGCGGTCACCAACACTGGACAATTGAGGAGTGGAAAAACATTGCCTGGTCCGAAGAATCCCAGTTCCTGTTGCATCATGCTGATGGCAGAGTCAGGATTTGTCGTAAGCAGCATGAATCCAAGGCCCCATCCTGCCTCGTGTCAACGGTACAGGCTGGTATAGTAATGATATGGAGAATGTTTTCCTTGCACATGTTAGGGCCCTTGATACCAATTAAGCAATGTTTCCATGCCCCAAAGAATAATTCAGGATGTTCTTAAAGCAAAGTGGGGTCCGACCCAGTACTAGATGGGTGTAGCTAATAAACTGGCCACTGAGTGTATATGACCATTGAACAGAAGGAACATCATGAAAATAATATGCTCCACTGTGTCCCATCAAACTATCTCACAGGTAGCCACAAATATGCCCCTTTTACTGTCATTCACAAAGATGGGAAGGTTTCACGATACAGGGAAACCCAGTATCCCAATCTCATGCAAGTCAAACTAAAGGTAACTGCCAAAATAAAGGAAACACCAACATACAGCGTCTTAAAGGTTGAGTAAGTAAGAATCTTGTCCACAAATGTACCCACGTTTCTATTAGGCCTATATGTAAATAGTTTATGATTAGCGAATGTAGTTATTTTGTTAAATACTTCTCCCTATTAGTTGAAATCTATTTTTTTCACAGCCATTTTAGCTGTTGTGCTAGCTGTTCGGTCGGAACAGATTCACAAATCATGGGAATTTGTTGCGCTGTACAGACATCATCTCCCTCCGAGGCAGGTGTTGCTAGGCAACCCCCTGCACTTTCCTGGGCAAGCCTGCTCCCTCCGTGGCTAAAGCCAGTGTGCGAAATGGGATAACAAATGTTTATGCTATGAAACAAAATAAATACTGCACTCTGACCAACAAAACTTATTTGCTAGGTTCATGATAGTGTTGTTAGACAAAGCAAGGAAAGAGAACTTCAAAACGTGATGTAGTTTTATTTGAATTTGCAGCTGTTGTTGGTAAGTAATCTGCTAGCTTCTGATATGACTGATTGCATCTGTAATAGGGCGTTGGGCCACAACATGCCGCCAGAAGAGCTTATATATATATACAGCTCTGGAAAAAATTAAGAGACCACTACAAAATTATCAGTTTCTCTGGTTTTACTATTTATAGGTATGTGTTTGGGTAAAATTAAAAAAATATATATATTCTATAAACTACTGACAACATTTCTCCCAAATTCCAAATAAAAAATATTGTCATTTAGAGCATTTATTTGCAGAAAATGACAACTGGTCAAAATAACAAAAAATATGCTGTGTTGTCAGACCTCGAATAATGCAAAGAAAATAAGTTCATGTTCATTTTTAAACAACACAATACTAATGTTTTAACTTAGGAACAGTTCAGAAATCAATATTTGGTGGAATAACCCTGATTTTCAATCACAGCTTTCATGCGTCTTGGCATGCTCTCCCACCAGTCTTTCACATTGATGTTGGGTGACTTTATGCCACTCCTGTCGCAAAAATTCAAGGAGCTCGGCTTTGTTTGATGGCTTGTGACCATCCATCTTCCTCTTGATCACATTCCAGAAGTTTTCAATGGGGTTCAGGTCTGGCGATTGGGCTGGCCATGACAGGGTCTTGATCTGGTGGTCCTCCATCCACACCTTGATTGACCTGGCACATTGTCCTGCTGAAAAAACCAATCCTCAGAGTTGGGGAACAATGTCAGAGCAAAAGGAAGCAAGTGTTCTTCCAGGACAACCTTGTACGTGGTTTGATTCATGCGTCCTTCACAAAGACAAATCTGCCCGATTCCAGCCTTGCTGTAGCACCCCCAGATCATCACCGATCCTCCACCAAATTTCACAGTGGGTGCGAGACACTGTGGCTTGTAGGCCTCTCCAGGTCTCCGTCTAACCATTAGACGACCAGGTGTTGGGCAAAGCTGAAAATTGGACTCATCAGAGAAGATGACCTTACTCCAGTCCTCTACGGTCCAATCCTTATGGTCTTTTGCAAACCTCAGCCTGGCTGTTCTTTGCTTCTCATTGATGAAGGGCTTTTTTCTAGCTTTGCACGACTTCAGCCCTGCCCCTAGGAGCCTGTTTCGAACCGTCCTCACCGTGCACTTCACCCCAGCTGCCGTTTGCCATTCTTTTTGTAGGTCACTTGATGTCATCCTACGATTGTTGAGTGACATTCAAATTAGTTGGCGGTCATCCCGGTCAGTAGTCGTTTTTGCCCTCTGCCGGTCCGTATCTTTGTTGCCCCCAATGTCTGCTGTTTGACCTTGTTCTTATGAACCGCCGTCTTAGAAATTTTAAGGACGGAAGCAACCTGACGCTCACTGTATCCCTCTGCCAGTAAAGCCAGAATTGAACCCTTCTTTTCCTCACTCAAAACTTTCCTTTTCAACTCTTTTGGCATGGTCCATAGTTATTACTTATGAGGTACTATTAACACTTTTTTTTGCCATCCAGCTGGTCCTATTGCAAGAGGATAGTGATGACCACAGCAGTGGTTTTTATACTTTTCCTCGTTAAATAAGATTTGGTTCAGGTGATCACCTAATCAGTACCTAATTTAGTAGAATGAGGTGTGCCTGTATTGGAATTCAACAGACACTGGAATAGAATGGCTGTCATACATGTAGAGATGCTGATTTAAGTAAAATTTGCAGTGGTCTGTTAATTTTTTCCAGAGCTGTGTATATATATAATTATTTTCTTTACATCGCTGCAACTCCCCAACGGGCTCGGGAGGTGAAGGTCGAGTCATGCGTCCTCCGAAACATGACCCGCCAAACCGCGCTTCTTAACACCCGCCCACTTAACCAAGGAGCCAGCCGCACCAATGTGTTGGAGGAAACACCGTTCAACTGACGACAGAGGTCAGCCTGCAGGCGCCCGGCCCCTAACCCGGACAACGCTGGGCCAATTGTGCGCCGCACTATCGGACTCTCGATCACGGCCGGTTGTGATACAGCCCGGTGCCTTAGACCGCTGCGCCACTCGGGAGGCCCCGCCACCAGAACAGCTTCAATGCGCCTTGGCATAGATTCTACAAGTGCCTGGAACTCTATTGGAGGGATGCGACACCATTCTTCCACGATAAATTCCATAATTTGGTCACAGACTGTTCTCTCTGCTACCGCACGGCAAGCGGTACCGATGCACATAGTCTGGAACCAACAGGACCCCGAACAGCTTCTACCCCCAAGCCATAAGACTGCTAAAATGCAAATCAATTTATAACATTTTTGACATGTGTTTTTCTGGGGTTTTTTGTTGTTATTCTGTCTCTCACTGTTCAAATAAACCTACCATTAAAATTATAGACTGATCATGTCTTTGTCAGTGGGCAAACGTACAAAATCAGCAGGGGATCAAATACTTTTTTCCCCTCTCTGTAAATACCTACCTCGATTACCTCATACCCCTGCACATTGACTTGGTACTGGTACCCAATGTATATAGCCAAGTTATTGTTATTCATTGTGTTTATTCCTCGTGTTGTTCTTTTTCTATTATTTCTCTTTTTTTCTCTCTGCATTGTTGGGAAGGGCCCGTAAGTAAGCATTCCACTGTTAGTCTACACCTGTTGTTTACGAAGCATGTGACATACAATTTGATTAGATTTTTGTTGATGGTGGTGGAAAACGCTGTCTCAGGCGCCGCTCCAGAATCTCCCATAAGTGTTCAATTGGGTTGAGATCTGATGACTGAGACGCGCACGCACACACCATTTAAACCCCCTATGGTCCTTTGCGACCCGTCTTTCAAAGTCACTGAGATCTATTCTAGCCATGGTAGCCAAAATAATGGGCAACTGGAAATGTTTATATACTGAACGAAAATATAAACGCAACAATTTCAAAGATTTTACTGAGTTAGAATAAAATCAATAAAATGCAATTGTGTTTGTTGGCCGTAGCTTATACCTGCCCATACTATAACCCCACTGCCACCATGGGGCACTCTGTTCACAACGTTGACATCTGCAAACCGCTCGCCCACACAACACCATACAAGTGGACTGCGGTTGTGAGGCGGGTTGGACATACTGCCAAATTCTTGAAAATGACGTTTGAGTCGGCTTATGGTAGAGAAATTAACATTCAATTATCTGGCAACGGCTTTGGTGGACATTCCTGCAGTCAGCATGCCAATTGCATGCTCCATTCAACTTGAGACATCTGTGGCATTGTGTTGTGTGACAGAACTGCACATTTTAGTGGCATTTTATTGTCCCCAGCACAAGGTGCACCTGTGTAATGATCATGCTGTTTAATCAGCTTCTTGATATGCCAGACCTGTCAGGTGGATGGATTATCTTGGCAAAGGAGATATGCACACTAACAGTGATGTAAACAAATGTGTGCACAAAATTGAAGAGAAATAAGCTTTTTGTGCGTATGGAAAATTTCTGGGATCTTTTATTTCAGCTCATGAAACATGGGACCACACTTTACATGTTGTGTTTATTTTTGTTCAGTGTACATGATCCTAAGCATGATGAGATGTTGTAATTTCTTAATTAACTCAGGAACCACACCAGTGTGGAAGCACCTGCTTTCAATATACTTTATCCTTCATTTACTCGTGTTTTCTTTATTTTGGGAGTTACCTGCATCTGCTGGCACTTAACAAATTCAATATGACCCTACACTGAACGACCGTAATAGGGACACTTTTGGTTACGGTGAATGTCATTTATAGCCTAAGTGCCAGTCTTTGTGCTATCATGTCAACGTATTATCAATCATGGGTATACCAAACGTTTGGCTAGACAATGAGCAATGGACTTGGCAAGAGCACAAACAGATCTGGGACCAGGCTATGTCATACTATAGCTATGTCATACTTGCAGATGATATGCAATACTAGGAAACTCACAATTCTGTCTTGCAGTGATTTTTACCAGAGAATCTTAGCTTGCTATCTACATGTATGATGTTCCAGGAACTTTCCACTGATAAAGTTGATAATGAATAAACTTAAACTTGGAGTGGAAATGTGTGTGAACGGAGTATGCGGATATAAAACAATTGTATAGTATGCTTGAAACCTAATTTGTTCTTGTTCATTTTCAGTCCAAGGACAAGATGATGCGTGGCTCTAGAAGAGGCTGTGTGCGTCTCAGGGTAAGGAACTGATTTGGGTTGTTGACCATGCTCATTAGCCTATGTGCTTAGAGGGACAATTTGCACCCGCTGAATAAGTAGCTATTTTCCTAACTAGCCTAATACTGTTCTGTTGTTGTAGGTGTTCTTTGGCAATACAATACAAGGCTATTTAATATAAGCGCTTTCTAGAAGTTTGTGAACATATTGCCACCAGATGGCAGCATTTGATGTATTACTTGTACTTGGAATAGACACTAACAATAGTATTTTAATGAAGCGTTTCCTAAAATGGATCCTAGCTGGCCCATTGTAACCATTTTGTTATTTCTATCCTCAAGGAATTAACCATTATTATATTATTATTAACTTAATTTAGTAGCAAAGCGATCAGAGATCTGCTTTGACTTTGAACTGCAGCTCAAACAGAGGTTTTACTTTTAAAGTTTAAACAAATAGTTAGATAGATTGAAATGTCTTGGGGGAAACCTGTTTGGTATATTTTTGTGTCAAGGCTAGATGAAGCAGGATTTGAATTCTTTATCCTAATACTTTTATGAGTAGAGGTGAGAATTGGGAAAACATACCATCTTTAATTCAGTACCCACAATTGAAAAACGCATTTTAATAACCCATTTAGTGTAAGAGTATCACGTGCGAATATCATCATGTGCGTAGGTGTCTTTGTTTTGTTTTTTTAACCTACGTTCTGGCAATAATTCGAAGGATTAGCACAACCCGATGTCAGAATTTGTTTATTTTTGCCTAGAGACAATGTTCACATTCATGTAAAAAAGACCTTTCGTAGACATCACACACCACACACTCAGCTGCTATCCACAGCTTTGAGAAAACAACAGTTGGCTAGATTCTCTAGCATGCTAAATTGATACCCCTCTTTTTCTTGTTGGTGGGTCAGATGATTGATAATGGAATTAAGAAGACAACATTTCTTATGACTTTCATCTGTTTTGTGCTGATTTTGAAGGTATATGAGCATTCGCATGTTAGTGTTGTCAGGTATAGTGAACATATCTTACTCTGAACAGCATTCTCCTAGATTCATATACGTGTACAAAGTCTGACCTTACGTAGAGTTTTGTGTGTTGTAATGTTTGGGAGTTTAGTCTATCTACTATAAAAAAAAGTGTCTAGCATAAAGTTATTAACTTGCAAGTGTAGCCTGGTTGCATATTGAATTGTGCTATACATTGACTGATTAGTAGCCTAGTTGAGTATATTTCTTCCTTAGTACAAGTTTTAGATAGTTGGGACAGTACTTGTGGATTTACTTATGAGGTGATGGCATTTTCTTCTAGTCCTCAGACACACACACAGGCTAAATGCACACCACATGTATAAACACACACTCAGCCTAGGTTACATTATTTCTAGCCTAATTCTACTCATGGCTCGTTGAATGCCCGTTCCTCATTTTGTACCAGTGCCTTTGTCTCTCTGTGTGAAGCCAGCAGCCAGGGCATTGTCTTTTAATGAGTCATCACATAGTGGTTCTCTGTGATAATGGACGCCTACACCTCACCCTCAGTACATGGAAAGTCTTAATGCAGATTTGTGGTTAATTATATTATACATTTTTGACTTAATTAAAAGATAAGCATATGCCTTTCTTTTATTTTAATTTTAAAGGTTGGTTTTGACTAGCAAGCAGGTTTGAGATATACTGTTGCTAGGTGCCAAGCCACAAACAGTTCTGCAGTGATTTTCTTTCCTTCCATGCTGCTGGTCCCCAATGTCTGTCTCCTCTCTACCTGTTCCTGCCTCTCACACTCCACCCAGACACCCGCTCCTCTTTTCTCCCATGCCTCGGTGGGTTTTTGATAGAGCGTGAGCAGGAGAGGGGGATGGTGACGTCTCACTGCCTCCTCTTCCTTTTTGGTTTCCCAGGGAGCTGTAATAGGAATCGATGACGAGGACGACAGCACATTCACCATCACTGTGGACCAGAAGACTTTCCATTTTCAAGGTGAGTCTCTTGTTATTTTCTTTTTCCTCCCGTCTCCCTCACCTCCCACTCTGCTGACTTCCCTGTCGTTTGGAGTGAATCTGTCAATGCTGCATACGGCCGGCTGCTCGCATATAGGCTCTCTTTGTAGTTTGTTCTCTCTCTCTCTCTCTCTCTCTCTCGTATGCTCTTTCCTGCCTTTTTAAAAGGAGGATTATTCTGTCGGTGCGCCAACACAAGCAGACACACATCTAGGCATTTGAATTGCTCGTCGTCTCTATGTGGAACCTTCCTTTTCATCAGCAGCATCTGGCAGCTTTGCAAAGTAGAAGTGAAATGGGTAGGGGCTAAAGCAAGATTTATTCCACACCAAGATTATTCTGTAATGGAAAGAAGCGAAGGAGGCTCTTTTTTTTGGGAAGATTACTTGCATTTTCTACCGCCTCTGGGAATAAAACAAATACTGCTGAGCTAAAAGCCGAGCTATCTGCACTGCCGCTCCCCACCCTGAACACCGACACTTCCCAGAGACAGGACTGGCCCCCTTTCCCAGACACCCCTCACCCCACCCCTTTCCCCCGGACAGCAGCTGCACCGTCCGTCCACCCAGCGGACCGCTCTCCTCCAGGTCTCTAACCTCCTCCACCCTGTCACAACCCCATCCTCATGCCTCCATCCCCCCCACTCCCGACACAGCCACCACTACCACCACCAGCACGTTATCCACGGTGGGCCCACCTCCACCTCCTTCATGCCATCTCCCATTGCTATGTTCCGAAACTGTATGCTGTGGTTCTACAATAGGAAGGGTAAGGAGATGTCTGCATGCTGGCCTCTGTTAGCAGGTCGAAGGGCATGACTTAGTGAAGCAGTGATAGTAGCCTTTTCCTACGTATTTGGGTTGGTGGTTTTTGTAGCTTACCGTTTGCTTTGATTTACTGTGTTTTCTATAGCGGTTGTATATCGTGGAAGACGTATCATATGTTTCATTCACTTTTAGAAAATATGTTTCAAAGGCTTGATGGTTTAAAGAAACAATATTATGGACGGTTGTTTCTAAGAGGTGCATTGTCAGGTCACCTGTTTAAGATTATGTTCGCTAAGGTCATAATTCTATGATATTGTTATCAATCTGATTCAATTTGAAATTCATATGTCAAGTTGTTCGAGTTATAATTCCTATTTCTATGGTCATAACTAAGCCAGTTTTAATTTTGTCATTTGGTCTACTTGCTCTATTATGCGTATTCAGTAAATGTCATCTGAGTTCACCCTTTAAATGATGCAGCCCTGAAAGACTTTTGGATTCCTAGCTCTGGGGGGTGAAATAAAGATGCTCCTCCAGATGATGCCTCCAAGTTGAAAAGCTATTATAAGATTACGTAGAAAAGATGGGAACTTCACGGCCATTTCACAACCCATCTGTCAACCAAGCCTATGGGAATTATTTTCTATCACCAACATCACAACAAGGAACATACTCATTTCGACATGAAAAGGATACCGAAGATATATGCGCTACTCCAGATGTTTCCTGCTGGAGATACATTACTCAGGATCCAGCTGATGTTACACACATTTATTCTGGTGTGTTGCTGTGGCTGGCAGGCAGGCAGGGGGGCTGTGTCAGAGGAGGACTGGAGCAGAGCATGGGTGAGGTATGGGGCAGCTACAGATGAAGGCTGCAGAGAGAGAGGCTCTGTATTTCTATTTCGAGGATCGTCCATAATTCATCAGGCTCTTTTTCTGGCGGAGCATCAGAGCCCTTCAACTCCCCCTCCCCACTTCCACAGCACACCTCCCCGTGTGCTAAAGAGCTCTTTACCTGGCCCCCATACAGACAAAAATGCTTAGCCTGGGAAACTGCTGAATGCAATGGCCAAGCCCATGATGAGCAGGTTGCCTGTTGTAGAGAGGGGGTCTAGTGGTTCTGGAAATGTATGTATGATCATACCCAGTCTTTGGAGTATAGCACTGTGTACACTCAAAGGGATGTATGACTAGGTATTGAGCTTATCTTGGGGGATAGTTCATCTGTATGTAAATGTGTGTGTTAGAGAGGGGCTGTGACTGGAATGGAGCTGTGATTCCTTGTCTTCTTACCTGTTCCCCAGGGAGCTCCTACCTCAGCACAGTGACCGCACAGCCACAGTCTGCTGCAGCACAGTCTGTAACTAGGAAAGAACATCTAGTCTTTGCTTTCTTCCTGAAAAGAACATGCATTCATTAGCACACACAGAGATTTACTCCAACCCCTCTCTCTCCTCCAATCAAGATACTACTTTATTGTGTTTACCAAAAACTGCTGTGCATCATACCATCTACATTCTCTCTCCTTATTATAAAACATTCCATTAATTCAGCCAAATAGGGGAGGCAGAAGAAGTGAACAAAATATGATTCACATCCTTTGAAGGAAGGCAGCAGAGCAGTTTTGATTGGTGTGTCTTATGAATGTGAAAATACGTAACCAGAGAGGAAATTGAATTATCTGCTTGTTAGACACACTGCTAGCGCCTGTGTGACTGCTGTCACCTTGCTGAAGGCTTTCAGGTCTCTCCACCGCCCCCGCCTCTATCTCTCTGGGCCTGGCTTTCAGTAATAAAATGTGCTCTGGAGAATGACCGCTTTGTGCACTAATGGCCCAGGAGTTAATAATAATAATAAACGTTGCTTTCATCCAGAGGAGCCACCTACCTTCCTGAGTAGAGGGGGAGCATTAGGCCCTAATTGGGTTGTGGGTACGTGCCATGTCAGGGCCTGTTGGGCTCTGTGTTGAACACTGAGGCGCTGCACAGGTTTATGACCTGCCTGGGCTTCAAGACACCACTGTTGTTAATGTAAAACAGTCATACGAAGAGTTCAGATTTTCCAAGTTCATATTATATAAATGAAGAAAATTGTAACCACGAGGTCTACCAAACTGAAGTGTTTGTGCTGTACAGAACAATTTGTTTTATTGGTCTCAAAGTTACGTAAGTGTTCAATATATTCTACTGTTGTTAATGATTTGCTGTTGCTATCACTTCATCAGCAATGTCTGTAGCCTATATCTCACTTAAGACTGACCCCAGTAATGATGGCTGGTGTTATGACAGACTGTGTATTCCCTCTGCTGGCTAGATGTATTCCCTCTGCTGGCTAGATAGGAGTGATCATGTTTGTCATGCACAGTAAATATCACACAGGGATGGCACAGTGTTTGCTTGCAAGTCACAGATAGTTGTGGAACTGACCAAACAGTGCACCCTTACTGTCACACGAAGAGCTTTAGGTAGAAGGGAGATTCTTCGTTAGCTCTTTACATGCCATGCAACCAAGTAGTAAGTAGTGATCTTTCAATCTAATAATCTAGCAAGCATCTGTGTTTTCCCTATTTCTTTGTTGGACATTGATTTGACACCAACATACAGTATTTCACACAATTCTTTGCTTAAAATACAGGATGTTGTTTGTTTTGCTCCATTCTCACGGCAGATTGACCCTATTACTGTTATGGGGTAAACACAAATCTATAGAAAGGTTTTGCTAAGAAAAGTGTGCCTAAATTAAATTAGCACAGACATGGAGGTGAGAGGGTGGTGAGGCAATGCGGTGAGGGCTTGGCATGAGCCCTGGCTGCCTCTAATGTCTTTAAAAGCGTTGGGCTTTCATCCTGAGCTCTTATCCATCAATCATCTGGGTACACTGTATTTTACATGTCGATTAAACCTCCCCAGGCCCCCGTCACCTCCTGTGATGAAATACTGGATTGTCTATTATGATTTAGTTGTTTTTGTCTGTTCCTTTTTTAATATTCAGCTTATTCCATGCTTTCGCAACGCTGTTTCCTTAATTGCAATCAGAAAACGATCAATTATCAAATGTTTATGTTCATAACATTTCTCTGTTGATGAAATGTGGCAAACATTTATGAAAATGTGTCAATGTTCCCTTTCAGATTTTGGACTGTTTAACTTTAACTGGATAGACATATTTAGAGGGATTAACCCACAGACTAACCCTCCTGTTCAATTCCCACAGCCATCATTCAGAATAACAGGATGACTCAGGCTACTAATGTTTTAATTCATTTTACTAACTCTTCATTTCAAGCTTTATCTTCTCTCGGCAGTGGCGTGTATTCATAGATGCCAAGGGAAGCCAGGCCTCCGAATTTTTATAACCAAGAAAACAACATCAATAATTTATCTTTCATCTCTGTGTTTCATCATTTTCCTTCAATTCGAAAGAGGCTGAATGTATCTCAACTGAGAAGGTATCAGAGCGAGCAAACAGCGTCCCTCTGTCTCTGTATGTCTAGCCCATCTATCTGATGCTGTCTGGTCAAAAAGAGTATGATATTGTTGCCGCCTGTAGCATTCAATGCAAGGAAAGCCAGCGAGCATTTGGGCTCCCTTGATAATTCTTTAAATAAAATAATAGCCAATCAGCGTTGAACTAAACTGAGTGAGCTCAACTGTGAGTGGTCCTGGCTCAGCAAAAAAGGTGTCAAGGGAAGCCAGCTTGGATTGGGTTTCACATCAATCACATCACAACAATAGTCATATGTCATTGACAGAACTTGAATTGTTGCATCTTGATGCGTTATCCTCCTGTGGCTAGCTAGCTAAAATTGTCAATATCCCTATATTAGTCATGGATAGAGATCGGGATTTGGACTTGTGGTTTTACTTAATTCTCGGTGCTGGACAATGATTATAATGACGATTCAAATCCAACCGTAAATTCATACATTGTGCCCCTGGCCTGAGAGGATGGAAGTGCAACATGTAGCTAGATGTAGTAGGCTAATGTTAACTAGCTGGCTCATCATTGCCCATGAAAGGAAGTTAGGCAACCGAGCAAGCAGTTAAGCCATGACAACAAAAACTAAAAGCGTGTAGCCTACTGTATGATAGAGTCATAGGCAGTTTAGGAGAAATGAAAGAGATGAGGATGGCATTGGCGTGTCTCTACAAGTAGGGTATAAGTCAACATATTTTTTTCTACTCACACACACACACAGAGAAATCACTAACATGGACAGCCACATCATTTAGCTTACGTTGATTGGACTAAATTGTTTATGGTATCTTTTAATTGTCACTATTAGACTAAGCATAGGTGATTTGATGATGTTGAAATGGTGCTGGAATAGTGGAGGCAGCTCCTGTTTTCTTTGCGACTTGTGGTAACTCTCCTGTGTTTAGAAGTCCGAAAATGTCGGAAACATTAACTTGATTGGCCATGCTGTAGGTCATGTAACTGTTTGTTACATGCAATATGCTTTGTGGACAGATGTTTTGTGATGAAACAAATGTGTGGTTGAATTTATTCTGCCGCTGTCTTCTTATTGTCTCGGCCTTAGGCCTATATATCATGGTGGTAAGGCATTTGAACTAACAGGTTATAGAGCAAACAACGCAATTATCACAATGCAGGTTGTAATATGGAAATTACTGTCTCTCTGTCCCCTTGATCTGTCAATCAGATATCCCTTTCATACTAAGAAGTTTTCCAGCCAAATTTACCATAGTGGCAACTTTTTTTCCGCCTTTTCTTTTATATCTGAAAGGTATTGCCGGTATCAAAGCAAAAACGTTTATTTCTGCCTAAGGACCTAGTAATCATTTCGGTAAAGTTCTGCCTAAGGCTTAGTATGAAACTTGGCGGGAATGCTGAGGCGGCCTTTGGCACGCACTACGCTCTTACGCCTCATGTCCACCAACTGCATCATACATTTTGCATTCCGGGGGAAGTCATTCACTGTCAATAGAGCAGTCCGCAATGCTACGTTGGGGATGCCGCACAAGGCTTCGGTGCGTTCTGTGTACCGCATGTTTTCAATATTTTCAACTCTTGCGTTGCTTTACTGTGCAAACGAAAGTACACCCACAGACTCCAACTGGCTAGCTATTAGCAAGTTGAAAAGCGAAGCACATGTGCGTCAAGTACGGAAAATGCGTGCTAGACATCTGGCAAAACAAAATGCATATGCATCTGGTGGACATCGGGCATTAAACCCTTGATGGTTGCTAAGCAGCGCCAGTTAACCATCCTCCTGCCAGTTCTAAACTTTGCGAAGCATGTCACTTCTCCCATCTCTTCGCATAGGCCACCACTAAGCATGTACTGTTTTTTTTAATCCACATCTGGCTGGATCCATAAATAATTGCTGTGGGAATAAATATCACTGAATTTGGAAAGTATTGGAATAATGTAGGTTAATGCAATTCCAACAAACTCGCAAATGCATCGAGTCATTGTAATACATTTGAAGCAATAGCCAACCCATGTGTCGTCAACTAGATGATAATTTCAGCACGGCTTTGATTGGGACAGCTCCATCACGCTACTTTGAGACAAGCGTTGGGACTCGTCTTGATAAATCAATTGATGTCAGATTTTTGTTTTCACTGCATCTCCGTTTGGGTGTTGGTTAGGCTACAATTTGGCTGGGAAAATGTTAGCTAAATTGAGGTGATTGCTGCGCATTATCATCTTGTCTAGTTGGCTCATTTATTAGAACATTTTCCATGTACCTAGGCTGACTTGTCTGATAATCAATCAATGTGATTTTGTTTCACTGAATCTCCATCTGTGTAGGCTATTTGGGTAATTGGTTTCTGGCTGGATAAATAAGTGGAGGTGGCATAGCTCATCTATTCGTTTGCCCATCTGTCACTGATCAGAAACATTAAGCATGCAATAATGTAGCCTAAATCAAGTTTAGGACTATTATGTTGCCCGATCGTGTAAAGGCAACTCCAAAAGCCCACGGAGGTTGTGAAATATGAACACCAGACTCGCATGCTTTTGGAAATAGGATCGGTATCATGATGAAGATGCACTCAATTTTAATGCCTGCTCCCCAACGAAGTGGAGAGAGTGTAGAAAAGAGTTGAAACGTGGATGGGCTCTGTTTCAAAATATCACTGTAATCGGGGTAGGTGTCTTGTCGGTTTTAATGAACAAAATAATGAACTATTATTTTCATTAATTTGGATGTAATATACTTAAACTCAAAATATGCCATTCAATTTTTTTGAAGATACATTTTATTAGTCTTATAATATTTATTAGGACCTGCCTAAACAAATTAATAATGGATTTCTTTTTGATGGTGTATATTCAATGGATTTATTAAAATAGATGCCCAACCACATCTGCACACCACTACTACCACTCTTCCCCGGCATGCCCACGGAAGGTATAAAAGGCATATACAGGCAAAAATGTGGTTAAAAATGGGTCTGTTTGTAAGGGGGTCATATAAACATTGCCCAATTATTTTTTACTGGCAAAATACCGTAAATCCAATGTGGAAACAGTAAGAGTATAGAGGTTCCATGGACTCTGGGCTTGTCAGTGTAAATATCAGAGGCTTTATTTGCTCTGTTTATTTGCTATGAGGGTGCAGCCTAGCCTGGCAACTGGCTGTGTCTCTTGTCAGGAGACCTGCCTTCCTACTCTCTCGCCCAGCGACGCACCAGAAGGGTTACAAGAACCCCCTCAGCAACTGCACAGCACAGCACAATGAGCACATAGTTAACTAGTTGGGCAAGATGAGCACAGATGAGGTGCTCTAGTCCTTGTTGTAGCTATTAGGTTATGCACTCCGTTGCTGTTGTAATAATTCCCATCTGTACTATGGCTCATCTGGTTTGTTTTGTGCGGTTTATCTCTCAGCTCGAGATGCAGATGAACGGGAGAAGTGGATCCATGCCTTAGAGGGGACTATTCTCCGTCACACCCTCCAACTGCGGGTAAGTCACTCACTCACTGATATGTTCAGACTAGCTTCACACTAGTGATGCTGGCTGTGCTAGTGCCATGCCCCTGAGTTCAGCTAGAGAGGAGAGAGATATTGATCAACATATTTACATGGGAGTAACTTTGGCTGTTGTGCATCGTTTTTATTTTTATTCAAGGTGTATGTGAGTATGTGTTTTAACCTTCAAAGAAAGACCATAATGTAGTATTTCTTAAATTTACTGTTTTGATTACTTAAGACCACAGGAAATGATAGAGGAACTGTTGAGAACATTGAGCAATAGCAGTTCATGTTTATCCTTTTGGAGCGTATTTGTGGAGGTCTTTTGGATGCCGGAAATTGGGATACAGAATGAATATCATGCCTCTGTCAGCCTCATCCAAACTAGTAGCACTGGTCCTCATCAGAGAGCGGGTTAAGGAGTCATCTGAGAATAGATGGAAATGAGTTCTCGTCTCCTTCGCTCCTTCTGTGCGGTGTGCACTGCCACTGTGCACCTTCCCATTTACACACACACACACACACACACCAAGCCACTCCCCATGCCACTCACAATAACAAAGATGAGAGATCACTTCTTCCTCTCTGACAAGCAGTTTTAACTCTCTATTTGCATTTGAGGTTTGGTCCAACAGAATCAGTCATATGGACACCGAAACACATTGAGACATTATTTTACTGTAATAGAAGAGAAGTTAAACTTTTCTCCACTCCTCAAATTGCGCCCAGAGCAGACTACTAAAACGGGGGTATCAAGGAACATTGAGTACATTTTACATGTACACTAATAATTTGATATTAAATTGATTATGGCAGTAGACCGACTATGGAAATAGTAATGTTAACCCCTTACTCTGTTTATCTTAATCAGCACAAGGTCATAATCAAAGTAAGCATATGCCAATTAAAACACCTGGTTTTCTGCGCAATCTTTAGAGTTACAGTGCATTCGGAAAGTATTCAGACCCCTTGACTTTTTCCACATTGTGTTACGTTACGGCCTTATTTTTATTTTTTTATTGTTCTCTCATCAATCTACACACAATACCCCATAATGACAAAGCAAAAACAGGTTTTTAGAATTTTGGGCAAATTAATAATAAAATAAAAACGGAAATAAGACATTTACATAAGTATTCAGACCCTTTAGTACTTTGTTGAAGCACCTCTGGCAGGGATTACAGCCTCAAGTCTTCTTGGGTATGAGTCTACAAGCTTGGCACACCTGTATTTGGGGAGTTTCTCCCATTCTTCTCTGCACATCCTCTCAAGCTCTGTCAGGTTGGATGGAGAGCGTTGCTGCACAGCTATTTTCAGGTCTTTCCAGAGATGTTCGATAGGATTCAAGTCCGGTCTCTGGCTGGGCCACTCAAGGACATTCAGAGACTTGTCCGAAAGCCACTCCTACGTTGTCTTGGCTGTGTGCTTAGGGTCGTTGTCCTGTTGGAAGGTGAACCTTCGCCCCCAGTCTGAGGTCCTGAGTGCTCTGGAGCAGGTTTTCATCAAGGATCTCTCTGTACTTTGCTACATTCATCTTTCCCTTGATCCTGATTAGTCTCCCAGTCCCTGCCTCTGAAAAACATCCCCACAGCATGATGCTGCCACCACCATGCTTCACCGTAGGGATGGTGCCAGGTTTCCTCCAGACGTCACGCTTGGCATTCAGGCCAAAGAGATCAATCGTGGTTTCATCAGACCAGAGAATCTTGTTTCTCATGGTCTGAGAGTCTTTAGGTGCTTTTTTGGCCACTCTACCATAAAGCCCTGATTGGTGGAGTGCTGTAGAGATGGTTGTCCTTCTGGAAGGTTATCACATCTCCACAGAGGAACTTTGGAGCTCTGTCAGAGTGACCATCGGGTTCTTGGTCACCTCCCTGACCAAGGCCCTTCTCCCCTGATTGCTCAGTTTGGCTGGGCGGCCAGCTCTAGGAAGAGTCTTGGTGGTTCCAAACTTCTTCCATTTAAGAATGATGGAGGCCACTGTGTTCTTGGGGACCTTCAATGCTGCATACATTTTTTGGTACCCTTCCCCAGATCTGTGCCTCAACACAATCCTGTTTCGGAGTTCAACGCACAATTCCTTCGACCTCATGGCTTTGTTTTGGCTTTGACATGCACTGTCAAATGTGGGACCTTATCTAGACAGGTGTGTGCCTTTTACAAATCATGTCCAATAAATTGAATTTACCACAGATGGACTCCAATCAAGTTGTAGAAACATCTCAAGGATGTTCAATGGAAACAGGATGCTCCGGAGCTCAATTTCGAGTCTCATAGCAAAGTGTCTGAATACTTATGTAAATAAAACATTCTGTTTGTTTTTTTATACATTTGCAAACATTTCTAAAAACCTGTTCTCACTTTGTCATTATGGTGTATTGTGTGTAGATTGTATTGTATAAAAATGTATTTAATACATTTTCAAATAAGGCTAACGTAACAAAATGTGGAGAAAGTAAAGGGGTCTGAATACTTTCTGAATGCTCTGTGTTAGGACATGTAAACATTTGCTAGCACGAGCAGCGTGAGCTTCCTTCTTTTGCGCAAGTGAAGTGAGTTCGGGAAAAACGTAACCATTTCTAATATTTATACTTTTTCACATACAAACTGTGTATGTCCGAACTCCGAATCAAATAGGTTTCACAAAAATAACATGGGCACTGTGGTATAACGTTTATTTTGATTGCTGATTTTTCTGCATTTATCAGTTCCATCAGGTAGCCAGATTTCAGATGTGTCCATGTAAACAGGATTATTAGGGAAATCTGTCTTCTTGTAAAGCATGTAAACGTTTAAATCAAACTATTATGTTAATCTGACTATTCACAAGAATCATATTATTGTGTGCATGTAACCGTACTCATTGATTCTGGAAAATGTATGCTCAGTTTGTCGCACGCAGCATTGCGTTACCATGTACCGCTAGCAGCATTTTAGCCAAAGACTGTTATACTAGCTGTCTAGTCATTTATTAATGTGCAATAAGCATAAAACACAATTATGTAAGGAATAGGCAACTCTTTCTCATTCTGAGAAATATGGTAGGCCACTTGATTTCATCATCTGAACAAAGTGGACAGGCTAGCATGCTGTTCAAACAGTTGGAGACAGACATTCAACTGTTCTACCTTGTTAGCTAGCAAATATATCCAAGTTCGGGTAAACTTGAAATATAAAGATTAGCTGGCTACTCACTAGCACTTGGGCTTGTGCTTGAGAAATTGTTTGACCTGTGTTAATTTTCTATAATGCCTACTGCAAGAAGTTAATCATTATTAGTGAATGTGCATTATGCATGGTTCTGGTTAAATCTGTAACAAAAAGGGCTTTTTCATAGACAGACTTGAAAGCCAGATCAGTGATTATTGCAAAAAAAAACGTATAATTTCACAAGCCCTGAATTCATTAGATTATTGCTGACTGTTTTAAATGCTGTGTATTTGACCTTTTAATTGTACAACAAAGCTTATTTGGAGAAAACATTATAAAAGCTTTTTGGGGTTACTACATGATTCCATATGTGTTATTTCATAGTTTTGATGTCTTCTCTATTATTCTATAATGTAGAAAATAGTAAAAATAAAGAAAAACCTTTTGAATGAGCAGGTGTTCTAAAACTTTTGACCGGTAGTGTATATCATTAATTTACGATAAATTTGAAAAAAATGTAGATATAATTTTTCTGCCATATTGCCCAGCCCTAAAGAGTGTCCCTGTGTGGTTAGGTGCACAGGGAGCTTAGTTGGGCTGTTGGCTGGTAATGGACAACATGTTTATCTGTGAAAGCCATATATAGAGTGCTGTCTATTAGTCGCTCTATGAACTGCCAATTTCCAACTCTTAATTTAATCTGTGCCCTTCGATTGGCTCATAAATATATTTTCTCTCACCTCCCTTCATTCTACCCTCCAGTTGTTTATTTACGTTCTGTTCCGCTTTCCTTCTCTAACCCACTCCTCCCCTCTGCCACCCCTCCTTCTGCCTCACTCTCTCCCCTCCCCGCCCTCTGTGGAAAGAAAAAGAACACTGCTTACTGACTGCGTGTATCTGCCTGCTTGCAAACACTATGTCAGCATGCAGTCATAGTGACATCATGTGACCTGGAACAAATCAGAGCCCTGCTTACTCTGTCAGACATGCATCTGCCCGCAGCTTTATCCAATCAGGGCAGCTGTTGTTGCTTGTCACATTGGCTTGTGCTGCCTTTTTTTTTTTGTAAGAAAGTCTGTACTTCCTGTAAGAGAGAGAAGGATCCTGGATTAACTTTGCCTGTGTATGCTGCTGCTCAGCTGATGTAGAACATACATGTACCAGACAAGTTTGGTGTGGTTTCTGCTGGCAGTCTGGAAGAGTGGAGAGCACAAGAACAGCCGTGTGTTTGAGTAGCGGAGGAGAGAGGAGCTTTAGGGTCAGCTTTGGCCTGTGCAGTCTGACGAGGCATGTCCCTCAGAGCTCGGCATCCTGTGAGTACCACACTGGAGGGAAACGGTCGGTTGAAGTGCGATGATGCAGTCCCTAACTGGGTCATGCTGTGTGGAAAGCCAAATGGGAGGGTTTCCCGTGTCTGGTGGGTGTGGGCAGTGGTAGACTAGAATAGGGAGGTATTGTCTGGTTAGAGGAAGCTCTTTTAGCCACAGATTTAGTGAACATGCCGAAGCTGCAGTCTCTAGCCTACATGACCGTCCTCTGGGTTTACAAGCTGCTCTAGTCAAGCAGAAAGATCCCCTCCATCATGGTAATATGAACTTGTGTAGACATAACAGAAATAAAGAGCAAGAGGGACTCTCTTTTTCCGTGGTTTGTTTGTAATGCAAAGGCTTTGTCCCTCTGCGATTATGAGGTCAGTGTCATTGATAGTATTTTATTGAACCTCAAATACATTTTTACATTTTAGTCATTTAGCAGACGCTCTTATCCAGAGCGACTTAGTTAGTGAGTGCATACATTTTCCATACTGGCCCCTGTGGGAATCGAACCCACAACCCTGGCGTTGCAAGGGCCATGCTCTACCAACTGAGCTACAGGAGGCCTACATCAGGGCCCCACTCAACAGTGATTGATATATAAATAGTGTATGGTACAACTTCTCTGTGAAAATTGGGATGGAATGATTTTGATCACTGGGGTGGGGGGGTGTTACTCTATTACTCTATTTTATGTGTCTTTTGGAATCAGGTGTTAAAACAATACAGGTGTGAAAATCAATCCATGATGCCAGCACTATGACTGTAGTCAACATAACCATGAGGATGCATTTCCCCCAAGTGGGTTGATGTTGATTTCAGATTCAGAACCAACATTTGTATTTTTATTTTTATTACAGTGGATTTGATATCTGTCATTCTCTTTTCTGCCTCTTCAGATTTCGTTGATGGAGGAAGAATAAGAGAGAGACCCCAGAGCTAACTGTTTCTTAGAAACAGACATGAAGCTGTGTGGATGTCTGCTTGAACACACACATATAAAAGAAAAACACCCAGGAGAATCCAAATGCCCTTACTGCTGGGACTTTCCCCACTTTAGGTTTTTAGAGAGGAGAAGTACTATTTTTCTGTTTGCCCCCAAGCTCTAAAGAGCACTAATGCCAGCCTCCTCTATCCCACAAATTTAAAGAGGGCTATGCTTTAGTGTAGCAAAGTGCCTGTTTTTATTTATTTTTGCTCAGGCACCTCTTTGGCCAGCAACAGTAAGCAACTTACTTCTATTGATAGCAAACCACCTTTTATCCTAAAGGAAGTTAAGAAAAAAAGGCCTAGATAACTCAAATCAAATTTTATTGGCCACATGCGCCGAATACAACAGGTGTAGACATTACAGTGAAATGCTTACTTACAGCCCTTAACCAACAGTGCATTTATTTTTAATAAAAAAGTAAAATAAAACAACAACAAAAAAGTGTTGAGAAAAAAAGAGCAGAAGTAAAATATAATAACAGTAGGGAGGCTATATATACAGGGGGGTACCCTGTTTCTCAACACTTCAGTTGAGAAACAGGCATAGTCCAAAGGCCTCTGTCGGACCATAGGACGCTCTAGAACCAGAGTAGCACTGAGCAAGTGGTTATGGATATGTTTTAAGAGTTGTAATATTGTAAGGTCAGAATGCTTTGGTTAAGAATGAGTTTCGAGGTGTTTCTGAGGAAGTTGCGGCGTATTTCATTTCTGTATTTTAGCCTCGTTGTGTTCCAGGTATAGAAGGGGCTATTGTTGATTTAGGCCTAATGTCATCAGTCAGGCGTCTGGTCACATCTGTTCAGCAAATACATACTACCACCTAATGGATGTTATGCAATGAAATGATCTGTAAGTCTGTGGATAATGATGGTAGCCTAAGGGCTTGGAAGGTGATTGACCATAGGTCAGACTCGGGATGGGACAAGTCTCCCCAACCTCCTCCTGCACACACACAAACACATATTCCGAGTCATGAAGATAAAGTCTAGTGTTCTCTCTAAAACGTTTACAACTTAATTCCCTTTGCCATGGGTTTCTTGATTCAATTTTGCTGATGCCATAAAATGTGTTCAATTAAGTAGGCAGGCAGGCTGCCAGGCAAAGCTTTTATGTAGCCTTTAAACAATGCTAGTTGAACTATTCATATCACTCCACTTACAGTACAATGCTGGAAGCTTCTCCCAAACTGTTGCTGTTTTTGTGCTGCTACAACCTGCCTTTTCAAAGCCCCACCAGGGAATTTAAACACTTTTTTTTCATCTGCCTACAAACTTTCAGAGTAGAGGCAATGACAGAGTAAAATTCTTAGTCTAAAATAGGTTACCAGATGGTAGCAGAAAACTGTCATACCGTGCTGTAAAGTTAGACTAAGAATGTTCTGCTGTTTTTCCCCCTTCTATTTTAGGAGGCAGAGACAGGATTTGTTCCAAGTGTCCAAGACTTTGATAAGAAACTTGCAGAGGCTGACGCATACCTACAAATTCTAATTAATCAGTTAAAGGTGAGGTTTCTCCACATTTGGGTGACTAAGTATGACAGTGACTTTAATAAAACTGGTGAGTGACTTGTCAATGCATCATCGATTAATGTTTTTTAATTTGGCTCTTGATTTGCATGTATCCTCTTCAGCTCAGATTTAGATTGCATCCCCTCTCTCTTCCAGCTCTTCGACGAGAAAATCAAAGATTGCAAAGAAGAGTCATGTAGAGTGAGTGACATCTGTTTCATCTCTTGTCACCAGAACGATGCCTGATAATGAATGAATCTCAAAGATAATATTTTATAACACTTTATTTTAAGGGTCAGTAATAAACCATTTATAAGGCATTTATAAATTGTGTTCACCATTTATTAATCATTACTCCCACATGAATCAACCATTTACTAATCATTAGTACAATATGTTTTCAGTCCCTAATCTAAAATTAGTGCTATTTATACTTCAAAAATACTTTATAAATGTTTTGAGTGACCAGTGTAATTTCTCACAAAAAGATGGGCATACCATTCATGCAATACCTGGTAAAAGAATATGTATATAAAGTACATGTGTGAATAACTAGCTTACTAAGATTTACAAATGTGGGAGTAATGAGTTAATAAATGGTGAGCAAACAGGTTGTAAATGCCTTAGCTGTGATTCACTTCCTTATTGAGATCATGAGTTTGTTTTTGGTCAGTTTGGAACATTTCAACTCTGTAGCTTATTTAAAATGGTGAGGACAATGACCTACTATGTAGTGGTGAACATAGAACACAACTATAGTTGGAATGGCATCATTGCTCGTCCAGTCTAATGCCATGGCTGTGAAAGAGTTTGAACAAAGCAGGTTTCCGCTTTGGTTTCATTGTGCTAATCTTTCTAAATTTACCTAACTTTCAGTCATGATTTCCAAGTCTAGTCAGGTGTTGAAACAATGTTGGAAGTGAAACAGCCATTTTGTAATTATGTTTCTCTCCTTTTTTAGAAAATTGAAAATTTGAAGGAAACCACATGTGTAAGTAAAACCCCATTTTAAATGTCCTTATTTTCAGAACCACCTCTTGTCTGAGGTTGAGTGCAGTGTTTTATTGTCTGTGCTGTTTCTCTTTTCAGAGTATGGTAGAGTCCATCAAGCACTGTATTGTATTGCTGCAGATTGCCAAGGTAAAAAGGGTTAATTCATTTGACTGTGTTGGTCAGGGGTTGGCAATATTTTTGGCTCGAGGGCCACATCGGGATTTCACATTTTTTTTCTAACTGATTTGTTCGTCAAAAGCGAGCCAAGAAAAGGGCAGTTATTTGAAAACGTATAGGTCCTTTATAATTTCAACATACTTTCTATCTAGTTTTAGACATTCAAGAGTGGCCTGGAGTGTTTTCTTTTAACCCAAAATAAAAAATACAAAAACCCGCGGGCCAGATCGAATGGGCTCGCGGGACAGATCTAACCTGTTGCCCACCCCTGGTGTTGGGGCTCTCATTGCATTACTGTCATGTCATTGTTGTGAGAACATCACGGTGCACTGCTTGTTTTAGCCATGCCAGTAGTTTTCCACTTGACTACAGCCTGGGTTGTTGTTTATTGTGGGCAGTTTGCTACATTCCATTAGGTTCCATTTTGAGATTTTGGAGAGGTGATTCTCACACACTCGATAATCCTTGAGCTCATAATGCTTTTCTTGTGTTATGTTAGCATAACAAATGCTCTGACTTTCTAAATGACGTGTTTGGTTTCTTGAAAGATAAGCTCTTAACAAGCTCATATCATCATTACATACAAACAGTTTAACCTTCCTCAAGTAACATTTTATTTTCAAAATTTTAAGGATCAAAGTAACGAACAGCAACACGCAAACGGACTGATAGTAAGTTTTGACGTTCTCTGTCCATAAGACAAATCTAGATCAACCAAACCTCTCTTCTTCTTTTCTGCTTAATTCACTCTCAACTATAGAAAAGAAGACAAATCAAATCCGTAACAATGCAAGCCATTTGATTTGATTAATGGCTTTATTTGGTATATTGCTCTTTCCTTTGTCACGCCACTATCCCCTTTTCCAGCTGAATATCCTTTGCTTTTCTGTTGCTGATAATAGTTGGGAACTTTTGTCTTTACCCCTCATTTTAGACACAGAACATCATTCTGATTCTTTTATGACGCACGTGTGTGTGAGTGCGCTTATACCCTCCCCCCAACTTGCTATCGATTTTTCCTAACTGTGCATGCCTATTGAACCATCAAGGACTAATAGATGTCAACCCATCAAGGGCTGTTTACTGGCTTTACTCTCTTCCCGTAGATGTTTATAAGTTGGAATCCCGTAGGATCAGCCCACCAGGCCGGCCTTGTGAGAGTAATCTCTCTGGCCATTAGCATTACATGTATAGACCCTCTTCCAACCATGGCTTAAGCACTCTCTAGCTCTAACCTCTCTAGAGGCCTCTCCTCTAGTGTTGCTGTTGACAGAGTTAGACACGGTCAAATGTATCACTGATCCAGAAAGCTATGGCAGCAGTGCACTTTGTATAATGTGTGTCCGTACATTACAGAGATATCGGCCATAGAGAAATATAGCTTGACCCTGTGTTTTTCACATCACAGGATAAGTTCAATAGGAGACGTTATGCCATTACATTCTGTAGTTAACTGGAATGTGTTTTGTCAGATTTTGCTGCAAATATGCTGGATAGTATTAGGTTACAGTAAATGTTGTGATATAAGTAGGTACATATTGATTAGGTAGAAGTTAATTAACCAATATTTCCCGGAAGCAGAGTGAAAGGTAATTGATCTTTCCAGTCATTAGCAGTGTGTATTTTATTTTGTCATGGTAGTCTGCACCGTGTTGGTGCATTAAGTGTTACTACAGACTGCATTCTAGAGCAATGCAAGTTGCAAATGTATCTTTTATGTTTTAAGACTGGCACCGTTTTGTCTCGCCCTGTACAGAGCACCATCAACCCAGTGGATGGGATATTTCACCCTCTGGACGCTTCTTTAGTCAACTTAGCCATGCCAACACAGACCACACTCCCTACAGGTACAGTATACAGAGAGCCAAAAACACAATATCATCTACAGTCCTATCAGGAAGATATTTTTAAAAACAATTTTTTTAGGGGGTAGATCAGCTTTAATATTGCAGATAGATTGTAGCTTCCATCAATGTAATTGTCTGCATCATTTCCAATACCCCTTATATATATTTATTATTTTATTTTTTAAAATACATTTTCCTTTATTATTTTCCCTTAACCCTACCACCCCTCCCCTAATTGTAGTAAACTAATGGACAACAACACTTAGGCTTCTACTTCCAGTTTATACATACTATATACATTTTACGGACACAATGTATTTTACTATAGTTATCTTAATTTGTTTTTAATCCAATCCTCCCATCTATCTCTGAAAACCATTCCGTTTTGATTTCTATTTGCCATATATTTTTAACTATGCTGTTTCACAAAAGTTCTGAACCTATATACATTTTACGGACACAGTATATTTTACATTAGTTATCTTGTTGTTTTTAGTCCCACTGTTAAGCTCCACTCAATCCCTCCCATCTAAATATGTTTTTATTTTATATACACTACCGTTCAAAAGTTTGGGGTCACTTAGAAATGTCCTTGTTTCCGAAAGAAAAGCATTTTTTTTGTCCATTAAAATAACATCAAATTGATCAGAAATACAGTGTACACATTGTTAATGTTGTAAATGGCTATTGTAGCTGGAAACGGCTGATTTTTAATGGAATATCTACATAGGCGTACAGAGGCCCATTATCAGCAACCATCAGTCCTGTGTTCCAATGGCACGTTGTGTTTGCTAAACCAAGTTTATCATTTTAAAAGGCTAATTGATCATTAGAAAACCCTTTTGCAATTATGTTAGCACAGCTGAAAACTGTTGTGCTGATTAAAGAAGCAATAAAACTGGCCTTCTTGAGACTAGTTGAGTATCTGGAGCATCAGCAATTGTGGGTTCGATTACAGGCTCAAAATGGCCAGAAACAAATAACTTTCTTCTGAAACTCGGTCTATTCTTGTTCTGAGAAATGAAGGCTATTCCATGCGAGAAATTGCCAAGAAACTGAAGATCTCGTACAACGCTGTGTACTACTCCCTTTACAGAACAGCGCAAACTGGCTCTAACCAGAATAGAAAGAGGAGTGGGAGGCCTCGGTGCACAACTGAGCAAGAGGACAAATACATTAGTGTCTAGTTTGAGAAACAGACACCTCACATGTCCTTAACTGGCAGCTTCATTAAATAGTACCCACAAAACACCAGTCTCAACGTCAACAGTGAAGAGGCGACTCCGGGATGCTGACCGAGGCAGAGTTGCAAAGTCCAGTGTCTGTGTTCTTTTGCCCATCTTAATCTTTTATTTTTATTGGTCAGTCTGAGATATGGCTTTTTCTTGGCAACTCTGCCTAGAAGAATAATTGCAAAAGAGTTTTCTAATGATCAATTAGCCTTTTTTAAATGATAAACTTGGATTAGCAAACACAACATGCCATTGGAACACAGGACTGATGGTTGCTGATAATGGACCTCTGTACGCCTATGTAGATATTCCATAAAAAATCAGCCATTTCCAGCTACAATAGCCATTTCCAACATTAACAATGTCTACACTGTATTTCTGATCAATTTGATGTTATTTTAATGGACAAAAAAATTGCTTTTCTTTCGAAAACAAGGACATTTCTAAGTGACCCCAAACTTTTGAACGGTAGTGTGTGTATATATATATATCGTTTTTGTTGTAATTCTTCTATTCTTATACACTGCTCAAAAAAATAAAGGGAACACTAAAATAACACATCCTAGATCTGAATGAAAGAAATAATCTTATTAAATACTTTTTTCTTTACATAGTTGAATGTGCTGACAACAAAATCACACAAAAATTATCAATGGAAATCAAATTTATCAACCCATGGAGGTCTGGATTTGGAGTCACCCTCAAAATTAAAGTGGAAAACCACACTACAGGCTGATCCAACTTTTATGTAATGTCCTTAAAACGAGTCAAAATGAGGCTCAGTAGTGTGTGTGGCCTCCACGTGCCTGTATGACCTCCCTACAACGCCTGGGCATGCTCCTGATGAGGTGGCGGATGGTCTCCTGAGGGATCTCCTCCCAGACCTGGACTAAAGCATCCGCCAACTCCTGGACAGTTTATGGTGCAACGTGGCGTTGGTGGATGGAGCGAGACATGATGTGCTCAATTGGATTCAGGTCTGGGGAACGGGCGGGCCAGTCCATAGCATCAATGCCTTCCTCTTGCAGGAACTGCTGACACACTCCAGCCACATGAGGTCTAGCATTGTCTTGCATTAGGAGGAACCCAGGGCCAACCGCACCAGCATATGGTCTCACAAGGGGTCTGAGGATCTCATCTCGGTACCTAATGGCAGTCAGGCTACCTCTGGCGAGCACATGGAGGGCTGTGCGGCCCCCCAAAGAAATGCCACCCCACACCATGACTGACCCACCGCCAAACCGGTCATGCTGGAGGATGTTGCAGGCAGCAGAACGTTCTCCACGGCGTCTCCAGACTCTGTCACGTCTGTCACATGTGCTCAGTGTGAACCTGTTTTCATCTGTGAAGAGCACAGGGCGCCAGTGGCGAATTTGCCAATCTTGGTGTTCTCTGGCAAATGCCAAACGTCCTGCACGGTGTTGGGCTGTAAGCACAACCCCCACCTGTGGATGTAGGGCCCTCATACCACACTCATGGAGTCTGTTTCTGACCGTTTGAGCAGACACATGCACATTTGTGGCCTGCTGGAGGTCATTTTGCAGGGCTCTGGCAGTGCTCCGCCTGCTCCTCCTTGCACAAAGGCAGAGGTAGCAGTCCTGCTGCTGGGTTGTTGCCCTCCTACGGCCTCCTCCATGTCTCCTGATGTACTGGCCTGTCTCCTGGTAGCGCCTCCATGCTCTGGACACTACGCTGACAAACACAGCAAACCTTCTTGCCACAGCTCGCATTAATGTACCATCCTGGATGAGCTGCACTACCTGAGCCACTTGTGTGGGTTGTAGACTCCGTCTCATGCTACCACTAGAGTGAAAGCACCGCCCGCATTCAAAAGTGACCAAAACATCAGCCAGGAAGCATAGGAACTGAGAAGTGGTCTGTGGTCACCACCTGCAAAACCAGTCCTTTATTGGGGGTGTCTTGCTAATTGCCTATAATTTCCACCTGTTGTCTATTCCATTTGCACAACAGCATGTGAAATGTATTGTCAATCAGTGTTGCTTCCTAAGTCGACAGTTTGATTTCACAGAAGTGTGATTGACTTGGAGTTACATTGTGTTGTTTAAGTGTTCCCTTTATTTTTTTGAGCAGTGTGTATATATATATATACTTTTTTTTTAAAGGGGTAGATCAGCTTTAATATTGCAGTTTCTACAGATTGTAAATTAATGACAAACATTTTTGCTAAAAGTATTATTATATTATTGATCGATTTTGTCTATGACTTTAAAAATCACCCAGCAGTGCTATTTGCAGAGTTAGCTCCAGCTAAAATTGCAATTCTTCAGCCATTCCTGAACCTGCGACCAAAAACAAGCTACATATGAACAGTACCAAAACAAATGATCTAATGATATTCTGTCTCTTCGCAGCCAAATCTGCAGAGCTGGGATGGTTTTATCCCCCATATATATAACATTCTATTGGTTGCAAGAATCAGGAAGATTTGTTCATCAGAATAAAAATAGCCCTTTTGAGTTCACATACTGATATTGCATACACAAGCTGACATGGGGCGTATTTTTATTCAAAAAATCAAGGACATAGATTAGCCTTGGATTTAATACTTTCAGATATTTGTCCCTGATAAATGTTTATTTCCTGAAACACACATCCACAGTGCCACCTGGTGTGCTTGAATCTCTATTTCTCAGCATGTCTACTTGGCAATGACCTTTCCCAATGTAGAGCAATCTAAATTCAGCTTTCAATGAAATTTGACACAAAAATCCAATCCCAAGGTCTAGACCCCATGTTAGCACAGTTTGGTGACATTAACATTCTCACAGTCACAGGTTTATATTAGACTGACTGCTTTGCAGTTTTTGTGTGATTGAAAAGCTTGCTCCCACACAGGTCTGTAATGACTTTGATCTGTTGCATCATAAAGCAGTGTTGTTCTAAGGCCAGAGCTTTCTTATTTTTCTCTTGTCTCCTTTCTTTCTGTAGATGGCTCTCAGATGTGTAAAGGAGAACAGCGGCCCTCCACTCTACCGGTGGGGGCTGTTGTCACGGTGATGGGCAGTCTGCAGACTCCGACTCCCAACAGCACAGGTCAGAGGTCACCTCACTCTAGTGGTCAGGTCATCAACACTTTGCTAGCAGCCAGATAAACATTCCGTTATGTTACCGAACACTTGCATTTAGGGACTTGAGTATCATGTCACAATCACTGGTGTAGTGGAGGGTAAACGCAGCTTACCCAGCTTTTTTCCCTCAACAGTTGACCCACCTTTTGCGGAAAAATGCATCGAAAGAATAAGAAACTTTACTTTTTTCACCGCAACCGGCGATCAGAGTTAACCCATCTGTTTGTTTAACACTTTAATCACTGGTCACGATCACCACACAAATATAACTGTCACGGTATATTTGTGGATGTGGTGGTGAAGTCAGGCGCAGGACACAGCGGATAAGTCAAAACGACTTTACTGAGACTCAAAGACAATCCAAAATAAATGGCCTCGAACACACAGGAGGCAAAGAATACGCGCAACGCGTAAACTACACTAAGCACAACATATACCGAAAAAAGACAAACGACAATGTGGACAATAACACACAACTCCAAAACATAACACAGGGAAACTTATAGGTGACATAATCAGGACAGAATACGAAACAGGTGCACTAAACTAGACATGACCAAACAAACATCAAACGGTGGCAGCTAGTACTCCGGGGACGACGAACGCTGAAGCCTGCCCGAACAAGGAGGAGGAGCAGCCTCGGCAGTATTCGTGACGATAACAGTATTGATTTTGTGTACATTTGTGAAACTCATCAGAGTACAGATACAGGTTAGTCCCCTGTAGCTCAGTTGGTAGAGCATGGCGCTTGCAACGCCAGGGTTGTGGGTTCATTTCCCACGGGGGGCCAGTATGAAAAATGTATGCACTCACTAACTGTAAGTCGCACTGGATAAGAGCGTCTGCTAAATGACTAAAATGTAATTGTAATTATGACATTTTCAGTGACATTTTTTCATTTACTCATTCTATTTTCTAAAATGGGTTATGTTGGAGGGTCTTGCCTGTTTCCAATTCTGCTGATGCTGCAAAATAAATCCTGTGCAGTGCACTAAGGAAGAAGCCTGGGAGCACACATTGCACTGCAGGGGAGATTATGCAAAGAATAAACTCCTCATGGTTCCCTAACAATGTGGGAACAATATGAACAGACAAATGGTGCCCATATGATCACTGACAAGAAAGACCCTGCATTGAGCCTCTGTGTATTGTTTAGTTCAAAGCAGTTATAATTGTTTATTTACAAGAGTAAACAGTTAGCCATCGCTATACATGGTGTAAGCCCGTTTGTGGTCTCAGCTGTGACCCCCTGCTCACCCCCACCTCTCTCTCTGTCTATCTGTGTGTTTCAGGGAGTGGCCCCTCGGTCCCCAGCAGCAGCGGTGCCTCCCCCAGTCACATGACGATCCCCTCCAACTCGGTCCCTGACTTCTCCTACTCCAGCAGCGAAGATGAATTCTACGACGCTGACGAGTTCTACCAGAACAGCACGTCTCCCAAGCACCTTCTAGAGTGAGTGTATATACTGTCTTTATCATAATCCATCCATACCGCAGTTCACTGGCGTACTGGGGTTTACAGGGACCAAGGACGGGAGGGAGATGATCCACTTCACCACATCCTCTCACTAGCTCTTTATTTCATGATTTTATAGATTATTTAATTATCATATAAGCTGATTGTGTTTTGCTAGAGGTGTGTTTATAACCTGTGCCTTTATATATTTCCTGTCAGGTAATCAGTTCTATCTTTCTCTGCATCCCTCCATCTCTCCATCCTCCTCTCTGTCAGTTCCTCTAGGCCTCCTGCTGCCTTGCCTCACAGCGATGACGGAACAGTGCTGAAACGTCCAGACACTAACGAGTCCCTCAACTCCTCCATGTCTAACGGCACCACTGATGCAGGTGATGCACACAATCACACATGAACGCACACACACAAATGCACACACGCACATTGTCCTACTTATCCACGCACCTGTATACCCCCAACAATAACCAATTTTTATGGAACAACAACATCACACATTCTGTTCCTGTTCTGTTTTGGCAGATGTTTTATTTAGTAACAGAAAAGAGGATGTCAGGATGTCCTTTATCAGTGGTGGCTGGCCTACTGTAGGTGTTTTTAACTGCCTGCTGTCTGCTCTGGTCAGATCAATTTGACAGCCATGATGACGAGGCGGAGGATCAGGGGGAGTCTGTGGAGGAGCACAAGAGTGTCATCATGCACCTGCTGTCCCAGGTGCGACTGGGCATGGACCTCACCAAGGTAAGAGCTCTGTCTGTCCGTCCGTCCGTCTCTCTTTATCTCTCTCTTGCTAACTGTTTCTTTATTTTTTTTCTCTTTCCCCAGGTGGTCCTGCCCACATTTATCTTGGAGAGGAGGTCTTTGCTGGAGATGTATGCTGACTTTTTTGCACATCCGGATTTGTTTGTCAGGTACACCACTTCAAACAGTCATACAAAATAAGAAAAACATTGCTTTTCAGAATCTCCCCCATAATTTCCATTGAGGGCATTCTGCACAGATGGTGTCACAACCTTCGATCCAGTGGTGTGACAGCTGATGTTTTTATCCCCAGTATCGCAGATCAGCTGGAGCCCAAGGAGCGGATGGTACAGGTGGTGAAGTGGTACATGTCAGCCTTCCATGCAGGGAGGAAAAGCTCAGTGGCCAAGAAGCCGTACAACCCCATCCTGGGAGAGGTCTTCTTCTGCCACTGGGACCTGCCTTCAGAGAGTGAGGAGCCCACTGCAATGGTGAGCATTGTACCACAGTAAAGACTGACAACTTATATTCATATGATTTAATGTATATGCTGGTTTTTAGTAATACTATAATTAAGCAATAAGGCACGAGGGGGTTGTTCATCTCCAGAGCCCTGATGGCTAAGAGCTGTTCTTGCACTCGACGCAACACAGAGTGCCTGGATACAGCCCTTAGCCTTGGTATTTTGGCCATATACCACAACCCCCCGAGGTGCCTTATTGCTATTATAAACTGGTTACCAACGTAATTTGAGCAGTAAACATAAATGTTTTGTCATACTCGTGATATACGGTCTGATATACCACGGTTGTCTGCCAATCAGCATTCAGGGCTCGAACCACCCAGTTTATAATCAATTTTAAGTTTTGTGATACTGAGGCAAGTGTTTTTAATTGTTTCATCAAGCCTTTACTAATAAATTCATGTTTACCCCCGACCCCTCCTCCCACCCCACAGGAGCCATCGTCAGAGGGTCCAGTGCCATGGTCTTCAGCCAACAGTGTGTCTTTTGTAGCAGAGCAGGTCTCTCATCACCCCCCCAGTGAGTCTCCCCTCCCACTCGATATTCCACATAGCTGTCAGAGTACCAGAGCCATACATGTTAACTGTACTGTTGCCTTTCCTCTTCCTTGTAGTTTCTGCATTCTACGCAGAGTGTCTCAGCAAAAAGATTCAGTTCAACGCCCACATTTGGACCAAGTCAAAGTTCTTAGGAATGTCAATTGGAGTGCACAATATTGGCCAGGGTAAGACATCGTTTCAAGCACTTAGGCTTTCTGTTAACACCAAATATTTACCAACTACTATACATGGGAAGACTTCTTTAGCTCACATAGTCCATAAACATGTGTGCTCACACACTTACTAAAACCTTAGTGTGTTTTGTGTATTCTGAAGTGTGTGCTTCCCCCTTCTCTCCTCTAGGCTGTGTGTCCTGTCTGGAACATGACGAGCACTACATACTCACCTTTCCCAATGGATATGGCAGGTAGGCTCATGCTTGAAGAGTAAATAACACACACTGTCTCAAGTTTGTGGTGCTGGAAATAAAAGCCCCATTTCAATTCACAATAAAACATAATTCCAGCACAGCACACACAATGTACTGTATGTAAAGTGAGTGTGTATAAATGGGAATAACATGTTATCTGGATTCCCTGACCTGACATGTAGTGGGGTGTTCCTTCTCTCTTCAGGTCGATCCTGACTGTCCCATGGGTGGAGTTGGGTGGAGAGTGTAACATCAACTGCTCCAAAACGGGCTACAGTGCCAGCATTGTGTTTCACACTAAGCCCTTCTACGGTGGAAAGAAGCACAGGATCACCGCTGAGATCTTGTAAGGGGGTTTTCTTATTTGTAATCATGCACAGAGTGTTAGCCTATTCTTGCTTTATTAACTGTGCTCACAGCAGTATATGGAAATATTTTGTTTGTTGTGATGTTAATTATATATTACAAATGTGTTTGTTTGTAGTCCTCCCAATGACAAGAAGTCATTCTGCTCCATTGAAGGAGAGTGGAATGGAGTGATGTATGCTAAGTGGGCATCTGGGGTGAGTTCAGTTAAAAAATGTGATCTCTGCTGGATATCAATGTGTTAATACAGTGGGGAGAACAAGTATTTGATACCCTGTCGATTTTGCAGGTTTTCCTACTTACAAAGCATGTAGAGGTCTGTAATTTTTATCATAGGTACACTTCAACTGTGAGAGAAGGAATCTAAAACAAAAATCCAGAAAATCACATTGTATGATTTTTAAGTAATTAATTTGCATTTTATTGCATGACATAAGTATTTGATACATCAGAAAAGCAGAACTTAATATTTGGTACAGAAACCTTTGTTTACAATTACAGAGATCATACGTTTCCTGTAGGTCTTGGCCAGGTTTGCACACACTGCAGCAGGGATTTTGGCCCACTCCTCCATACAGACCTTCTCCAGATCCTTCAGGTTTCGGGGCTGTCGCTGGGCAATACGGACTTTCAGCTCCCTCCAAAGATTTTCTATTGGGTTCAGTTCTGGAGACTGGCTAGGCCACTCCAGGACCTTGAGATGCTTCTTACGGAGCCACTCCTTAGTTGCCCTGGCTGTGTGTTTCGGGTTGTTGTCATGCCACAACCCATCTTCAATGCTCTTACTGAGGGAAGGAGGTTGTTGGCCCCATCCATCCTCCCCTCAATACGGTGCAGTCGTCCTGTCCCCTTTGCAGAAAAGCATCCCCAAAGAATGATGTTTCCACCTCCATGCTTCACGGTTGGGATGGTGTTCTTGGGGTTGTACTCATCCTTCTTCTTCCTCCAAACACGGCGAGTGGAGTTTAGACCAAAAATATATATTTTTGTCTCATCAGACCACATGACCTTCTCCCATTCCTCCTCTGGATCATCCAGATGGTCATTGGCAAACTTCAGACGGGCCTAGACATGCGCTGGCTTGAGCAAGGGGACCTTGCGTGTGCTGCAGGATTTTAATCCATGACGGCGTAGTGTGTTACTAATGGTTTTCTTTGAGACTGTGGTCCCAGCTCTCTTCAGGTCATTGACAAGGTCCTGCCGTGTAGTTCTGGGCTGATCCCTCACCTTCCTCATGATCATTGATGCCCCACGAGGTGAGATCTTGCATGGAGCCCCAGACCGAGGGTGATTGACCGTCATCTTGAACTTCTTCCATTTTCTAATAATTGCGCCAACAGTTGTTGCCTTCTCACCAAGCTGCTTGCCTATTGTCCTGTAGCCCATCCCAGCCTTGTGCAGGTCTACAATTTTATCCCTGATGTCCTTACACAGCTCTCTGGTCTTGGCCATTGTGGAGAGGTTGGAGTCTGTTTGATTGAGTGTGTGGACAGGTGTCTTTTATAAGGTAACGAGTTCAAACAGGTGCAGTTAATACAGGTAATGAGTGGAGAACAGGAGGGCTTCTTAAATAAAAACTAACAGGTCTGTGAGAGCCGGAATTCTTATTGGTTGGTAGGTGATCAAATACTTATGTCATGCAATAAAATGCAAATTAATTACTTAAAAATCATACAATGTGATTTTCTGGATTTTCTGGATTTTAGATTCTGTCTCTCACAGTTGAAGTGTACCTATGATAAAAATTACAGACCTCTACATGCTTTGTAAGTAGGAAAACCTGAAAAATCGGCAGTGTATCAAATACTTGTTCTCCCCACTGTATGTGATTTTCAGGAAGGTTTTGTTGTTTTAAGGAAATAACTATGTCCCATGTTTTTAATCCCTGACCTCAACATGTTCACACTGAAGGTTGACCTCATACATAAAAAGCAATCTAGAAAGTGTTACAATTTAAGACACTTTCAACCCAAACTTTCTATCTCTTGAATCCAGGAAAACTCCTTGTTCATTGACACAAAGAAAATGGGCTGTATCAAGAAGAAGGTGAGGAAGTTGGAGGACCAGCTGGAGTATGAGTCGCGCAGGTGAGAAGGCTCTCTTCGTTTTATCGTGGGCAGTAATAAGTGGATGTTTTTTATGTGTTCTGTCCAGTCCCCTTTCTGTGGACTTGGGGTAGTAGCTCCTGTCATGGCATCCAGTTTAATGTGGCTGTCAATCCAGCCAGGCACAATATTTTCAGATTTAGCAATATATTTATTGTTTGGTCACTGTTTGACCCTCAGCCTTTGGAAGGATGTGACGGTCAGCCTAAAGTCGAGAGACATCGATGCAGCAACGGAAGCCAAGCACAGGCTGGAGGAGAAGCAAAGGGGCGAGGCCAGGGAGAGGAAGGAGAATGAAATGCAGTGGGAAACTAGGGTGAGTGTGCCTATTCTTATCATACATCTCCAGAGCCCTGACAGCAATATTAACAGCCATCCACTCCATATCAAGGTTAATAGTTCACGGTGATGATTGTACTTAGATGGAAAGTACAGTGCCTTCGGAAAGTATTCAGACCCCTTGACATTTTCCACATTTTGTTACGTTACAGCCTTATTCTAAAATGTAATAAATAGTTTTTTCCCCTCATCAATCTACACACAATACCCCATAATGACAAAGCAAAACACACAATACCCCATAATGACAAAGCAAAAACAGGTTTTTATAAATTTCTGCTTATTGTTTTGTATTGTTTTTACGGAAATATCACATTTACATAAGTATTCAGACGCTCTACTCAGTACCTTTGGCAGCGATTACAGCATCGAGTCTTCTTGGGTATGACGCTACAAGCTTGGCACACCTGTATTTGGGGAGTTTCTCCCATTCTTCTCTGCAGATGCTCTCAAGCTCTGTCAGGTAGGATGGGGAGCGTTGCTGCACAGCTATTTTCAGGTCTCTCCAGAGATGTTAGATTGGGTTCAAGTCCGGGCTCTGGTTGGGCCATTCAAGGACATTCAGAGACTTGTCCCGAAGCCATTCCTGCGTTGTCTTGGCTGTGTGTTTAGGGTCGTTGTCCTGTTGGAAGGTGAACCTTTGCCCCAGTCTGAGGTCCTGAGTGCTCTGGAGCAGGTTTTCATCAAGGATCTCTCTGTACTTTGCTCGGTTCATCTTTGCCTCGATCCTGACTAGTCTCCCAGTCCCTGCCGCTGAAAAACATCCCCACAGCATGATGCTGCGACCACCATGCTTCACCGTAGGGACGGAGCCTGGTTTCCTCCAGACGTGACGCTTGGCATTCAGGCCAAAGAGATCAATCTTGGTTTCATCAGAACAGAGAATCTTGTTTCTCATGGTCTGAGAGTCTTTAGGTGCCTTTTGGCAAAACCCAAGCGGGCTCAAGTAGGGCTGTCATGTGGCTCCGTCTGGCCACTACCATAAAGGCCTGCTTTGGTGGAGTGCTGCAGAGATGGGAGAGTCTTCCAGAAGGACAACCATCTCCACAGAGGCACTGTGGAGCCATGTCAGAGTGACCATCGGGTTCTTGGTCACCTCCCTGACCAAGGCCCTTCTCCCCCGATTGCTCAGTTTGGCCGGGCGGCCAGCTCTAGGAAGGGGCTTGGTGGTTCCAAACTTCTTCCATTTAAGAATGATGGAGGCCAATGTGTTCTTGGGGACCTTCAATGCTGCATAAATGTTTTGGTACCCTTCCCCAGTTCTGTGCCTCAACACAATCCTGTCTCGGAGCAATACGGAAAATTCCTTAAACCTCATGGCTTGGTCTTTGCTCTGACATGCACTGTCAACTGTGGGACCTTATATAGACAGGTGTGTGCCTTTCCAAATCATGTCCAATCAATTTAATTTACCACAGGTGGACTCCAATCAAGTTGTAGAAACATCTCAAGGATGATCAATGGAAACAGGATGCACCTGAGTTCAATATCAAGTCTCATAGCAAAGGGTCTGAATACTTATGTAAATAAGGTATTTGTTTTTTTATTGTTAATACATTTACAACAATTTCTAAAAACCTGTTTTCGCTTTGTCATTTTGGGGTATTGTGTGTAGGCCAGTGACAAGAAAATCTCAATGTAATGAATTTTAAATTCAGGGTGTAACACAACAAAATGTGGAAAAGTCAAGGGGTGTGAATACTTTCTGAAGTCACTGTACCTTTTGGATTTTTGAAAGCAGTATTGTAGTCCCCACTGATTAAGTCTCCATGTTTAATCCCTGCAGTTGTTCCATGAGGATGGGGAGTGCTGGGTCTACGATGAGCCTCTACTGAAAAGAACTGGATCACAGACGCACTGAGGCCACAGATGCAGATCTCTGAGTCTTAATAAGAACTCTTTTGCAAACCACTTCTTATCCAAGCCTTGGAATGACTGATGATTGAACATGATCACAGCTTTGCATTTTCGAAGATACAATTTAATGAAATCAAGAAGAAACATCTACAATATAAAAAATAATAACCCTTGTTTCGCCAACCCCACATCCACCACCTCCACCTCTCCATCCCCTGAACGACTAAAAAAAGCATGACAAAGACAGTACCAATGCCCTTAGGCTACACAAACAAGCCCTCACAATCTGGCAGGAGGATCCCTCAAGGGTCTGTCCTTTTCCTTGAGGGGAAGGGAGTTTGGATTGAAAAAACCTTGAAAAACAGCGTTCTGTATCTCAGGGAAGCTGGTGACTGAGGAATGAATGGTGTATCTCCAGGAGTTAGACGGCCTTATAGTGGAATCACAAGGGGGACAACCTGGCTTGCCTACAATTAGCTACAGCTGTTTATATATAGATACTTATGATGAATATATATTCTCTTTTTGTATTTTATTTATCTTTCTGGCAGTACTAAATATTTGAGGATTTGAACTCTATGGCAATAAATCAGGAACCATTCCTTTTCTTTTCTACATTTGTCCCCTCTCAAGTTCGTTGACATTCTCTCCCCATGTACTAACTCCATCTAGTGCAGCGGTGTCAAACTCATTTTGCCCCGGGGGCCGCATTCTGTCTTCAACGAGGTCCAGAGGGTTAGCATTGAAAATTGGTTATATTTCCTCACCGGATGTTTGACACCCCTGGACTAGTGTATGTTTATCTGCTCAAGATAACCAGAAGAAGAACCCAAGAAGTCTGCATTTGTAAGATAGACAGTAGGTGGAGTCGAGGAAGAGGACTTGTCTCCATGTTGTGACCAAAACCATTTGTAGCGATATAGAGCACATTCCTGCTGAATACATGCACGCAATGATTGCCTGTGGTGAAAAACTCAACAAGTTCACTTAACCGAATTGTATAGGTGGAGTATCACCCTTTTCTTTCTAAAGTAGGTAAATACTGTATCGTCTAATATAATAGAATTTACAGAGGTTACAAACTCAAGCCATTTTTTGTTCTTCATGTTATGTCTTTGTAAATTAATATTGAATCGAGGCCTTTCCATACATTTCAGTATCACTTCAAAAGAGCAATCGGAACAAAATGTATTTTTTATTTCCTTTGAATCATAACGATTGATTGTATCAGATTTTCATGTTTATTGATGCATAATATTAAATCTCCATGAGTTTACTTCTTTGCTGTGTTTGACATCCTTCATTGAAAAAGCTTGTGGCTGAAGCAGTACAAGTGCATAATGCTCAAATCAGTTTTGTTTTTCAAATCCATTTTGTACTACTGACTGTCCAAACAGCAAGTTACAAGTGACCAAATTGGATTTGTGTGTGTTCAGACAGCAGTCATTTGCGGACATGGCTACACTAGTTGTCATAGTAAGGATGTGTGTGTGCACAGTGGTGTAGGCTGATTGCTGGTGGTTCTCGTGCTTCCTATCACTCAGAAGTTATGTAGCAAGCTAAGGTGACAACAATACCTGCCATGGATTTTTCCCAGTTGCTTTGAATGTTCAAAATCTTAGTGTAAGAACACTTTTAAAGCCTCAATGGATAAGATTATCCAAATTTCAAAACAACTCATTTTTGTCTAGCCACAGCAGTCAACTAGCTAGCTAGGTAGCTGTTTAGCTTTATAGCACATTCACTGATTTGTTTGTAAACAATTAACAAGCTAGTTAGCTACCACATGTTATTGTCAAACTGTCAACAGAGTAGCTAGCAAGCAACAATATATGCCAAATAATAGTCCAAAAACCACTTGCAGGCAAATAAATCAGATTTGACCATTCAGACACAAGTCACAGGAATCAGCTTTGTATCTGACTTCAAATCACCTTTGTAGGTGGTTTGAAATGTGGCTTGAAATATCCTATTGCTTTTTGGCTGTTCAGACTGCATGAAAAATACCAGATTCTAATCGGATATGCAAATAAATAGGATTTGAGTCATTTCAAACTGTCAATGTGAACATGGCTTAGTCTACAATCAGTTCAACATTGTAGCCCATACTAAAGGTGAATCTCAAAAGTGGCTTCTTCTCTTCTCCCGTCCTTCATCTTCACTAATTGAAAAAAATAAACAGGTGTAAGAAATATAGTGGATCCCTTTTGGTTTCACCTGTCCTTATTGCTTTCACATTAGTGCAGGTGGAGGAAATAAGGAGGTGAATCCACTTTACTATTGAAATGCACCCAAGCCTGGAAAAAAATCAGGTGTATCATAGCCACTTTATAGAGCACATAATTAGAAATTATTTGGTTGTATCCATCGCAATTTGTGGACGTGGTTTGGTCTTGATCAAATTAAGATGCACCAGATATTTTCTGGATGCTTTAAGAAAATAAATGTTGGCTAAACTTCTCAAAAGTGTTCTCTGGTTCTGCTTTAATTTACCCCATTCATACTGGGTCTTACACTAAAATGATCGTTTTTTGGGGGTCGGGAAATGTTTGTGTCCAACCTATACCTCAGTGGTACGACCCAGTAGCCAATGAGAATAGAGAGAAATAGTAACGCACCAACTCCGCCATGGTTCGTTGGACAAAGCCTATGAGGAAAATGAATGGTGTTTATTGATAAACGCCGAAAATAAGGTATGCAGTAAACATAGGTTTAGGAGATCTTATACGTTTTGTTCTGTGAGTGAGTGACTTGGCATTTGTAATAAAGCGCAAGGATGCATGATAAACAGAGTCCAGTGTCTGTAAGACAGAGGAGGTTGCATGCATATACAACAAGTCACCATAATCAATTACAGAGAGAAAAGTGGCCTGAACAAGCTTATTTCTAGCCATAAGCGGTAAGCAAGCCTTATTACGAAAATAAAACCCAATTTCCATTTAAGCTTCCTCGCAAGATTATCCATATGAACTTTAAAGGACAACTTGTCATCCAACCATATACCTAGGTATTTGTAGGATGACACTGTGGCTACGAACCTCTCGTCGCTAGAAAGGATCCAGCTTTTGTCAAATTAACGTCTAAAATTGACATTTTTTTCATTTTTGCTAACCCTAACCCTTTTCCTAACCTGCTGCGTACGTTCTCCTAACCTGCTACGAAAAGTCAAATCTTTATGTTAATTTCACAAAAGCTGGATTCCTTCTAGCCATGTCCCTGCCAACCCCGCTTGTCTGTTTGGAAAGCCTGCGCAAATGAAAACGTGTGGTGGGTGGGTTCGGCCCGCCCTCAGCTAACCCGTTCTGTGTGCCGGGGCGAGGGGGCTTCAAAAAAAAGTAGTGTTTGGCCAATCACAGAAGAAGATGCTGACTTTTCCCATAAACCAATGCGAATACATTCAATATAAATTCAGCCTCCACCCTTCCTTCGGTCTCCTTCTCCTCCCGGATTCTGAAGAAAGGTAATGGTGTTGTCTTGTAGTTTAGAGTTTATGTATTTAAATCTTCCATTTATGTATCAATTTGTATTTGCCGTCATAGTTGATTAGCTATGTTTGATAAGTGTGTCATAATCTTGCGAAAGGACCTAGCTAGGTCGTTTTGCGCTTGCTAGCCTTAGTTAGCAGGCCTAACTCCACCACGTGTCTCACGTGTCGTGAACAAGTTTAGTCTCCTTTATCACTAGCACAATTATCTTCTAGGATAGTGGTTCCTAACTCCAGTCCTAGAATACCCCCCAACAGTTGACAAGTTGGATTAGGTGTGCTTGTTCGGCTCTACAAAAAAATGTGTGCTGTTGGGGGTACTCGATGACCGAGTTAGGAACCACTAAACCAGGAAAGAAGTTAACTCTAGTGCACGGTTTAATATAGAAAGCCTAGTTAACTCCAACGCAGTGAACGAGTAACCAGGCAAGATGGGCCTCCCAATCTTACATGATGAAATAAGTGTTGGTAGGGACATCTGAGTTAAATTGAGGAAACGCCAACCATTCTGACTGGTTGGGAACACTTTATTGTTTTGTTGCAATATTACTTCACTTTCCTAGTTAATCAACTAACTGCCATTGTCTGGTCTTAGGACCGTTTTTGCATTAATCTCCTGTCTCCCTTCTGCTAAATTAAAGCACTTGTCTCCTATTCATGCTGACTATATCATGAGTAGTGGACAGAAGGGATTGCGTAACATTTTTGCGATAGACTTTACATTTGTGGGCTTTTGTCATACGAGAGACTGATTTGTGTTTCGCAGGTATTGCTGAGAAGCAAACATGAGTTGAAGATAAAAAATGAGGTAAGCATGATTATCAGTGTTACCCAACGTCCACGTGTTAAACCCAAGAAATTATGCCCTGTGCCACTGATGACCCCATTTGCTACTCTTGACCTGTCAGGATGATGAATCTGCAACCACCAATTGCATGTTCTGAGGCACAGCACGTGATTTGAACTACCTGTTAAGATCTTTTGAAGGCTAACCATACATTATTCCTTTACAGCTGCAGACACAAGATGTGGCATTCGGTAAGTTTCCATGCATGTCATAGCAATTGCAGTTTTATGTACTGTAAGTGATGACTGTTTAAAAACATTGGGAATCTCTCTGAAAAATAATGAAAGAAATGTTTTTACTGATGCAGTTCAGCTGCCTTAAATTACACCAGTCCAGTCTTCTGGGCCTAAATTGCTGATTTATTTTTATAATCTGCAGATGGCGTAGGCTGTGGGAATGGCACCATCTGAACCGGTTGCCATGGTAAGCTACTACCTTGTGCACTCAACCAACATGAGTCTAATGATACTTTATCATGTGATACAATGAATGCGTAGTTCAGCAGATGAACAAGCAGCATTCTCTTTTGCTCCTAGCATGTAGCCATTTCAGTAGGTTTTCCACTCACTGCATTAAGATTTTCTAACCTTTCCATTTTTCAGAGGCCAATGGAAAGAACTGTCGTGTGACTGAAACTTTGACGAAAGGTAGATTGATTTGTTTAATTAAGGCTGATAATACTTGATACAATGATGACAGCATAGTTCAGCTGATACTCAATGATGAATTCTCAGCATTGTCTTTCGCTCCTATCTGATGTATCGTTACTTTAAAAACAGACATATCATTCCCCCCCCCCCCACTATAGAACCCTGACAGTATTTGTCTTTACAGAACTCAAGTTTCTGACTGCGTGCCAAGACAGGATCCTAGATTCTCAAGTCTGGCTTGGCTGTAAATCTGGGGTAAGCTACAAAGATTCCATATGAAATGAAGGGTAACGACATGGTGCAATCTGAAAGGATGACATTGAATCAGGTCTCTGATCTTGTTGAGGACAATATTGTTACACACTCTGATTAGATTGGTTCTTTTTGTTTTCTGTTTTTGGAAACCGTGAGCGTTTTGATTAAAATCTGATCTCTGTTCAGGCCCAGTAGATGCAGAACAAGGCTCTGGTGTGGCTAGAGGATGACTGAAGTGAGTTACACAAGGTATTTCGATCTTAACTAACGAATGATGCCGTCTAAAAGGAAGACTTTGAATTAGGTCTCTGCTACTGTTGAGGACGTACTGTTACACTCAGTTGGAAGATTGACTCCCTTGCCCATTGCATTCTTTTGAGTCTTGGTTATTTTGATAATCTGTCACTTATTTGCAGGAGCAGTGAAAACTGGCACGAAGGATTGGAACTAATGTACAGCTGTCCCTGTCAGGTTGGTATACATCCATTTGGGTTATCCACTTAACTGGGTTCAGTGATGTCAACAAATGTCTGACCTGAATTTTTATGTGGACATTATCATAACTGAGGAACCTGGAAATGTATCATTACTGCCCCCTGACTTTTAATTTCTCAACTAACTCAATCTCTCTTTAGGTGGCAAGTGAATTCACAACTACAACCTCTAGTGCAGTTAAGAACAAGGTAAGCCTATGTAATGCAGTTGCCCATAATTTTATCAACTTATGATGAAGAGATTCTGCCAAATGATTTGTGATTATATATACCGTTCCATTTATATCTGAGGTTGTACAATGGCATTTCTGAGTTTGTGGTTGTGCATGCATCTTGCTTAGATCTCTTTGCAATTCCACAGAAATGATACGACATCAGAAGATGACACCATGGGAGACCAGTCTTTAACTTCAGATTTGTATCTTGTGTGTTTCTGAGTAACAATGTCAATAAAATTAGTGGAATTATCCCTGTCTTGACGTGAATACCTAATTCCTGTTGGTCTGACTGTCATGGTAGTAGTAGTGCCTCAGTCAGGGTATGTTGTCAAATTGCTAGTTTCCATTTGGCTAGCAGTGCAATGTTTCCACATTGCATAGTAGGCACAACTCTAGACCTGGCATTTTGTGTCGAAGCCCTACATAATAAATCACTAGTTTGGCCAGTAACTGTTGGTGCAAGCCAGAGTAAGGCCTCCAATAATTTAGTCTGGGAAGGGGTACTATGCAGCTACTACATTTTTACTCTAACATTTGTTTCTTGAATATAGAAATGTAAACGAGGTTGGTTTCACAAGCTGAAATAAAATCGGTTTCCTAACTTTGTGCACATTAGTTCACATCCCTCTGAGCTTTTTGCCTTTAAGAGAATCCATCCAGCTGACAGGTGTGGCATATCAAGAAGCTTATTAAACTGCATTATTACACAGGTGCTGGGGACAATTAAAGAATACTCATGTGCAGTTGTCATGCGACATGTCTCAAGTTGAGGTAGTGCAATTGGCATGCTGACTGCAGGAATGTCCGCCAGAGAATTTAATGTTAATTTCAGTACCGTAAACTCCGTCCAACGTCGTTCTAGATAATTTGGCAGTACATCTAAATGGTCTCACCACCGCAGACCGCGTGTGGGCTAGCGGTTTGCTGATAACGTAGAGTGCCCCGCGGTGGGTGTATGGGCAGGCATAAGCTATGAACACAATTTTATTGCAGATCCCGTGGCGAGTTCGACATATTAAAAAAAATACATATATTTCAATTGCCTGGCCTTACATTAAATCTTAAATTGGTGCGTAATATTTTCGTGAACTTAAATGCCCCATGAGCTTCAACTGTTGTAACCCATCAATTTAAAATATGCTTGTTTACTCGTTAGTAAATTGTTAAAGGTTAACAATTTTTTTTTATAGTTGTGGGTCCATCCTTGTATGGCTGTATATGATTTTGAGCGGTTATATTTTTCCAGCCCATTCCCTCAATTTAAGGAAACGGTTGCGGGGAAATGCTTTGTTTCAACTGCCGTTAGTTCCTATTTATCTAGTGTATTGCCTCATTAAACCGACCCCAATGGAGTAGTATAAAATCACTATCAAATGTATGGGAGGGCTGTGAACATGCATAGTGTATATATTAACACTTGATGGCACAATTGGTCCAGCGTCGTCCAAGGTAGGGGAGGGTTTGGCCGGCAGGGATGTTGGTTCGTTTCCCACGGGGGACCAGTATGACAAAAAACAAAACATGTATGCATTCACTAACTGTAAATCGCTCTGGATAAGAGCTTCTGCTAAATGACAAATGTAAACCTGCATCACTGCTGTTTTTGCGTTCTATAATCTGACGGGAGCACGCATGGCTTTTATCAGGGTGAATCGTTTTAATTATTTTGTATTTTTTGGTAATGGAACTATTGTTTTTGATTTTGGGATTATTCAAAATTATCAACAATTGACATCCCTACATCAAACATGTCTAACAAAACACAGGTATAAAGAAGAAAATACTGAATACATAATTAACATATGGGCTCCCGAGTGGCGCAGCGATCTAAGGCACTGCATCTCAGTGCTTGAGGCGTCACTACAGACCCCCTGGTTCGATTCCAGGCTGTATCACAACCGGCCGTGATTGGGAGTCCCATAGGGTGGCGCACAATTGGCCCAGCGTCGTCCGGGTTTGGCCGGTGTAGGCCGTCATTGTAAATAAGAATTTGTTCTTAACTGACTTGCCTAGGTAAATAAAGTTAAAATTTAAAAATGTATATATAAAAAAAGAATTCTAGTGCAAATGTATTAACTCCGAATAGGGTGACTCCTCGTGACGCACAATTTGTGAAGGATATGACGTCGCGAACTGGAGCGTTTCCTGTGTTTTCCCATTAATACCATTTTCAGGACTGCCTGCTTGCATCATAGGCCGGTGGAGAGGTTTGAATAGTCAGGGGATAGAAGATCGCCGCCACTGACGACCACTTTCTAATAACCGCAAATACACGACATCACTGATGTTCCTCTACCAACTGTTGCCCTTCCTTTGGGCTGTTTCTGCAAATGCAGATTTCTTTCAATTTGACAGTATTTCAAATGCATCTACGTATTATTTCAATTATATTTATTGTAATCTATGGGAAGGGGAGTGTCAACCGAATCAAGATGATACGACTCAGCAAGGTGAGGAATTATTTTCTTTCCTGAAAGGTTTTTCTTCAGCAAAAATGAAATATTCAAATTGACACACTTCTCCCGACTGTCTCGGGTGTAGTTAGGATCAGTTAGTTACACAGGTCTATTTCTATTACAATGCAGAGACAGTGAGCAACAATGATTAGCGTATTTATTCGAAAATATTGAGGAAAAATCTTATTTATGAATCAGTGATTACAATCCTAGGTATGATATGAAAAAGTCGCAGGCTTTTCCTTGCACAACTTGCCTTGAGCAGAAATGATAGTGTTCAATTTGTTGCAACAGCTATGTCTATAAGACTATTAGATATGTACACTATTACATTTGTGTGCTCTTCTCAGTACCTACTAGGGACCTGTGGGCAGGATTTCCTCAGGACTACATCCGTTTGCTGTCACAGTGGTATTGCAGCCTGGGACAGTGCTGTGAATCAGGGGATTGTCGGATAACAAATAATATTACAGGTATGATAACGTCATATTGAGCAGACATTATCATTCATGTATGTTCCACCAGCTATGTCGTTTTTGTGTAGTCCTCATTTTGTCTGGATTTGACATCCCCCCCCCCCCCCCCCCCCCAGGTCTGGCTAGTGATCTACAGCTAAAGCTTCACGGGCAGCACCTTGCCCAATCAGTGGTTCTGAAGGCTGTGCAAGGCTTCATCAGTAACCCTGAATCCAATAAGCCATTGACCCTCTCCTTCCATGGCTGGTCTGGCACAGGCAAGAATTTTGTGGCACGGATTATAGCTGACAACTTGTACCGGGACGGAGTGAAGAGCGAGTGTGTGCGTCTGTTCATTGCCCCATTCCACTTCCCCCATGCCAGACTGGTGGACACATACAAGGTGAGCTTAGCTGGCACAGACATGACTCCTCTCTGCCAGGAACATGTGCAGAACATAACTCATTTATGTTCGATTACACAACTTGATCTAGACCATAGCAGGAGTTAAACAATATAGCTAGTCAAAACTCAGCAAATTGTAACAAATAAATATGTTTTTAGTTGATAAAAACATGTAGCATGAATACAGGTGCATTTTAATCTCTTGAATATATTGCACACCAAATATGAGAGAGAGAGAGGTGATATTTTTGTGCTCACCATAGCGCTCTATTCCAGGGCCAGCTTAGAGAAGCTATCCGGGACATGGTGCTGCGTTGCCCACAGACACTTTTCATCTTTGATGAGGCTGAGAAACTGCACCCGGGCCTTATAGATGCCATCAAGCCCTATATGGACCATTATGACAATGTGGATGGGGTCAGCTACAGGAGGGCTGTCTTCTTATTCCTCAGGTTAGCCATACATACCCTTTCAATTCTTGCAAGGTCTCTTCCACTAACTCATGTAAGGAAACTTTACTGTCCAAGTCATGAGTAAATGTCTCAGATATTTTCCTCTAACCAAGATGTTTTGTAATATTTCCTTGTAGTAATATTGGTGGCACAACCATCAATGATGTGTCCTTGGACTTCTGGCACTCAGGGCAGAACAGAGAGGACATTGGGATGGAGGACTTGGAACACCGGCTACGAGCTGAAGCTATGGAATCTCAAGGTACCAGCAGTGGCTTTACAATCACTCACACTAATTTGAAGCATATATGTTTTCACAGGCAAGATTGAAGATGTCTTTCTCGTGAACACTACACTGTGAACGAAGAAACTCATAGTTAGAAACCACTTAAAACATTTTGAATTACATAACATTTAAGTGCAACTGCAACATGTTCAGTTGTGGATTTACCAGTTTGTCTGTTTTCCAGGAGGCTTTGCACAGAGTGAGCTGATGTCAGGTCACCTTATTGACTTCTTTGTGCCCTTCCTACCTCTGGAGTACCGTCATGTCAAGCTCTGTGCCCGTGATGCCTATGCAGCGCGGGGTCTGGAGCCAGACGAAGGAACCCTGGACGAAGTGGCAAAGGCCATGCTATATGTACCCAAGGAGGAGAGGCTATTCTCTGCCCAAGGCTGCAAATCCATACCACAGAGAATCAATTTCTTCCTCCCCTAAACATACTAATGCAACCCAGAAAACACACACAGTATTTTAGCAAAAAGGAAAAAGTATGACCTGCTGACATATTGAACATTGTTGCGATGTGGTATGCCCACTCCTCAACCTACACTGCCAAGAAAGCAAGCATAGGACATCTGGCTCCAGTAAGATTCTATCTGATTACAAAATAAGAGATTTTACAAGTGTGGATTTTCAACTTAGATTTTTTTTTTACCCTGCTCATTAGACTACTTTTATGCACTGATTTTAGGTCAAGCTCAGGTCAACTCTGTAGTTTTAGTATTTGCATGTATATATTTACAGTGGATTTGGAAAGTATTCAGACCCCTTTACTTTTTCCACATTTTGTTACGTTACGGCCTTATTCTAAAATTGATTAAATAGGTTTTTTCCTCTTATTAATATATACACAATACCCCATAATGACAAAGCAAAAATAGGTTTTTAGAAATTTTAGCACAAAATAATTTCTCCTGAAATATCACATTTACATAAGTATTCAGACCCTTTACTCAGTACTTTGTTGAAGCACCTTTGGCAACGATTACAGCCTTGAGTCTTGGGTATGACGCTACAAGCTTAGGGCGGCGCACAATTGGCCCAGCGTCGTCCGGGTTTGGCCGGTGTAGGCCGTCATTGTAAATAAGAATTTGTTCTTAACTGACTTGCCTAGTTAAATAAAGGTAAAATAAAATAATAATAAAAAGCTTGGCACACCTGTATTTGGGGAGTTTCTCCCATTCTTCTCTGCAGATCCTCTCAAGCTCTGTCAGGTTGGATGGGGAGTGTCGCTGCACAGCTATTTTCAGGTTTCACCAGAATTGTTCGATCGGGTTCAAGTGCGGCTTCTGGCTGGGCCACTCAAGGACATTCAGAGACTTGTCCCGAAGCCACTCCTGTGTTGTCTTGGCTGTGTGCTTAGGGTCGTTGTCCTGTTAGAAGGTGAACCTTCGCCCCAGTCTGAGGTCCTGAGTGCTCTGGAGCAGGTTTTCATCAAGGATCTCTCTGTACTTTGCTCCGTTCAACTTTCCCTCGATCCTGCCGCTGAAAAACATCCCCACAGCATGATGCTGCCACCACCATGCTTCACCATAGGGATGGTGCCAGGTTTCCTCCAGACGTGTCACTTGGCATTCAGGCCAAAGAGTTCAATCTTTGTTTCATCAGACCAGAGAATCTTGTTTCTCATGGTCTGAGAGTCCTTTAGGTGCCTTTGGGCAAACTCCAAGTGGGCTGTCATGTGCCTTTTACTGAGGAGTGGCTTCCGTCTGGCCACTCTACCATAAAGGCCTGATTGCTGGAGTGCTACAGAGATGGTTGTCTTTCTGGAAGGTTCTCCCATCTCCACAGAGGAACTCTGGAGCTCTGTCAGAGTGACCATCGGGTTCTTGGTCACCTCCCTGACCAAGGCCCTTCTTCCCCGATTGCTCAGTTTGGCCGGGGGGCCAGCTCTAGGAAGAGTTCCAAACTTCTTCCATTTAAGAATGATGGAGGCAACTGTGTTCTTGGGGACCTTCAATGCTGCAGACATTTTTTGGTACCCTTCCCCAGATCTGTGCCTCGACACAATCCTGTCTTGGAGCTCTACGGACAATTCCTTCAACCTCATAGCTTGGTTTTTGCTCTGACACGTACTGTCAACTGTGGGACCTTTATATAGACATGTGTGTGCCTTTCCAAATCATGTCCAATCAATCGAATTTACCATAGGTGGACTCCAATCAAGTTGCAGAAACATCTCAAGGGTGATCAGTGGAAACAGGATGCACCTGAGCTCAATTTCGAATCTCATAGCAAAGGGTCTGAATACTTATGTAAATAAGGTATTTGTGTTTTTTATTTTTAATACATGTTCAAACATTTCTGAAAACGTTTTTCGCTTTGTCATTATGGGGTATTGTGTGTAGATTTGAGATTTGTTTTGCAGTCAATTTTAGAATAAGGCTGTAACGTAACAATGTGGAAAAGGGAAGGGGTCTGAACTTTCCGAATGCACTGTATGTTTAGTTGGCACTGAGGATATTTTACAACTATCTGCTTAAGCAGTGGCTGGCACTTCCAATGCAAAGGAGGAAATACTGTATATTACAGTAAACTATATCAAATATAATTTCATTAACTTTTTAAGGGCATTTTTAATATGATTATTCTGGAGTTGTTTATTGATTACTTGATTTACAGGTGGGCTAAATATTTCCAGGCTACAAACAGTATGACATCACTTTAAGTCATTTCTAACCTACTGAATAACTACAATTCAGGTTTGAAGAAAGTAGTGTAAGTGTGCAATAATACAGGCAGTCGCTAATGTTGTTGAAATGTTTACTGAACTAAATGGTCTGAGTATTCCCAATTTTTTCCCCCTTACAATTATTTTGATCTTGAATGATTTAATGTTGCATTTACTGTTGCAGTTTAGTATTCCAACAATGCTTTGATATAATTTTTTTGTCAAATGGAATGTGTTACTTGCACAAAATAGCCCGTAGTGAAGATTGTAATTAGCAAGTACATATACTGAACAAAAATATAAACGCAACATGCAACAATTTCAACGATTTTACTGAGTTACAGTTCAAATAAGAAAATCAGTCAATTGAAATAAATTCATTAGGCCCTAATCTATGAATTTCACTTGAATGGGCAGGGGAGCAGCCATAGGCCCACCCACATGGAAGCCAGGCCCACTCACTGGGGAGCCAGGCCTAGCCAATCAGAATGAGTTTTTCCCACAAAAGAGCTTTATTACAGACAGAAATACTCAGTTTCATCAGCTTCTCAGACGAAGAAGCCGGATGTGGAGGTCCTTGACTGGCGTGGTGACACGTGGTCTGCGGTTGTGAGGCCGGTTGGACTACTGCAAAATTCTCTAAAAGGACATTGGAGGTGGCTTATGGTAGAGAAATGAACATTCAATTCTCTGGCAACAGCTCTGGTGGACATACCTGCAGTCAGCATGCCAATGGCATGCTCCCTCAACACTTGAGACATCTGTGGCATTGTGTTGTGTGACAAAACTTGCACATTTTAGAGTGGCCTTTTAATGTCCCCAGCACAAGGTGCACCTGTGTAATGATCACACTGTTTAATCAGTTTCTTAATATGCCACACCAGTCAGGTGGATGGATTATCTTGGCAAATGAGAAATGCTCACTAACAGGGATGTAAAGAAATGTGTGCAGAAATATGAGAGAAAATAGCTTTTGGGGCATATGGAACATATCTGGGATCTTTTATTTCAGTTCATGAAACATGGGACCAACACTTTACATGTTGCATTTATATTTTTGTTCAGTACACATATCAGTAAGTCTTTGTAAATGTTCTGTTGTCTCTACTTTGCTGTGTTATGACATCTGCCCGTTTTCCATCAATATAGAAATGTATTATTAGCATATACACTGCACAGCTTTGGTTTCATAAGAAACTGTGAGACTGCATTCTGAATATATTCTGCTTATGATATGGCTTATAATATTGTGCCCGTCTCCATATTTTTTTGCTATTTAATGACCCCTGTCCATATCATTGTGTGTAAAAACAAAGGTATTATGGTCAGTGTCCTAGTGTCACTCAGAACAGGCAAACAAGAAAGTGGCTGCTGAAAAAAAGGGAATGTGTGTTATCCCAGAGGAATGGATTTTAAGTCATTTTAGACTAATAAAACATCCTTGATAAATGTGAGTCTGTTTACTGTTGAATGTAAAACCTGCATAATCAGTTGATTCTTTTAGCTCAGTTGGTTACCTAATATTTGGACCACTATTACTATTACTGAACAAAAATATAAACGCAACAATTTCAATGATTTTACTGAGTTACAGTTCATATAAGGAAATCAGTCAATTGAAATACATTCATTAGACCCTAATCTATGGATTTCACATGACTGGGCAGGGGCGCAGCCATAGGCCCATCCACTTGGGAGCCAGGCCCAGCCAATCAGAATGAGTTTTTCCCCACAAAAAGGCTTAATTAAAGACAGAAATACTCCTGTTTCATAAACTGTCCGGGTGGCTGGTCTCAGATTATCCTGCAGGTGAAGAAGACACATATGGTGGTCCTGGGCTGGTGTGGTCTGCGATGGTGACGCCGGTTGGACGTACTGCCAAATTCTCTAAAATGACATTGGAGGCGGCTTATGGTAGAGAAATGAACGTTCAATTCTCTGGCAACAACTCTGGTGGACATTCCTGCAGTCAGCATGCCAATTGCACACTCCCTCAAAATGTAGACATCTGTGGCATTGTGTTGTGTAACCAAACTGCACATTTAAGGGTGGCCTTTTATTGTACCCAGCCATAATGAAATTATCATGCTGTTTAATCAGTTTATTGATATGCCACACCTGTCAGGTGGCTGGATTATCTTGGCAAAGGAGAAATGCTCACTAACAGGGATGTAAACAAATGTGTGCATTTGTGTTGTTGTTGAGAAATAAGCTTTTTGTGTGAATGGAAAATGTCTGGGTTATTGTATTTCAGCTCATGAAACATGGGACAAACACTTTACATGTTCCGTCTATATTTTTGTTCATTATAGAATGTCATTAGGTGCACTTGATTTATCTCATCAGGTGCGCAGGGTAAATTGAGTTTTTTAATTTAGACTCATTCTGCTGCATAAATGCAACCTCGGCTCATTCGGGGCGCCGTGCCAGCAATATCATGTGCGCGTACTCTTTCGACTACTGGGGGGGCGTGTGTCAAAGAAATGCGTGGTCAGCTGGCATTGGCTGAAACGATTTGTCCTATGCTTTTTTTCAATTAATTCGATTGGTTAGAAGTTGTTACGCGTTCTCTCGAGCTGCTTGCTATCCAATGAAAACCAGACATCTGTTCTGAACCGAGAGAAGAGCATCAGCAGCAAATAGCGGTATTTGAGGCTTGCCAGTTCAGGTTTTGAAGAAAAGGAATTTGACGAATATAGCGCGTAACAAGCCATAGCTATTTGTACTGCTACATGCAGTGTATATATAATTAATAGTATTTATATATAGCTAATTGTCTTTTCTATTTTAGAGGGTGGTAATTTGGCAAGCTGAAATGACAACCCAGTTGATGCTTTTGATGGCCCTATCGGTCGCATCAATTTTTGCCGAGTCCTCTGTTTATTTCCGAGAACAATTTGAAGATGGGGGTAAGTTATGCATAAATACTGAACCTACTAGTACTTGTTTTTATAATTGTTTTTGGAAATTGTAAATGTGATGATTAGACTACATATCATATGTTGGATGAGTGTCGCAGAGACACAACTTCATAGCCTGCTCACTTTATGCAAAATCTACTTGGCATGCTCAAAATATCATTCACATTTAGATGATATGTTCTGATTTAGTGATTACTCATCCAAAATACCATCAATGGGTTGCACGCACTGCCCCCTATCCTCTCCCTTTCCCAGAACAACTACTTAGTTCCTTAGCCCTTGCCAAGTGACTCTGCCCTCAGTGTTCAGGTGACTTACTCCTGATTTTGTATGACCATTTTGCAGATGCCTGGAAAAGCCGATGGGTGGAATCCAAACATAAGTCAGACTATGGGACGTTTGTTCTCACTGCTGGGAAATTCTATGGTGATGTAGAGAAAGACAAAGGTGAGAAGAGATCAAAGGTACCTCTGTCTTGCATCCATTTTAGGATCCAGCAATAAGATTTGGTGCATCTAGCTGTTTCTCAATAGGTAATTTGAGCAGAGTTGCCCTTGGGTTGACTTGAGTTTTTGTGAAGTATTTCTTATGTGTTTAAAAAAATTCAGGCCTTAAAACCAGCCAGGATGCTCGCTTTTACTCTGCATCCTCCCGCTTTGAGTCATTCAGCAACAAAGACCAGCCACTGGTAATCCAGTTCACTGTGAAACATGAACAGAACATTGACTGTGGTGGAGGCTACATCAAGCTGTTCCCAGCTGATCTCAACCAGGAGGAAATGCATGGAGATTCCACATACAACATCATGTTTGGTGAGTCTACATTATCCTATTGGTAAGCGAAAACATTGGAGAGTAGCCTACATATGTAAGGGTGGAATGGACCATTGTCATGTTCCATTCTATATTGAGCGTCCCCTAGGTATTGTTATCAGTTGCCTGTCTACTTTATACCACATGCTATTGTCTGTGTGAAGTTACATTCCTGTGGTTGTTTTGTCTGTCTTAGGTCCTGACATCTGTGGTCCAGGTACTAAGAAAGTTCATGTGATCTTCAACTACAAAGGCAAGAATCACTTGATCAACAAAGATATAAGATGCAAGGTAAGAAGCATTGTTGTGGTTCTGCTATAGCAGTTCTGCTATATTTTCTATTCAATGCTAGCAGTTGTATTTGTCTTCTATGAGCTTCACCATCTTATCTGTAGTAACATTTCTGCTGTCCCACCATTTTCTCAGTAGGACGTTTTAATAGTGTTGGACTTATAAATGGGTTAAAGAGACATTTATTATTTTGTTGCAGTTTCTTAATCAAATCATATCACAAACTAATGCGTTTTAGTTACTTGTTTTGTGGATAAAACCACCACCTTTAACAATTTTGCTTGTGTGTTCCCTAGGATGATGAGTATACCCACCTGTACACACTGGTAGTCAATCCGGATAACACCTATGAGGTGAAGATCGACAACAAGAAAGTAGAGTCTGGAAGCCTAGAGGAGGACTGGGACTTCCTTCCCCCCAAGAACATAAAGGACCCTGATGCTGAGAAGCCAGACGACTGGGATGAGAAGGAGAAAATGGATGATCCTGAAGACAAGAAACCAGAGGTACATTTAGAAGATACACAAAAGAATGCATCAGAACACCATTTTGTTTTCTGTGGAAAATGCAGATGACTATCAGTGCAAAGGACATTATTAAGCCGCTGTTTCTTTTAGGACTGGGATGTGGCTGAGAACATCCCTGACCCTGATGCCAAGAAGCCTGATGACTGGGATGATGAGATGGATGGTGAATGGGAGCCTCCCATGGTCACGAACCCCGACTATAAGGTAGGCCTCCATGGTTGTTTGTACTGATGGCCACAAGGATCAGGTGTGATTGTACTACACTAGGTGAGATGTCCTCTTGCCATTTTGACTAAGTTGTTTCTAGCTACTTGCTTGGATACTTAGTGTGAAAAAAATTATTTTGCATAGGGAAATAATGACTTTCTGACATTGTTTTTCCCAGGGGGAGTGGAAACCCAAACAGATTGACAATCCTGCCTACAAGGGGAAATGGGTGCACCCTGAAATTGACAACCCAGACTACACTGCTGACCCTGAAATCTACCAATATGCCAGCATGGGGGTGATTGGATTGGATTTGTGGCAGGTAGAGTTACTGACTCTGATCCTTGATTGAAGTGTGACGCTGTTTAATGTTTAACTTTTACTATTCTTTTGAGACTGTTTTTTGAGAATGAATAGATATTAACCAATGACCTTTTCATTATTTTACAGGTGAAGTCGGGCACTATATTTGACAATTTCCTCATCACCAATGACCCAAAACTTGCAGAAGAAGTGGGGAACGAGACATGGGGTGCAACAAAGGTTAGTCGATGGTCTCTAGTGATTTACCACCAAAACAGTTCCTGTTATTAGATTGAGTTGTCATATAATATGGCTTTTCTAAAAGGTGATGTGTGCAGTATCTCCTACCCTGTCAATAACTGGGCTTTTTTTCTGTATACACAGGACCCTGAAAAGAAGATGAAGGACAGTCTGGAAGAGGAGGAGAGAAAGAAACGTGAGGCAGAAGAGATTAATAAAAAGGATGAGGAAGATGAAGAAGATAAGGAGGAGGAGGAGGAAAAAGAGGAGGAGGAGGAAGAAGACTATGACGAGGAAGAAGAAGAAGAAGAAGAAGAAGAGGACAAGGAGGAGGAAGAAACAGACTCTAAACTCAAGGATGAGTTATAAACTCAAACAGGAACTTCTGAAAAGAAACCCTGTCTGCTATGAGCCATTTGATCAAGGCTGAAGATTGGACTTTATTGGACATTCTGTTAGTCATTGAAGCTGCCCATTTATGTTTGGGTGGGGAAGGTATTGTTTTATTTACATGACAAGGGAATGGGTACAAACTGACTAAGCACAGCAATTATTTTGTTCTGTTTCCATGTGGTATGGGAGTTCAGATTTGTCAATGTTGGAGATGTTAGAAAGATGTTATCTTTAGATTTGAGACAAGCATTTTCTAGCAGTGGTGTTATGCCAGCAATTGTTTTTGATAAGTGAAATTTCTGGATGTTGTCATCTTCTCTCTGTAAACAATGCTCTACTGCTAACACTAAATTGTTTTTTTATTTAAGGATATTGACCATCTACAATTTCCTGACTAATCTTTACCTCAAATAGTGTTTTGTTTGTCTTTAATAATCTGACACATTTTTGTGCCTTTACCCCAAGGATGTATATAGCATTAACATGGAATCTCTCATCCCTTTTTTTCGTTTTGGACATGGTGTGAAAGTAATGCTTTTCCTTTTCAGCATAGTGCTGAGCGATTAACTGAAATGTCGACAATTTTTTTGGTTCTTAAACAACTAAGAGAAGGACGTTATTTGAATTCCATTTAGTTTTTTTCCTCAATGCGCACATTGAAGTTTCTCTAAAGATAAATCTGATCCAGCCTGAACTGTATGATGTAGTAGGGAGTTGTAGTTTCCAACAGGCCAATACTCTACATAGTGCATAGAACATGTTTTTTTTTAAACTAAACTACAATGACCATAATCCATTGCGCATCTACTTGTCCGGTCTGTTTATTTTATGCCTGCCACGGAAGAGGCAGAAGAATGCGAGATCGTGAGGGGATATAGAGAGCAGCTGTTGCCCCGCGAGGTATATCTACCTGAAAATACATTATCTAAGTGTTAGTTGGTATTCAGCAGTCATAAAGGTATGCCTTATTTACTTTGAATAACTACACAATAGTTATTTTGTGTAGATGGCGTATGCAGCAGCTCTGTAGAGATGAGAAGATGACTTGGAATGAAATAGTCGTCAAATAAAACAAATGTAATATGCACAACTGAAATGTAATGTGAATAAATTATGGTTAAGTGATAAGCAGTAACGAACAGTCACCACCATCATGGGACTTTTATTAATTGTTTCATTCTGTTACAGCATTCAACCCAAATAATCGAAATAGAAAACCATGATTATTTTTAAATAATCAAACCGGAACCGACCTCAAAGCACTAATCATTCAGCACTATTTCAGCACAAATGTGTGTTGGTTTAGGGTCACTGTGTACTGAGTTTTCACTAATGGAACTACTCAAGCGAACTCAGGCTACCGTAAATCAAATGTTATGAAAAATAACACAAATTATCAGATTACATTTATAAAGCCGTTCAGCTTTCTAAAACACTAAGCAGGAGGGAGTGATCCCTGTCAATTGATATGTTTATCTTGGGGTCAATGTATGTTGTATGTTGCTGTACCCTCAAGACTTGTCCCAAGCTGATTGGAAGTTGGCCATTTTGTAAAACTTATTTTGTACTGGGGAGAATATTGATTGATGATAATTTGATTGTGCAATAAATAAATTATGATACACAGATTACTGTCCAAGAATAAAACATAAAGGAAGTGACTCAATTATTGTTGCTTTCTCTCAGTCCTCATTCTTATTTTTGGTATATTGTTCCCCAATTGTGTGTGTCGCGTAATTTGAGGCGGGTAAATTAATACTGTAGAATAGATCATCTGAGCAACTTCACTTTACCAGTGGATAGTTTTGCAGCGTTGCAGGCAGCCATTCTTTGACCCGCATACATTCGTTCATCTCACTCACATCAGCGGGCGCACTTCTGCAGTGCCATCTGACGTAGCTGAGTGAACAACCCATTCCAGTACAATAACGCCAGCGCCAGGTTTTAAAGCCATCTCTAATCTATCGCAACCATACCTCAGTGATCGCACCGCAGAATGAAGTAGCTAGTGGGAATAGAAACACTATGGCTGCCAGTCTCTCCCTGACTCAGGTAACCATGTATTTTAACTCAAAACTAATTGTGATTAGTGTGTAGGTGTCTTCTTGTTGTGCCAATTAATTTGAGGACTGTCGGTGGATTTTGACATTAAAACGGGTGTGCCCCGCGGTCTCTTTAACTCTTTGATTTGGAAGTTCTTCCCAACCTAGCTAGCTAGCTATGACTGGGAAAAGTTTTGCCTCGTCTCTTGGGGACTGCATAAGTAAGGGCGTAGTTAGCTAGCTAGGCTAACAGTAGCTACTTGTGTAGTGTCAATTTCGGAATGGGTTGGATAAGTTGTTAGCTAGCTAGCTAGAACTTTTGCGTACAGTAAAGTAGTTTGTTTCTTTTGATTCTATTAACTTAATTGCCTTTGCTGAATCTTGAAATAAAAGTACTGTCGATAAGAAAAAAGTGAATTTGCTGTTCCCCATGGTGTTGTTCGACTGTCAAAATTGCTTTGCAATAGGAACGTTAGCTAGCTAACTAATGATACCAGTTTGCACTCAAAGTAGTATGCTGTGTGAACTAGTCAGCTAGCTAGCCAGTTTAGTAAAGCTAGCTAGCTTAGCAAAGCTAGCTAGTCAGTTAGTTAGCAACATAGAGTTGGCTAGATAGCTGCAACCCACTTTAGCTACTCGCTGGGTTAGTTAACGTTATTGTATTGGGTAGGGGATATAAAGTCAGCGTTATGTAGCTAACTAGCTATCCAGTTGTAATAGTTTGCATTGTCAGTTTAGATTTTTTTTAATTAAATTTGTTAGCTTCCTATCATCACAGCTAGCTAGTGAGAAGAGGAACTAGCTGCCCGTTGTCCGATATGATACCTCTGCCACACACTGGCCAGCTATGCTGCAGACCTATGTTTTGGTTATCATATTGACATTTAGGATAGGTTGTATGGCTTATAAATTGTGAGTGTGGAAATTATTTGCCAGTGTTGTATTGCTATTAGCTAAATTTACTAGTTTAGCCAACATCCTGACTATGGTCAAGGACTGTCATCTGATGATATTGTTATTCTCAGCTAACTACATATTTTGACTGAATCATGCTTGCTTTAGCTATACATGTTACTAACTAGCTATGTAATTATGCAATGATTCATATCTTTGTCTTATGGATTTTACAATTTCTCACTATATGCAGTGACATGTTCTTTACCTAGGCTAAGCTATAACTGACCAAAATGTGGAGTTTAGTCAGCTAACCAAAAGATTGGGGCTGTTAGCTACACTTTGTGCAATTTCTTGGCAGCTAGTTTCTTTTATGCCTGTTATGTTAGGTTACTAGACAGCAGGGCTGTGCAGAGGAAGATAAGGGATAGGACAATAAAGTACTCAAGACACACCAGCACAGTATAGTATCTGCTGCGGTTTTGTGAAGAGAATGATTGGGAGTGTTCACTGCTGTGCAATTAGTCACACAAAGATTGTGTTTAGGCCGCCAACACTTCCAGTCACACAATTGTTTGCAAAAGAAAATGGGGAGGGGAGGGCTGGGGAAAGGTAAATAGTGAATAATTATCAGATTATGAATTGACTATTAAAGTATGAGGCAATGTCATTATGTGCTTTTCAATGAGCTAGATCTATATGTTTTATAAAGCCTTTATAATCATCATATGCTATTGTAAAGTTGCACTTTGTTCAAATTTGACATTAACATTTGATTTAGTAAAAGTACAGAGAAGAGCATGTCCAATATTGAGCCTATTCACAGAAACAGCTCTTACTGGTACAACACTCTCATTGTGGATGCATCATCAGAAACCACAGGAAGTAAATATCAGGAAGTCCAGCTCATCAGCAGACTATACCCCCCACCCATCCCTTTATTACATTACTTGAGAGGAGCCATTTGTACTAGAACAGTAAACAAGATGCTATAGTGCCTGTCTCGTTTATATTATCATAGGCAGATGACTGTCTTCTCCTGATCTGATTGTATACATAGGCTAGGCTATTTGTTTGATTCATTGTGTAAAATATGTGCTAGTGTAGGCTACTTCGTTTAGCCTGTTCGTTGGACTAAGCTTTCTACTTTTCAAACAACTTGGTTTCCAGAGGCACACACAGTACTGATGTACACATTGCCAGCCTGTGGATGTATTAGCCTAAATGGCATTCAAACACTGTCTTGGTATTTCATGAAAGAGTAACTGGAATAGACACACTGAGTAATAACTATTAAGATGAACATGATGGGACTGGATAAGAGCGTCTGCTAAATGACGTAAATGTAAATGCGAAATGCTCAGAGTAAACCTATTGATTTCCTGAAGAGTAAATATTCCTGTCTGTAGTGTATTTGCCTTAATTTTTGGCAGCTGTAATGGCAATGTACTACAGCTTTGGCCAGAAGTCAAACAACCACTTGTGGATCTCAGCTAGTTGGTCTACTGTGAGTGTACTGTGTTCTAGACAGTGGACTGGTTATTTAACTAGCTGATGCTTGCACAGATTGAGATGTAGGCTTAGACCTAGCTTTATTTAACGGCTTATCTTTTTCTATTCAGAAGTCCTATCCTATGCTTTCTAGCTTTTGCAGTTTGGTTGATGTTGGCGGTTTTTATGATCAGAAAATGTATGTAGTATTTTATGTCTATCTCCACAGCTCTCAAGTGGAAATCCTGTCTATGAAAAATACTATCAACAGGTAAGGGGTCTTTTTCTGATTTATTATTGTGAAAAGCCTATGGGCAGATTCCATGATTTACTAAAGCAGGTAGTACCTAGGTTTTAAGCTGAGTAAAAGAGAATCTGTCCTTTCGATGGTCTGTCAGGGCTGTTCAGATGAGGACACCAGATAGAATTGGAAATGCTGTTCCGCATTAGCTAGCAACTGCAGAGCTGCGCTGAACATGTCTCCAGGCTTTTCTCCACTCTGTGATCTACTCTGTGCTAGAGGAAGCTTCTTTATGAATTAATGATAACTATTTGCTAACCCTGGCAGTGCAGGCTCTAAGAGGGCTAAGTAAAATGGTTAGACACTGCAATGGGAAAATGTGATGGATTAAGGCCTCCCATGATCTCAAAGTATTAGCCTATACTCAAGCGTACCTGTTTATTCAATGGAATGGAATCTTATTTGGTGCTAAATCAGCACAAACTGGCTGGAGATCTGGTGCTTTTACTGGCTAGTTCTTCTTTCTAGTGTTTACTTGTTTTGCCCGGTGGTGTAGGTTGACCCGTCTGGTAGTGGACGGGTGGCAGCTGCTGATGCAGCCTTGTTCCTGAAGAGATCAGGCCTAGCAGACCTCGTCCTGGGCAAGGTAAGATAAGAGGACACAGCTCATGGCCAGACATCAAGCTATGGAACTTATCCAGTATGGTAGTTTGTGGGAATCTCTGTGTGACTGATGTCATTTAACTGATTTAAAAATCTCTTCTTAGATCTGGGATTTGGCAGATTCAGAACGCAAGGGGTGCCTTAACAAACAGGTAGGCCAACTTTTAGGTAGTAGATTTCCAATGTCATGTTAGAAGTATTCCAAAGATTCCTTGAATGAAGTAAGGTTTATGACATAACCACAATATACTTATTGTCTCTGCTCCCATCAGCAATTCTTCATTGCTCTCCGGTTGGTGGCCTGTGCCCAAAATGGACTGGAGGTGGCACTCAAGAGTCTCAGTTTGGCAGCCCCCCCCCCAAAGTTTGTGAGTACAATCATCACTGACACCAAGACGAAAACCTGCCAACTTTATCATGCTGACAACTTTTTACTGCCTTTTCCTTATATCTGAAAGGTATTGCTGGTAACAAAGCCTGTACTTTCGTTTGCACCAACTGCCTCAGTATAAAACATCGCCTTTCATCTTACCGGCTTTGGCACGCATTAAATCTTGAAAGTTCTATTATTGTCCGACATCAAACTTGTCCTCGTTAATCACAAAGCTTCACAGAAATGCTTTTAATGCATTTATTCTCTCAATTTAAATGTGTGTGTGTGTATATATACTGAACAAAAATATAAACCCAACATGTAAAGTGGTGGTCCCATGTTTCAGGAGCAGAAATAAAGATCCCAGATATGTTCCATACGCACAAAAAGCTTATTTGTCTCAAATTTTGTGCACAAACATCCCTGTTAGTGAGCATTTCTCCTTTGCCAAGATAATCCATCCACCTGACAGGTGTGGCATATCAAGAAGCTGATTAAACAGCATGATCATTACACAGGTGCACCTTGTGCTGTGGACAAACAAATATGAAAATGAATGCACTCACTACTGTAAGTCGCTCTGGATAAGAGCATCTGCTAAGTGACTAAAATGTAAAAATAGGACAATAAAAGGCCACTCTAAAATGTGCTGTTTTGTCACACAACACAATGCCACATATGTCTCAAGTTTTGAGGGAGTGTGAAATTGGCATGCTGACTGCAGGAATGTCCACCAGAGCTGTTGCCAGATAATTAAATGTTCATTTCCCTACCATAAGCCGCCTCCAACATCGTTTTAGAGAATTTGGTAGTACGTCCAACCGGCATCACAACCGCAGACCACGTGTAACAACGCCAGCCCAGGACCTCCACATCAGGCTTCTTCACCTGTGGGATCGTCTGAGACCAGCCACCCAGACAGCTGATGAAACTGTGGGTTTGCACAATCGAAGAATTTCTGCACAAACTGTCAGAAACTGTCTCAGGGAATTATCCTTAATATAAAATATGTGTGTTGACTGTGATCAGGGCATGGGAATGTAAATGTAGTGTCTGTTTAATAAACTAAATAACGTGCAATTGATTTCATTTGCATGGCACAGCCATGTCGCCTATAGGCTGCACAGACAAGTAACATCATTAAACTCAAAATATGCTATTCTATTCTTTTGAAAATAAATGTTCTTAGTCTTAATGTTTCTTAAGACCTGCCTAAATGACTTCATAATTTATTTATTTGTGTTGGTGTATATTCAAGGGATTTATTCAAATAGACACCTACCCGCATTGGCACACTCCTACTCCCACTCCTCACCGGTGGCGGCATGCGCATGGGATGTGTAAAAGGCTTATACATTTACATTTTAGTAATTTAGCAGAAGCCTTATTCCGGCAAGAATGTTGTAAAAATGGGACTGTTTGAAAGGGGATCATGTAAACATTGGCCGAATTTTTTTTTTTTGTAAAAAATATTTTTATTTTATTATTATTTTTACAGGCAGCATACTGTAAATCCTGTATGTAATAAGCAAATGTTTGGTTTATAAGCCAAGTTTATACGTTTATGGGCTTTGAGCTGAAAAGGTCACCTTTGTTGATGATGCAACGCCTTTTCTCCTCAGCATGACACAAGCAGCCCACTTCTACCTGGGGGAGTGTCCATTGATGGCCCATGGGTGGTCAAGGTGAGGGGAACTTATTACTATTTCTTTAAGAGTGTAGCCTGGTCATTTTGTCCTGTTCCCTTTATAATGAAAGCAGAAACAAAGAGTGGATGACACATTTTATTTGAACATTTACCTCATTCAAATCCATTTTTCAAAGCCATTTAAGGGGAGTGCTGAACTTCGCAAAATCCACCTGATTACTTTTATCTGAAGTAGAAATTATGCTTGAATCATGCACCTATATCATGTCTCTATATGACTTTCCAGACGGAAGAGAAGCTGAAATTTGATGCCATCTTCGACAGCCTCTCCCCCGTTAGTGGCATGCTCTCTGGGGAGAAGGTCAAACCAGTTTTGCTGAACTCTAAACTTCCAGTGGACGTACTGGGAAGGGTAAGCAGCATATCATATCTACAGGGCTCATAATTAATTAGTTTTGGTGGCCATCAGAGTAAATGCGTATGCCCAGTTGTCCACTGGGTGGTGGTCTTGTGTTTTTAAACACAGCCGCTGCTTTTAAAAGGCTTGACTGGGTTGTTATTTGTGACATAACATTGATCTGCTTTTAGTCTACGACTGGTCTATTTTACCGACTAGATAAATGTTTTGAACTCATTGCTAAATGTACTGAATTCCCTAAATGTTGCAGGTATGGGAACTGAGTGACCTAGACAGAGATGGTATGCTCGACCGAGATGAGTTTGCTGTGGTAAGGAATATATTTATCATTAAAGTGGAAAGGAATGAGGAAAGTCATGCAGTAGAAATGTAGTCTGTCAATAACAGCCAACTTGTTTTTATATATATATATATATATATATATATATATATATATATATATATATATATATATATATATATATATATATATATATATATATATATTACACTGCCCTTGATGAGCCCATGTTCTGGATAGCCTTCTCCAGCTTTTATTTATATTTCATCAATATTTGTTTGCACTCATGTACACTTGGCTTCAAGGTGTCCTTGCTTTCTATCAAGGATCCTGTATCTCAAAATGGAGCACTGTTTGAATCAGGGTTGCGCTATATTTGAAGTTCTCACATTTAATGAACGCATGCACTTATGTAATAGCCAGATGCTTGCTGTCAAATCTTTAGGATGTGGCAAGGCTGAAATGTGGACTGTAAGATTTAGTGTGTGCTTCTCAAATAAAATACTTTTTTTGTAAATATTGGACTTCCCTGATCTTATATTGAAATGACATGATAGGCAGATTTATGTATGTGTATTTATGTCTGTTCTGCTCTATTAGGCCATGTACCTGGTCTACAGAGCTCTGGAGGGGGAGCCCGTGCCCATGTCTCTACCTGCTCCTCTAGTGCCCCCCTCCAAGAGGAAAAAGCCCACTGTCTCTGTACCCCCTGTGATGCCCCTTTTACCCTCACCCCCCTCCATCAAAGAGAGCCGTTCCTCCCTTTCAGGGTCCAAAACCCTGCCCTCCAAACCAGCAGTGACCCCAGTCACAGTGAGTATAATATTCATCCCAGTATGAAGGTATGAAAGTGGGACGGCAAGACCTAATCCATATCTCTATAACCATCCTGTCCCCTCTGTGTCTCTTCAGTGGGCTGTATCTCCTCCAGACAAAGCCAAGTATGACGAGGTGTTTGCAAAGACAGCTCTTGACGTGGATGGGCTGGTGTCTGGGCCTGAAGTCAGAGATATCTTCTTAAAGACTGGCTTGCCCTCTGCCACACTAGCACACATCTGGTAAGATTCAGGGAACAGTTTCTTAGATAACATGGGGTGCCTGGCTGCCTGCACTTGAATTTACTAATGTAACATGGACATTGGTTATACAGGGCTGCTTTCTGGACCCTGAGTAAGCCAATTCCTGGCCTAAAAATAAGAAGATTTTCCATTGAGCAGGTCTAGCCTTCATATGGGTCTGTGAAACCGGCCCATAGTTTTAGTCAATTTTATGCCCATTGCCGGAAGGGTAAATGGATCTTTTAGTTGTGTAATGTGGTCAACTGTGTTCCACAGGGAGCTCTGTGACATTGGGGACATGGGGAAGCTAACCAGGGAACAGTTTGCGCTAGCGCTGCATCTAATTAACCAGAAACTGACCAAGGGTGTGGACCCACCCCAGAACCTCTCTCCTGAAATGATCCCTCCCTCAGACAGACTGAGCCTAGCAGCCACGCAGGTAACTCATTCCTATCATCCTGTACCATTTAACCCCCTCTTAGACATCCAATAATCACAAACTGTGAATATCTTGTTTGAATCGGGTGTATTTCTCTATAAAGAATGACTAGGAGTTGTGTATTTTGATGAATAGGCTACTTGATGGTGATGTAGATTTGAAAACTGATATTTCCTGACGTTTTACTAATCGTTTCCTTCCCTTCTCCTGTGGTGTGGGTTTTTGTGTTCTAGCTTGCTGCTGTGTCTCTGACCCTGTCTGTGTATGCTGTCTCTTTGCGTTCTTCCTCATGACTCATGCATTGTACACAAGGTGGGATCTCCCTCTAGCTGGGGACTCCTGAGTGTTAGCTTCACTGTGTCTCCCGCTTAACCCCTGGCAGTGTCACCCACCCATGTACCTACCCCTTCCTACCCTTTGTTTTTCTCCTAGTTCAAGTAGTCATTTTAGTGCCCTCCTTATCCATCTGTGTTTGCATGTAGATGTGCTTTCAGTGTTCATGCATTTCTTAATCTCCCATCTTGTATGGGTAATTTTGTGCATCTTATATATTCAGCAAAATGGGTTTGATTTAACTGGCGAGATTAAATCAGTTGCCATTTTAGCTGGAGGCTCATATTTACGTTATTCCACGTCGTGTTTGCCATTCTGTCAATTTAATGTTTAGACATTGTGTATATGTTGTAGGGTCAGTAAAGCGCGTGAATGTAAACAAATCGTTTGCTTTGAATGATCTCTCCCCACCAGAGCAACGCAGCAAATCTGGCAGCAGACTTTTCTGCCATCAAGGAACTGGACTCACTCAGCAATGAGATTGTCGACCTACAAAGGTGAGTGGCAATCATCAGAGTTGCAGGGCTCTACGCTGACCAAGGAGCATGTGTCATTTGAGGTAATAAAGCTAGAATCCTTAATTTTTCAAGGCCCACTGGTGCTCTTAAATAAACATTCTAGGTCGCACAGCAAAATATTTAGACGCATATCCTTGTAAAATGATCACACTGTAGAGCGCTAAGTTGTATTCGTCCATGTACCCAATTGTATTTGAGAGATGGGTTAGCTCTGGCTTTTTGTTGGTGTGTTGGAGCAAATACAGTGGGGAAAAAAAGTATTTAGTCAGCCACCAATTGTGCAAGTTCTCCCACTTAAAAAGATGAAAGAGGCCTGTAATTTTCATCATAGGTACACGTCAACTATGACAGACAAATTGAGATTTTTTTTCTCCAGAAAATCACATTGTAGGATTTTTTATGAATTTATTTGCAAATTATGGTGGAAAATAAGTATTTGGTCACCTACAAACAAGCAAGATTTCTGGCTCTCACAGACCTGTAACTTCTTCTTTAAGAGGCTCCTCTGTTCTCCACTCGTTACCTGTATTAATGGCACCTGTTTGAACTTGTTATCAGTATAAAAGACACCTGTCCACAACCTCAAACAGTCACACTCCAAACTCCACTATGGCCAAGACCAAAGAGCTGTCAAAGGACACCAGAAACAAAATTGTAGACCTGCACCAGGCTGGGAAGACTGAATCTGCAATAGGTAAGCAGCTTGGTTTGAAGAAATCAACTGTGGGAGCAATTATTAGGAAATGGAAGACATACAAGACCACTGATAATCTCCCTCGATCTGGGGCTCCACGCAAGATCTCACCCTGTGGGGTCAAAATGATCACAAGAACGATGAGCAAAAATCCCAGAACCACATGGGGGGACGTAGTGAATGACATGCAGAGAGCTGGGACCAAAGTAACAAAGCCTACCATCAGTAACACACTACGCCGCCAGGGACTCAAATCCTGCAGTGCCAGACGTGTCCCCCTGCTTAAGCCAGTACATGTCCAGGCCCGTCTGAAGTTTGCTAGAGTGCATTTGGATGATCCAGAAGAGGATTGGGAGAATGTCATATGGTCAGATGAAACCAAAATAGAACTTTTTGGTAAAAACTCAACTCGTCGTGTTTGGAGGACAAAGAATGCCGAGTTGCATCCAAAGAACACCATACCTACTGTGAAGCATGGGGGTGGAAACATCATGCTTTGGGGCTGTTTTTCTGCAAAGGGACCAGGATGACTGATCCGTGTAAAGGAAAGAATGAATGGGGCCATGTATCGTGAGATTTTGAGTGAAAACCTCCTTCCATCAGCAAGGGCATTGAAGATGAAACGTGGCTGGGTCTTTCAGCATGACAATGATCCCAAACACACCGCCCGGGCAACGAAGGAGTGGCTTCGTAAGAAGCATTTCAAGGTCCTGGAGTGGCCTAGCCAGTCTCCAGATCTCAACCCCATAGAAAATCTTTGGAGGGAGTTGAAAGTCTGTGTTGCCCAGCGACAGCCCCAAAACATCACTGCTCTAGAGGAGATCTGCATGGAGGAATGGGCCAAAATACCAGCAACAGTGTGTGAAAACCTTGTGAAGACTTACAGAAAACGTTTGACCTGTGTCATTGCCAACAAAGGGTATATAACAAAGTATTGAGAAACTTTTGTTATTGACCAAATACTTATTTTCCACCATAATTTGCAAATAAATTCATTAAAAATCCTACAATGTGATTTTCTGGAAAAAAAATTCTCATTTTGTCTGTCATAGTTGACGTGTACCTCTGATGAAAATTACAGGCCTCTCTCATCTTTTTAAGTGGGAGAACTTGCACAATTGGTGGCTGACTAAATACTTTTCCCCCCCACTGTAACTACCCCTCTCTGAAGTAGGCCTCGCTTTGTCTCACCACATTGGACTATTTCTGGCAATACACGGTACAGTTGTAATGGTGTAAGTGGAATCTTGTCTAAAGAGACCCACACACACGTTCCTGTTGAGGTGTGTTTTGCTGTCTAATGCCAGAGCAGATGGGGGGAGATGGGAGGCTTACCAGCTGTCCTGGGACTGGGAGGCTGAGTGAGGAAGGAGAGAAGAGGGTCTCCAGAGGTTCGGTCTCTCTGTCTCTGTCTCTCTCTCTCGGTCTCTCTCGGTCTCTCTCGGTCTCTCTCGGTCTCTCGGTCTCTCTCTCTCTCTCTCTCTCTCTCTCTCGGTCTCTCTCTCTCTCGGTCTCTCTCTCTCTCTGATGAGGGCTGACGGGGCATTTGGGGATGCTGGGAGGGTTGGTAACGCAGCTCATTAAGACTAACACTGGGATAGGCTTTTCCCTCTCTGTTTGAATTGAGGAAGTGCAGACCATCTTTTATCAGCTGCATACACATCCCATAGCTGCCCCACTACAGACATAACAGCAGCAAGATCACAGGGGAAATGAAATGGGTTTCTTTACAGTTTGTTGTTGTTACACTTCCCTTTTCTGGTAAGGAAAGAGTGAGAAAATAAGTGTGAAAGTAGTAGTCTTAATCAGTATCTGCATAGCAGCTGTACGTTTTGAAGTTTATTAGGCAAGATTAGGAGAAAATGAGAAGGATTTTAGATTCAGATTGAGGATAGGACAGGAAGCAGCAAATATGTTTGTTTTTCGGTATTGCTGTAAGTGTCAACGACAAGTTGCTGCTGTCCCTGGAGGAAGGTAAGCATGCGCTACCCTTTTGGAGGGGCCATGGAGGAAGGTAAGCATGCGCTACCCTTTTGGAGGGGCCATGGAGGAAGGGAAGCATGCGCTACCCTTTTGGAGGGGCCATGGAGGAAGGGAAGCATGCGCTACCCTTTTGGAGGGGCCATGGAGGAAGGGAAGCATGCGCTACCCTTTTGGAGGGGCCATGGAGGAAGGGAAGCATGCGCTACCCTTTTGGAGGGGCCATGGAGGAAGGGAAGCATGCGCTACCCTTTTGGAGGGGCCATGGAGTAAGCGGTGTATTCTTCAGCTGAGAGCAAGAGGGGTGAGGGTGTCATAGATTTAGACTGGCTGTCTGAAACCAGAATTCTGTTATTTTGGGCTGTTAAATTGGGAGAGATGCTCCTAGGTGCATGGGATGTCTACAGAAGTCGTTTCTGGATAGTTGCCAGTCAGGGCATCTAAATTATACAGTCAGTGAAGTCGGTACTCCTGACTCGCACATCTCCTACCTCACTTCAGCTTCTCGCTCCACTGGTCCTACACCATGTCTCTACATGTTTGGCTGTTGGTTGAAACGAAAGGCGGACAGATGAATTCTTCATGTTGATCAAAACAACATTATTATGAATTATATTTGATTAATGTGAACTGTGGAAATGCGAATGGAAAAAACATACTTGGCATTTTTTCATTGTTTGAGTGAATAATTTTTTACGTTTACTATTCTATTGGCCAGCCTTTTGGCACATTTGATGTTCTACCTTGCTAAATGAATGGCATTGTTATTGCCATTTGATAAAGATCCAGGAGAAAGATTTGGACTTGGTAGGGAGAGCAGATTATCCGAAGAGGCCCCGCCTATTGTGCAAATGTTCCCACTTACAATGAGGGGAAAAAAGTATTTGATCCCCTGCTGATTTTGTACATTTGCCCACTGACAAAGAAATTATCAGTCTATAATTTTTATGGTAGGTTTATTTGAACAGTGATAGACAGAAATGTTATACATTGATTTGCATTTTAATGAAGGAAATAAGTATTTGATCCCTCTGCAAAACATGACTTAGTACTTGGTGGCAAAACCCTTGTTGGCAATCACAGAGGTCAGAAGTTTCTTGTAGTTGGCCACCAGGTTTGCACACATCTCAGGAGGGATTTTGTCCCACTCCTCTTTGCAGATCTTCTGCAAGTCATTAAGGTTTCGAGGCTGACGTTTGGCAACTTGAACCTTCAGCTCCCTCCACAGATTTTCTATGGGATTAAGGTCTGGAGACTGGCTAGGCCACTCCAGGACCTTAATGTGCTTCTTCTTGAGCCACTCCTTTGTTGCCTTGGCCATGTGTTTTGGGTCATTGTCATGCTGGAATACCCATCCACGACCCATTTTCAATGCCCTGGCTGAGGGAAGGAGGTTCTCACCCAAGATTTGACAGGTACATGGCCCCGTCCATCGTCCCTTTGATGCGGTGAAGTTGTCCTGTCCCCTTAGCAGAAAAACACCCCCAAAGCATAATGTTTCCACCTCCATGTTTGACGGTGGGGATGGTGTTCTTGGGGTCATAGGCAGCATTCCTCCTCCTCCAAACATGGCGAGTTGAGTTGATGCCAAAGAGCTCGATTTTGGTCTCATCTGACCACAACACTTTCACCCAGTTCTCCTCTGAATCATTCAGATGTTCATTGGCAAACTTCAGACGGGCCTGTATATGTGCTTTCTTGAGCAGGGGGACCCTGCGGGCGCTGCAGGATTTCAGTCCTTCACGGCATAGTGTGTTACCAATTGTTTTCTTGGTGACTATGGTCCCAGCTGCCTTGAGATCATTGACAAGATCCTCCCGTGTAGTTCTGGGCTGATTCCTCACCGTTCTCATGATCATTGCAACTCCACGAGGTGAGATCTTGCATGGAGCCCCAGGCCGAGGGAGATTGACAGCTCTTTTGTGTTTCTTCCATTTGAAAATAATCGCACCAACTGTTGTCACCTTCTCACCAAGCTGCTTGGCGATGGTCTTGTAGCCCATTCCAGCCTTGTGTAGGTCTACAATCTTTTCCCTGACATCCTTGGAGAGCTCTTTGGTCTTGGCCATGGTGGAGAGTTTGGAATCTGATTGAGTGTGCTCCTATTCTCAGCTCGTTACCTGTATAAAAGACACCTGGGAGCCAGAAATCTTTCTGATTGAGAGGGGGTCAAATACTTATTTCCCTCATTTAAAATGCAAATTAATTTATAACATTTTTGACATGCGTTTTTCAGGATTATTTTGTTATTCTGTCTCTCACTGTTCAAATAAACCTACCATTAACATTATAGACTGATCATGTCTTTGTCAGTGGGCAAACGTACAAAATCAGCAGGGGATCAAATACTTTTTTCCCTCACTGTATCCCAATCCTCTGCTCCCTCTGTTTTACCTTGTCATCTGACCATGCAGGAAAGGGATGGGATGGGAGGATGAACAGACAGGGAAACGAACGATGGGAGGTATAGAGCTTCATCCCTCCCCCTTTCTCTCTAAGCTGAATCATCTGACACTTCCTCCAGGCAGCCACACACAGTCCTACCCCTCTCTCTCTGCTCTCCCATCTGCCAGAACACACACACACACAGACCCTCTCTCGCTCAAGGCTGTTGCTGCATGCATTGGTCATTCGGTGTGGTCTGCTACAGGATCAGGATGGTAGTGCAGGGAGAGGAGCTGTCGTCTGGGGCTGGGGAAGATTGTAGAGATGGTGGTGGGGTGGTAGCCTGGCTGGGGGTGCCCTCGGTCTCCACGGTGATTAAATACTCATGTCTGCTGTGCTGGTCTTCCAGGGAGAAGAGCAACGTGGAACAGGAAATTAAAGAGCAGGAGGAGAGCATCAGAGAAAGGACCAGTGAAGTCCAGGTACAGTAAACGTGCTGCCTGCATGCCTCAACTCTCTCACTGCCCTTCTATTGTTTCAGTTCATTTCATCCACTTCATGACTGTGTTGTCTGTAAATTGATTTTCTATTGGTTTTATAAATACATTTTCTTATGTCAAATCAGTCTACTGTTCAGCTGCTCTTGTTGAATTTGTTAGAGGTGGTCTGCTTGAATCTGTTAGGCTATGAAGCTATGGCTGAGCAGCAGAGACAAACATACCCTCCCTGTCTGAGTCAGAGCCACTGGTTCTATATACATCTATATTGCACCATGTTGACGTTGATGTTTTATGATGTTGATGATCTCAATTGCGCGAGCTGAACTGATGCGATGTAGCCTCAAGCTGTATAGTTCTTGCTTCAGTGATACATTTTGACAGAATTACCTCCATGTTATGATCAAGGATATAAATTGATTTATTAATATAACCTATTTAGAGGAAGTGCATACATTATTTACCATTCATTTCTATTGGGCACAAAATTATCTGAAACAAACAGCAAATGCATCCAACAAGGTTGTAGAGTCACAAGCTTGATGTAATCATTGCGTGCTAGGAATATCGGACCAAATGCTAAACCTTTGACTACTTTATTATACCGATAATTGAAAAATCTGTCAATGTGCCCTTGAGCAAGGCACTTAACCCTAATTGCTCCTGTAAATCGCTCTGGATAAGAGCGTCTGCTAAATGACTAAAATGAAAATTTGCCCCAATACTTTTGGTCCCATAAAATGGAGGGCACTATGTACAACAAGTGCTGTAATTTCTAAACGGTTCACCCGACATGGATGAAAATACCCTCAAATTGAAGCTGACAGTCTGCACTTTAACCTCCATAGTTATTGTATAATTTCAACAAATGTGTCACTGTCCCAATACTTTTGGATCTAACTGTATATTAAATTATACTTTCATATCCTGTAATCTGGGTCTGGCTATCTTATTATTTTATGCAAATGCATTTTTTTGAAAGTATCACGTGTTCTTGAATAAGCCAGTACCATAGCAGAGGGGTATCCGCTGTAAACCTGATACCAGTCTCTATTTAGTCATTACTGGCTGTATGAATGTCAGGTTTAATTATCTCATCCTCTCAGGTCCTGTTCTCTATTGACCCACTCGCTCTGAGAGTACTTCATTAACATTTTAAACCCTTGTACACCTTTTATATTGCCAGTCTTGGCCACACTTGAACCCAAGTGAGCAAACTGTGTAGGAATATGGCAATATCACCCTGCATTGAATATTTAGTTATTTTCTGCTGTGTATTTGTGAAAGGCTGCGCTTTCTCTGGTACTGTTTGCCATTGGTGTGAAAGGCTGTCATTAGACGGACAGCACTGTTTCCTCACCCAAGGGTTCACCTCAGCAATGCCCAGTCACTGCCAATTAGCCAGAATTAATATATTAATAATGGGAAAACTAGTCTGTTTTTCAATAGGTATATGAGCAACTGAGATTGGATTATACAGTGAATATTAAGGCCAATGAGTAGTATTCAATAACTATTTAACATTTGCACAGTGATCAGGAATAATTCTCCCTACAGTACATGTAAAGTAAATCAGTACTGTAATTGCTGAATATTAAGTATTCTAAGCAAATAGGGATCAATAAACTATTAGCTTTTTAATAGGCTAGCCTTGAATCCTTGGTACTTGTAGCACTCACACTTTAATGATTAGGAGATGAGGGCAGGAGTGCCTTGCCACTGTGCTGGAGTTGGTCTGATAAATGGCTTCTATTTTGGGCTGCGACTGCCTGGCTGCTTTAAACAGACAGAGCTTAGTGCAGCAGCTCCTCTGAAGAAACGGAGGAAGACATTCATCTGTTGTTCATCCCTCAGAGCCTGTGCTGAGGAGTGGCTGATTACACACACTTCCTCGAGAAACATCATGTGGGCATAAACACTAAGTGTGATGGTACTTTGGTGAAGCGCACGTTGATTTTTTTTATTCTGCTGCGGTGGAGCACCTCGTCAAGGCTGAGCTAGTTTTTTTTTTAAATATCTGTCACTATATTCTGGCAGTCATAATGGATTGACTCTGACTCCTCTCTGCACACTCTGCTCAGTCAAACGCTACTCCCACATGTGTGCCTCTGCTCCTTTTCTCACGTCTTTCTCTGGATGTTGTGACTGTTATCCCTGCCCTCCTCAGGAACTGCAGAATCAGGTGCAGAAGGAGAGCGGGGAGCTGCAGCGGCTGCAGTCTCAGCGCCAGGAGGTCCAGGATGCTCTGGAGGAGCTGGACCAGCAGAAGACCACTCTGGAGGAGCAGCTTGGTCACATCCGCCAGCAGTGCAGCCATGAGAACCAGCTGGTGAGACTACAGGACCTATCAACCAACTACCACCTCACACAGCACCTGGATCACCTTCAGAGAGGAACCAGTCAATAGCAACTGCATTTGGTGGTCAAATGTACATCTAGTCACAGTCAGATTGTCCACCATTTTGTTTTAACTATTTTCTCACATCTTGCATCTCTTTCTGTGGTGTGTGTGTTTAGATCTCGTCACTAGAGGCGGAGCACACGGAGCAGGAGCAGAGGATAGAGGAGTACGAGGAGCAGCTGGTGCAGGCCAGAGAGGAGCTACTTCGGCTACAGGAGGAGAGCCAACAGTTGGAGGAGAAGGTGCAGGCAGCACGGGAGCAGTTCACTCCCTTGCAGGAGTTTGTCAAGGACTCCTACTCTCAGGTGAGTCTACTTTGACTCACCATCATTACTATCACGGTTGTGGCAAAGATTGTAAATGGAGAGATCAAAACATGATTGAGAGAGAATGCTTGGTAGGATGACATGCGATTTATTGGTGAGCGAATGTTATATTTAGATTTTATAAATTGCATGTCATGCTACCAAGCGTTCTCTTTCATCAATCATGTTTGGTTCTCTCCAACCCAAGTATATATGTATGTACAGTTGAAGTAGGAAGTTTACATACACTTATGTTGGAGTCATTAAAACTCGTTTTTCAACCACTCCACAAATGTCTTGTTAACAAACTATAGTTTTGGAAGGTCGGTTAGGACATCTACTTTGTGCATGACACAAGTAATTTTTCCAACAATTGTTTACAGACCGATTATTTCACTTGTAATTCACTGTATCACAATTCCAGTGGGTCAGAAGTTTACATACACTAATTTGACTGTGCCTTTAAACAGCTTGGAAAATTCCAGAAAATGATGTCAATTAGCCTATCAGAAGCTTCTAAAGCCATGACATCATTTGAGTCAATTGGAGGTGTACCTGTGGATGTATTTCAAAGCCTACCTTCAAACTCAGTGCCTCTTTGCTTGACATCATGGGAAAATCAAAAGAAATCAGCCAAGACCTCAGAAAAAAAATTGTAGACCTCCACAGATCTGGTTCATCAATGGGAGCAATTTCCAAACGCCTGAAGGTACCACGTTCATCTGTACAAACAATAGTATGCAAGTATAAACACCATGGGACCACGCAGCCGTCAAACCGCTCAGGAAGGAGACGCGTTCTGTCTCCTAGAGATGAACGTACTTTGGTGCGAAAAGTACAAATCAATCCCAGAACAACAGCAAAGGACCTTGTGAAGATGCTGGAGGAAACAGGTACAAAAGTATCTATATCCACAGTAAAACGAGTCCTATATCCGAGTCCTATATAGGCCGCTCAGTAAGGAAGAAGCCACTGCTCCAAAACGGCCATAAAAAAGACAGACTATGGTTTGCAACTGCACATGGGGACAAAGATCGTACTTTTTGGAGAAATGTCCTCTGGTCTGATGAAACAAAAGTAGAACTGTTTGGCCATAATGACCATCGTTATGTTTGGAGGAAAAAGGGGGCTGCTTGCAAGCCGAAGAACACCATCCCAACCGTGAAGCACGGAGGTGGCAGCATCATGCTGTGGGGGTGCTTTGCTGCAGGAGGGACTGGTGCACTTCACAAAATAGATGGCATCATGAGGAAGGAAAATTATGTGGATATATTGAAGCAACATCTCAAGACCAGTCAGGAAGTTAAAGCTTGTCGCAAATGGGTCTTCCAAATGGACAATGACCCCAAGCATACTTCCAAAGTTGTGGCAAAATGGCTTAAGGACAACAAAGTCAAGGTATTGGAGTGGCCATCACAAAGCCCTGACCTCAATCCTATAGAAAATGTGTGGGCAGAACTGAAAAGGTGTGTGCGAGCAAGGAGGCCTACAAACCTGACTCAGTTACACCAGCTCTGTCAGGAGGAATGGGCCAAAATTCACCCAACTTATTGTGGGAAGCTTGTGGAAGGCTACCCGAAACGTTTGACCCAAGTTAAACAATTTAAAGGCAATGCTACCAAATACTAATTAAGTGTATGTAAACTTGTGACCCACTGGAATTGTGATAGTGTATTATAAGTGAAATAATCTGTCTGTAAACAATTGTTGGAAAAATGACTTGTGTCATGCACAAAGTAGATGTCCTAACCGACTTGCCAAAACTATAGTTTGTTAACAAGAAATTTGTGGAATGGTTGAAAAACGAGTTTTAATGACTCCAACCTAAGTGTATGTAAACTTCCGACTTCAACTGTATGTATGTGTGTATATATGTATGTATACATATATATACATACAGTGGGGAGAACAAGTATTTGATACACTGCCGATTTTTGCAGGTTTTCCTACTTACAAAGCATGTAGAGGTCTGTAATTTTTATCATAGGTACACTTCTACTGTGAGAGACAGATTCTAAAACAAAAATCCAGAAAATCACATTGTATGATTTTTAAGTAATTAATTTGAATTTTATTGCATGACAAAAGTATTTGATACATCAGAAAAGCAGAACTTAATATTTGGTACAGAAACCTTTGTTTGCAATTACAGAGATCATACGTTTCCTGTAGGTCTTGACCAGGTTTGCACACACTGCAGCAGGGATTTTTGCCCACTCCTTCATTCAGACCTCCTCCAGATCCTTCAGGTTTCGGGGCTGTCGCTGGGCAATACGGACTTTCAGCTCCCTCCAAAGATTTTCTATTGGGTTCAGGTCTGGAGACTGGCTAGGCCACCCAGGACCTTGAGATGCTTCTTACGGAGCCACTCCTTAGTTGCCCTGGCTGTGTGTTTCGGGTCGTTGTCATGCTGGAATACCCATCCACGAACCATTTTCAATGCCCTGGCTGAGGGAAGGAGGTTCTCACCTAAGATTTGAAGTTACATTGCCCCGTCCGTCGTCCCTTTGATGCGGTGAATTTGTCCTCTCCCCTTAGCAGAAAAACACCCCCAAAGCATAATGTTTCCACCTCCATGTTTGACGGTGGGGATGGTGTTCTTGGGGTCATAGGCAGCATTCCTCCTCCTCCAAACACGGCGAGTTGAGTTGATGCCAAAGAGCTCGATTTTTGTCTCATCTGACCACAACACTTTCACCCAGTTCTCCTCTGAATCATTCAGATGTTAATTGGCAAACTTCAGACGGGCCTGTATATGTGCTTTCTTGAGCAGGGGGACCTTGCGGGCGCAGCAGGATTTCAGTCCTTCACGGCGTAGTTACCAATTGTTTTCTTGGTGACTATGGTCCCCGCTGCCTTGAGATCATTGACGAGATCATTGACAAGATCCTCCAGTGTAGTTCTGGGCTGATTCCTCACCGTTCTCATGATCATTGCAACTCCACGAGGTGAGATCTTGCATGGATCCCCAGGCCGAGGGAGATTTGACAGTTCTTTTGTGTTTCTTCCATTTGCGAATAATCGTACCAGCTGTTGTCACCTTCTCACCAAGCTGCTTGGCGATGGTCTTGTAGCCCATTCCAGCCTTGTGTAGGTCTACAATCTTGTCCCTGACATCCTTGGAGAGCTCTTTGGCCTTGGCCATGGTGGAGAGTTTGGAATCTGATTGAGTGTGCTCCTAATCTCAGCTCGTTACCTGTATAAAAGACACCTGGGAGCCAGAAATCTTTCTGATTGAGAGGGGGTCAAATACTTATTTCCCTCATTAAAATGCAAATCAATTTATAACATGCATTTTTCTGGATTGTGTTGTTATTCTGTCTCTCACTGTTCAAATAAACCTACCATTAAAATTATAGACTGATCATTTTTTTGTCAGTGGGCAAACGTACAAAATCAGCAGGGGATCAAATACTTTTTTCCCTCACTATACGTATGTATGTATGTATGTATGTATGTATGTATGTGTGTGTGTGTGTGTATGTATGTATGTATATACACACACACACACACACACACACACACACACACACACACACACACACACACACACACACACTACCGTTCCAAAGTTTGGGTTCACTTAGAAATTTCCTTGTTTTCGAAAGAAAAGCTAAATGTTTTGTCCATTAAAATAACATAATGAATGCATGCGTGCACACACACACACACACACACACACACACACACACACACACACACACACACACACACACACACACACACACACACACACTACCGTTCCAAAGTTTGGGTTCACTTAGAAATTTCCTTGTTTTCGAAAGAAAAGCTAAATGTTTTGTCCATTAAAATAACATAATGAATGCATGCGTGCACACACACACACACACACACACACACACACACACACAGTACCAGTCAAAAGTTTGGACACACCTACTCATTCAAGGGTTTTTCTTTATTTTAACTATTTGTAGAATAATATTGAAGACCTCAAAACTATGAAATAACACACATGGAATCATGTAGTAAACAAATCAAAATATATTTGAGATTCTTCAAATAGCCAACCTTTGCCTTGATGACAGCTTTGCACACTCTTGGCATTCTCTCAACCAGCTTCACCTGGAATGCTTTTCCAACAGTCTTGAAGGAGTTCCCACATATGCTGAGCACTTGTTGGCTGCTTTTCCTTCACTCTACGGTCTGACTCATCCCAAACCATCTCATTTGGGTTGAGGTCGAGGGATTGTGGAGGCCAGGTAATCTGATGCAGCACTCCATCACTCTCCTTCTTTGTAAAATAGCCCTTACACAGCCTGGAGGTGTGTTGTGTCATTGTCTTGTTGAAAAACATATGGTAGTCTGTTAAATGACTGTACATGTAGTCCCACTAAGCCCAAGCTAGATGGGATGTCGTATCGCTGCAGAATGCTGTGGTAGCCATGCTGGTTAAGTGTTCCTTGAATTCTAAATAAATCACAGACAGTGTCACCAGCAAAGCACCCCCACACCAGAACACCACCTCCATGCTTTACGGTGGGAAATACACATGCGGATATCATCCATTCACTCTCACAAAGACACGGCGGTTGGAACCAAAAATCTCAAATTTGGACTCCAGACCAAAGGACATATTTCCACCGGTCTAATGTCCATTGCTCGTGTTTCTTGGTCCAAGCAAGGCTCTTCTTATTATTGGTGTCCTTTTTAGTAGGGGTTTCATTGCAGCAATTCGACCATGAAGGCCTGATTTGCAGTGTTTAACACTTTTTTGGTTACTACATGATTTCATATGTGTTATTTCATAGTTTATGTCTTCACTATTATTCTACATTGTAAAAATAAATTAAAACCCTTCAATGAGTATGTATGTGTGTGTGTGTGTGTGTATGTGTGTGTGTGTGTATATATATATATATATATATATATATATATATATATATATATATAATCTCACAAAAGTGAGTACACCCCTCACATTTTTGTAAATATTTGAGTTTATCTTTTCATGTGACAACACTGAAGAAATGACACTTTGCTACAATGTAAAGTAGTGAGTGTACAGCTTGTATAACAGTGTACATTTGCTGTCCCTTCAAAATAACTCAACACACAGCCATTAATGTCTAAACCACTGGCAACAAAAGTGAGTACACCCCTAAGTGAAAATGTCCAAATTGGGCCCAATTAGCCATTTTCCCTCCCCGGTGTCATGTGACTCGTTAGTGTTACAAGGTCTCAGGTGTGAATGGGGAGCAGGTGAGTTAAATTTGGTGTCATCGCTCTCACACTCCCTCATACTGGTCACTGGAAGTTCAACATGGCACCTCATGGCAAAGAACTCTCTTGAGGATCTGAAAAAAAGAATTGTTGCTCTACATAAAGATGGCCTGGGCTATAAGAAGATTGCCAAGACCCTGAAACTGAGCTGCAGCACGGTGGCCAAGATAATACAGCGGTTTAACAGGACAGGTTCCACTCAGAACAGGCCTCGCCATGGTCGACCAAAGAAGAGCTCCTGAGTGGCGCAGTGGTCTAAGGCACTGCATCGCAGTGCTAACTGTGCCACTAGAGATCCTGGTTCGAATCCAGGCTCTGTCGCAGCCGGCCGCGACCGGGAGACTCATGGGCGGCGCACAATTGGCCCAGCGTCGTCTAGGGTAGGGGAGGGAATGGCCGGCAGGGATGTAGCTCAGTTGATAGAGCATGGCGTTTGCAACGCCAGGGTTGTGGGTTCGATTCCCACGGGGGGCCAGTATAAAAAAAAAAAAATGTAATCACTAACTGTAAGTCGCTCTGGATAAGAGCGTCTGCTAAATGACTAAAATGTAAATGTAAATGTAAATGTAAGTTGAGTGCACGTGCTCAGCGTCATATCCAGAGGTTGTCTTTGGGAAATAGATGTATGAGTGCTGCCAGCATTGCTGCAGAGGTTGAAGGGGTGGGGGGTCAGCCTGTCAGTGCTCAGACCATACGCCGCACACTGCATCAAATTGGTCTGCATGGCTGTTGTCCCAGAAGGAAGCCTCTTCTAAAGATGATGCACAAGAAAGCCCGCAAACAGTTTGCTGAAGACAAGCAGACTAAGGACATAGATTACTGGAACCATGTACTGTGGTCTGATGAGACCAAGATAAACTTATTTGATTCAGATGGTGTCAAGCGTGTGTGGCGGCAACCAGGTGAGGAGTACAAAGACAAGTGTGTCTTGCCTACAGTCAAACATGGTGGGGGGAGTGTCATGGTCTGGGGCTGCATGAGTGCTGCCGGCACTGGGGAGCTACAGTTCATTGAGGGAACCATGAATGCCAACATGTACTGTGACATACTGAAGCAGAGCATGATCCCCTCCCTTCGGCGACTGGGCCGCAGGGCAGTATTCCAACATGATAACGACCCCAAACACACCTCCAAGACGACCACTGCCTTGCTAAAGAAGCTGAGGGTAAAGGTGATGGACTGGCCAAGCATATCTCCAGACCTAAACCCTATTGAGCATCTGTGGGGAATTCTCAAACGGAAGGTGGAGGAGTGCAAGGTCTCTAACATCCACCAGCTCCGTGATGTCGTCATGGAGGAGTGGAAGAGGACTCCACCAGAGCTTCACAGGTTGCCACTGAACTCCATGCCCAAGAGGGTTAAGGCAGTGCTGGAAAATGATGGTGGCCACACAAAATATTGACACTTTGGGCCCAATTTGGACATTTTCACTTAGGGGTGTACTCACTTTTGTTGCCAGCGGTTTAGACATTAATGGATGTGTGTTGTTATTTTGAGGGGACAGCTAATTTACACTGTTATACAAGCTGTACACTCAATACTTTACATTGTAGCGAAGTGTCATTTCTTCAGTGTTGACACATGAAAATATATACTCAAATATTTATAAAAATGTGAGGGGTGTACTCACTTTTGTGAGATACTGTAAATATATATCTCCCAGCTCTCTCTCTCCCTTATGTCCCTGTGCTCTCTCTACCTCTGTCTGTACTGAGGGCAGGTGCAACAGAAGCTGAGTGATCTACAGTTGGAGGAGCGGACGGTCACGGCCCAGCTCAGTTGGAAGAATGCCCTAGAGGAGGATCCAGTGCTGGTGAACGGCTCAGCGGAGGAGCAGCACCAGGAGTACCAGCCTGAGGAGCTGAGAGTGGAGCCTCCAGCCAGCCAGCCACGGATGGAGCCGGCTGAACCGATAGAAGAAGAAGTAGAGGAGGAGGATAGGCCTAAGACCCCAGAGGCCAAGTCTGATGCCTTCGAAGACCTCTATAACAGCCTATCTTCCACTGTCTGGCCAGTACCACAGGACAACCTTGTGAAGGCAATATACACTGCTCAAAAAAATAAAGGGAACACAAAAATAACACATCCTAGATCTGAATGAATGAAATAATCTTATTAAATACTTTTTTCTTTACGTAGTTGAATGTGCTGACAACAAAATCACACAAAAATTATCAATGGAAATCAAATTTATCAACCCATGGAGGTCTGGATTTGGAGTCACCCTCAAAATTAAAGTGGAAAACCACACTACAGGCTGATCCAACTTTGATGTAATGTCCTTAAAACAAGTCAAAATGAGGCTCAGTAGTGTGTGTGGCCTCCACGTGCCTGTATGACCTCCCTACAACGCCTGGGCATGCTCCTGATGAGGTGGCGGATGGTCTCCTGAGGGATCTCCTCCCAGACCTGGACTAAAGCATCCGCCAACTCCTGGACAGTCTGTGGTGCAACGTGGCGTTGGTGGATGGAGCGAGACATGATGTCCCAGATGTGCTCAATTGGAGTCAGGTCTGGGGAACGGGAGGGCCAGTCCATAGCATCAATGCCTTCCTCTTGCAGGAACTGCTGACACACTCCAGCCACATGAGGTCTAGCATTGTCTTGCATTAGGAGGAACCCAGGGCCAACCGCACCAGCATATGGTCTCACAAGGGGTCTGAGGATCTCATCTCGGTACCTAATGGCAGTCAGGCTACCTCTGGCGAGCACATGGAGGGCTGTGCGGCCCCCCAAAGAAATGCCACCCCACACCATGACTGACCCACCGCCAAACCGGTCATGCTGGAGGATGTTGCAGGCAGCAGAACGTTCTCCACGGCGTCTCCAGACTCTGTCACGTCTGTCACATGTGTTCAGTGTGAACCTGCTTTCATCTGTGAAGAGCACAGGGCACCAGTGGCGAATTTGCCAATCTTGGTGTTCTCTGGCAAATGCCAAACGTCCTGCACGGTGTTGGGCTGTAAGCACAACCCCCACCTGTGGACGTCGGGCCCTCATACCACCCTCATGGAGTCTGTTTCTGACCGTTTGAGCAGACACATGCACATTTGTGGCCTGCTGGAGGTCATTTTGCAGGGCTCTGGCAGTGCTCCTTCTTGCACAAAGGCGGAGGTAGCAGTCCTTCTGCTGGGTTGTTGCCCTCCTACGGCCTCCTCCACGTCTCCTGATGTACTGGCCTGTCTCCTGGTAGCGCCTCCATGCTCTGGAAACTACGCTGACAGACACAGCAAACCTTCTTGCCACAGCTCGCATTGATGTGCCATCCTGGATGAGCTGCACTACCTGAGCCACTTGTGTGGGTTGTAGACTCCGTCTCATGCTACCACTAGAGTGAACGCACCGCCAGCATTCAAAAGTGACCAAAACATCAGCCAGGAAGCATAGGAACTGAGAAGTGGTCTGTGGTCACCACCTGCAAAACCAGTCCTTTATTGGGGGTGTCTTGCTAATTGCCTATAATTTCCACCTGTTGTCTATTCCATTTGCACAACAGCATGTGAAATGTATTGTCAATCAGTGTTGCTTCCTAAGTGGACAGTTTGATTTCACAGAAGTGTGATTGACTTGGAGTTACATTGTGTTGTTTAAGTGTTCCCTTAATTTTTTTAAGCAGTGTATTATACTCTGAAATATCTGTGTCATTTATAATTTGTTCATATGTCTGAGTGCCATTTGTGTGTGTTGTCATGCCATCATGGGGTCTGAAGTTCCTGTTTTTCCTTCTCTTTTCTCAGGAGCACATTAGTCCCATTGCCTTCACCCTTCAGGAGCACGGGAGTCCTACTGCTGAATTTGAAGCAGAGGTCAAAGAAGAAGAAAAAGAAGATGAGGAGTCGTCGTCTAAAGCTAGCACTCCCAAGGTACAATATACTCTCATCATCTTTAGTCATGGGATTCCTCCTCGGACTCCAGACCTTGGTTCAGGTCATTTATTTAAATACTTATTTTCTGTGTATTTGAGTATTTTTAAATAATTACATTTACATTTTAGTCATTTAGCAGACGCTCTTATCCAGAGTGACTTACAGTTAGAGTGCATACATTATTTTTCATACTGGCCCCCCGTGGGAATCGAACCCACAACCCTGGCTTTGCAAACGCCATGCTCTACCAACTGAGCTACATCCCTGCCGGCCATTCCCTCCCCTACACTGGACAACGCTGGGCCAATTGTGCGCCGCCCCATATGACCTACACTACTATAATGTGAAGTATTTTAAAATACTTTCCTATTAATAGCCTACTATTTGAAAGTATTGGCAATATTTCAAATACCGAACAGACCTGGTGCAAATGCATGGGAGTATTTTAATATTGTGTAAATTCTAGTTGTCAATTTGATGAGGTCATCTGAAAAGATTTCACCCCATGCTTCCTGAAGCACCTCCCACAAGTTGGATTGACTTGATGGGCACTTCTTACGTACCATACGGTCAAGCTGCTCCCACAACAGCTCAATAGGGTTGAGATCCAGAGACTGTGCTGGCCACTCCATTATAGACAGAATACCAGCTGACTGCTTCTTCCCTAAATAGTTATTGCATAGTTTGGAGCTGTGCTTTGGGTCATTGTCCTGTTGTAGGAGAAATTGGCTCCAATCAAGCGCCGTCCACAGGGTATGGCATGGCGTTGCAAAATGGAGTGATAGCCTTCCTTCTTCAAGATCCCTTTTACCCTGTACAAATCTCCCACTTTACCACCACCAAAGCATCCCAAGACCATAACATTGCCTCCACCATGCTTGACAGATGGCATCAAGCACTCCTCCAGCATCTTTTCATTTGGTCTGTGTCTCACAAATGTTATTCTTTGTGATCCGAACACCTCAAACTTCGATTCGTCTGTCCATAACAGTTTTTCCAAATCTTCCTCTGTCCAGTGTCTGTGTTCTTTTGCCCATCTTAATATTTTATTTTTATTGGCCATTCTGAGATATGGCTTTTTCTTTGCAACTCTGCGTAGAAGGTCAGCATCTTGGAGTTGCCTCTTCACTGTTGACGTTGAGACTGGTGTTTTGCGGGTACTATTTAATGAAGCTGCCAGTTGAGGACCTGTGAGGCGTCTGTTTCTCAAACTAGACACTCTAATGTATTTGTCCTATTGCTCAGTTGCGCACCGGGACCTCCCACTCCTCTTTCTATTCTGGTTAGAGCCAGTTTGCGCTGTTCGGTGAAGGGAGTAGTACACAGCGTTGTACGAGATCTTCAGTTTCTTGGCAATTTCTCGCATGGAATAGCCTTCATTTCTCAGAACAAGTATAGACTGACGAGTTTCAGAAGAAAGTTATTTTTTTCTGGCCATTTTGGTTCTGTAATCGAACCCACAATTGCTGATGCTCCATATACTCAACTAGTCTCAAGAAGGCCAGTTTTATTGCTGCTTTAATCAGCACAACAGTTTTCAGCTGTGCTAACATAATTGCAAAAGGGTTTTCTAATGATCAATTAGCCTTTTAAAATGATAAACTTGGTTTAGCAAACACAACGTGCCATTGGAACACAGGACTGATGGTTGCTGATAATTGGCCTCTGTACGCCTATGTAGATATTCCATAAAAAATCAGCCGTTTCCAGCTACAATAGCCATTTACAACATGAACAATGTCTACACTGTATTTCTGATCCATTTTATTTTAATGGACAACAAAATTGCTTTTCTTTCGAAAACAAGGACATTTCTAAGTGACCCCAAACTTTTGAACCGTAGTGTATACATAAGTATTCAGACCCTTTACTCAGTACTTTGTTGAAGCACGTTTTGACAGTGATTACAGCATCAATTCTTCTTGGGTATGACGCTGCAAGCTTGGCACACCTGTATTTGGGGAGTTTCTCCCATTCTTCTCTGCAGATCCTCTCAAGCTCTGTCAGGTTGGATGAGGAGCTTTGCTGCACAGCTATTTTCAAGTCTCTCCAGAGATGTTCGATCGGGTTCAAGTCCGGGCTCTAGCTTGGCCACTCAAGGACATTCAGAGACTTGTCCCGATGCCACTCCTGCGTTGTCTTGGCTGTGTGCTTAGGGTCGTTGTCTTGTTGGAAGGTGAACCTTCACACCTGTCTGAGGTCCTGACTGACCTTCATGTCTTAAAGTAATGATGGACTGTCATTTCTCTTTGCTTATTTGAGCTGTTCTTGCCATAATATGGACTTGGTCTTTTACCAAATAGGGCTATCTTCTGTATACCCCCCTACCTTGTCACAACACAACTGATAGGCTCAAACGCATTAAGAAGGAAAGAAATTCCACAAATTAATTTTTAAGAAGGCACACCTGTTAATTCAAATGCATTCCAGGTGACTACCTCATGAAGCTGGTTGAGAGAATGCCAAGTGTGCAAAGCTGTCATCAAGGCAAAGGGTTGCTATTTGAAGAATCTCAAATATAAAATATATTTTGATTTGTTTAACACTTTTTTGGTTACTACATGATTCCATATGTGTTATTTCATAGCTTTGATGTCTTCACTATTATTCTACAATGTAGAAAACCCTTGAAAGAGTAGATGTGTCCAAACTTTTGACTGGGAGTCTGTGTGTGTGTGTGTGTGTGTGTGTGTGTGTGTATAGATAGATATCTCCAAATACTTAATTCCATATGCCTTTGAAAGTAATTGAAATACACTAAATAGTATTTGAACCCAGGTCTACTGGACTCATGTTTGACCACTGGACTGTACTAATCACCTGTATTTCTTCAGCAGGTGGAATCCCCAGAGCCAGAACAGAGACCAGAGTCAACTGAGCCTCCCCATGCTACCCCTCCTGCGCTACCTCCACAGACAACCTCCCCTCCACTCCCTGGACTGGACTTCTTCGAGTCAGACCCCTTCACTGACCGTGAGTTACCCCTCCACCTCTCAAATAGTACAATAAACTAACAGGAGCAATTTCAAACTTGACAAACCTACTGTACAGTGAGGGGAAAAAAGTATTTGATCCCCTGCTGATTTTGTACGTTTGCCCACTGACAAAGACATGATTCTTGTTGTTGGACGAGTTGGATGAGGCGACGGGGTCGGCACCGTTTGACTTGGAAACAACCAGAGGTCCAAAAGATCATGACTGACTGCTCTCCCTCTTGTGTTCATGTTTACATCAACAAAACCACCACCTCCTTATCACATTCCCCCTCATTATTAATGCGGTTAGCAGGCAGTCCTCTCCAGACATGCACACGCACACACGTCAAACTACTCCTTACAGTGAGGGAAAAAAGTTTTTGATCCCCTGCTGATTTTGTACGTTTGCCCACTGACAAGGAAATGATCAGTCTATAATTTTAATGGTAGGTTTATTTGAACAGTGAGAGACAGAATAACAACAAAAAAATCCAGAAAAACACATGTCAAAAATGTTATAAATTGATTTGCATTTTAATGAGGGAAATAAGTATTTGACCCCCTCTCAATCAGAAAGATTTCTGGCTCACAGGTGTCTTTTATACAGGTAACTAGCTGAGATTAGGAGCACACTCTTAATACATTTTGTTACGTTACAGCCTTATTCTAAAATTGATTAAGTAATGTTTTCCCTCATCAATCTACACACAATACCCCATAATGACAAAGCGAAAACAGGTTTTCAGATTTTTTTGCAAATGTATTAAAAATAAAAAACATACCTTATTTACATAGGTGTTCAGAGCCTTTGCTATGAGACTAGAAATTGAGCTCAGGTGCATCCTGTGTCCATTGATCACCCTTGAGATGTTTCTACAACTTGATTGGAGTCCACCTGTGGTAAATTCAATTGATTGGACATGATTTGGAAAAGCACACACAGTCTATATAAAGTTCCAACAGTTGACAGTGCATGTCAGAGCAAAAACCAAGTCATGAGGTCGAAGGAATTGTCCGTAGAGCTCCGAGACAGGATTGTGTCGAGGCACAGATCTGGGGAAGGGTACCAAAACATTTCTGCAGCATTGAAGGTCCCCAAGAACACAGTGGCTTCCATCATTCTTAAATGGAAGAAGTTTGGAACGACCAAGACTCATCCTAGAGCTGGCCGCCCAAACTGAGCAATCGGGGTAGAAGGGCCTTGGTCAGGGAGGTGACCAAGAACCCAATGATCACTCTGACAGAGCTCCAGAGTTCCTCTGTGGAGATGGGAGAACCTTCCAGAAAGACAATCAAGCGTCACGTCTGGAGGAAACCTGGCACCATCCTTATGGTGAAGCATGGTGGCAGCATCATGCTGTGGGGATGTTTTTCAGCGGCAGGGACTAGGAGACTAGTCAGGATCGAGGGAAAGATGAACAGAGCAAAGTACAGAGAGATCCTTAATGAAAACCTTGTCCAGAGCGCTCAGGACCTCAGACTGGGGCGACGGTTCACCTTCCAACGGTACAATTGCCCTGAACACAAAGCCAAGACAACGCAGGAGTGGCTTCGGGACAAGTCTCAATGTCGTTGAGTGGCCCAGCCATATCCCGGACTTGAACCCGATCTAACATCTCTGGATAGGCCTAAAAATAGCTGTGCAGCGACGCTCCCCATCCAACCTGACAGAGCTTGAGAGGATCTGCAGAGAAGAATGGGAGAAACTCCACAAATACAGGTGTGCCAAGTTTGTAGCGTCATACCCAAGAAGACTCTAGGCTGTAATCGTTGCCAAAGGTGCTTCAACAAAGTACTGAGTAATATTTCAGTTTTTTGTAATATATACAGTTGAAGTCGGAAGTTTGCATATACTTAGGTTGGAGTCATTAACACTCGTTTTTCAACCACTCCAAAAATCTCTTGTTAAAAACTATAGTTTTGGCAAGTCGGTTAGGACATTTACTTTGTGCATGACACAAGTAATTTTTCCAACAATTGTTTACAGACAGATTATTTCACTTATAATTCACTGTGTCACAATTCCAGTTTACATACACTAAGTTGACTGTGCCTTTAAACAGCTTGGAAAATTCCAGAAAATGATGTTATGGCTTTAGAAGCTTCTGATAGGCTAATTGACATAATTTGAGTCAATTGGAGGTGTACGTGTGGATGTATTTCAAGGCCTACATCAAACTCAGTGCCTCTTTGCTTGACATCATGGGAAAATCCAAAGAAAATTAGCCAAGACCTCAGGAAAAAAAATTGTAGACCTCCACAAGTCTGGTTCATCCTTGGGAGCAATTTCCAAACGCCTGAAGGTACCATGTTTATCTGTACAAAAAATAGTATGCAAGTATAAAACACCATGGACCACGCAGCCATCATACCGCTCGGGTATACCGCCTAGAGATGAACGTACTTTGGTGCGAAAAGTGCAAATCAATCCCCGCACAACAGCAAAGGACCTTGTGCAGATGCTGGAGGAAACCGGTACAAAGTATCTATATCCACAGTAAAACGAGTCCTATATCGACATAACCTGAAAGAAGCCACTGCTCCAAAACTGCCATAAAAAAGCCAGACTACGGTTTGCAACTGCACATGGGGACAAAGATCGTACTTTTTGGAGAAATGTCCTCTGGTCTGATGAAACAAAAATAGAACTGTTTGGCCATAATGACCATTGTTATGTTTGGAGGAAAAAGGGGGTAGCTTGCAAGCCGAAGAACACCATCCCAACTGTGTAGCACAAGGGTGGCAGCATCATGCTGTGGGGGTGCTTTGCTGAAGGAGGGACTGGTGCACTTCACAAAATAGATGGCATCATGAGGAAGGAAAATTATGTGGATATATTGAAGCAACATCTCAAGACATCAGTCAGGAAGTTAAAGCTTGGTCGCAAATGGGTCTTCCAAATGGACAATGACCCCAAGCATACTTCCAAAGTTGTGGCAAAATGGCTTAAGGACAACAAAGTCAAGGTATTGGAGTGGCCATCACAAAGCCCTGACCTCAATCCTATAGAAAATGTGTGGGCCGAATTGAAAAAGCGTGTGCGAGCAAGGAGGCCTACAAACCTGACTCAGTTACACCAGCTCTGTCAGGAGGAATGGACCAAAATTCACCCAACTTATTGTGGGAAGCTTGTGGAAGGCTACCCGACACGTTTGACCCAAGTTAAACAATTTAAAGGCATTGCTACCAAATACTAATTGAGTGTATGTAAACTTCTGACCCACTGGGAATGTGATGAAAGAAATAAAAACTGAAATAAATCATTCTCTCTACTATTATTCTGACATTTCACATTCTTAAAATATAGTGGTGATCCAAACTGACCTAAGACAGGGAATTTTTACTAGGATTAAATGTCAGGAATTGTGAAAAACTGAGTTTAAATGTATTTGGGTAAGGTGTATGTAAACTTCCGACTTCAACTGTACATTTGCAAAAATTTCTAAAGCTATATTTGCTTTGTCTTTTATGTGGTACTGACGAGGGGAAAAAACGATTTAATAAATGTTATACTAAGGCTGTAACGTAACAAAATGTGTAAAAAGTTAAAGGGGTCTGAATACTTTCCGAATGCACTGTATTTATGTAATGAAAGATGAGTCCCAACTGATTCTATTGTCTGTCTTTCCTTCTCTGTCCGTGCAGATGATCCATTTAAAGATGATCTATTTGGAAAGGCAGATGTTTCCGGTGAGTGAGTCTTGTTAACTCAATATAAGTTCAATCAATGCAGCTATGCATGTGAGCCACCAAATCGGATATTTTCATATTAGCCTATATTTTGAATGTAAAAACCTATAATGTAGCTGATCTTCATCAACAGATCCGTTTGGAGGAGACCCATTTAAGGGTACAGATCCCTTTTCTGCTGACTCCTTCTTCAAGCAGTCTTCGACCGCCCCCTTCCCTTCTGCTGACCCCTTCACCCCCACCGACCCCTTCAGTGGCAGTGCCAGCCTAGTGGAGCCTGACCTGTTTGCAGCTCCGCTCAACAACGCTGCAGGACTGGACCCCTTCAGCTCCAAACCCAACAACAAGGCAGCCAGGGACCCCTTCAGCACCAAGGTCAACAACGTGGATGCGGATCCGTTTGGATCCAAGATGGACTCCCTGGCAGAGGCAGACCCGTTTGGCTCCCAGGGTACTGCAGGCCCGGATCCCTTCAGCTGCTCCCAGCCAGGCTCTGAGCTCCCCACTGTGAGTGGGGCCATCGTGCTGAACTGTCTATATGCCTCAGGAATACTCATTCAGGCAGTTCCCCAATTTCCCCCCCAGTTCCTCCCCTTGCACCAGCACATTGTGTTAATTATGCTCCCAGATAGACCCAGTCTGTGCATGGTAATGAAGAATTACTGTGCACTTGTTCCTTCTGTCCTTAATTATTCTAGCTAGGTGTGCACTTTTTGTAGGGTTAGAGTTGTATAACTGACATATGTGTTTCCCAGAAGGATCTCACTGCAGCAACCAATGACCCTTTTGCACCTGGAGGCACTGCAGGAAATACTGGCTCTGACCCAGGTAAGACTCCAGGGATGGAGCCTACCTCTGGGGAGTGGGTGGTAGTGCAGATGGTAGTACCCTGTCTGGCTAAACTGTGTGTGTTGTTAAACAATGTCTACACATTGTGTGTCCTTCAGATCCATTTGCTGCTGTGTTTGGCAACGAATCATTTGGAGTGGGATTTGCGGACTTCAGCGCCCTGGCCAAGGTAAAGTCCTGATTGGGTTCTCTAGTTGTCCTTGGTGTGTACCATCATGGCTGTGATGTGAGGAGAACTAGGGATCACTAGCTATTAATAGGGACATTTGTTTAACCTCAAGTAGATACAGTGAGGGGAAAAAAGTATTTGAACCCCTGCTGATTTTGTACGTTTGCCCACTGACAAAGAAATGATCAGTCTATAATTTTAATGGTAGGTTTATTTGAACAGGGAGAGACAGAATAACAACAAAAGAATCCAGAAAAACGCGTGTCAAAAATGTTATAAATTGATTTGCATTTTAATGAGGGAAGTAAGTATTTGACCCCTCTGCAAAACATGACTTAGTACTTGGTGGTAAAACCCTTGTTGGCAATCAGAGGTCAGACGTTTCTTGTAGTTGGCCACCAGGTTTGCACGCATCTCAGGAGGGATTTTGTCCCACTCCTCTTTGCAGATCTTCTCCAAGTCATTAAGGTTTCGAGGCTGACGTTTGGCAACTCGAACCTTCAGCTCCCTCCACAGATTTTCTATGGGATTAAGGTCTGGAGACTGGCTAGGCCACTCCAGGACCTTAATGTGCTTCTTCTTGAGCCACTCCTTTGTTTCCTTGGCCTTGTGTTTTGGGTCATTGTCATGCTGGAATACCCATCCACGAACCATTTTCAATGCCCTGGCTGAGGGAAGGAGGTTCTCACCCAAGATTTGACGGTACATGGCCCTGTCCATCGTCCCTTTGAATGCGGTGAAGTTGTCCTGTCCCCTTAGCAGAAAAACACCCCCAGAGCATAATGTTTCCACCTCCATGTTTGACGGTGGGGATGGTGTTCTTGGGGTCATAGGCAGCATTCCTCCTCCTCCAAACATGGCGAGTTGAGTTGATGCCAAAGAGCTCGATTTTGGTCTTATCTGACCACAACACTTTCACCCAGTTCTCCTCTGAATCATTCAGATGTTCATTGGCAAACTTCAGACGGGCCTGTATATGTGCTTTCTTGAGCAGGGGGACCTTGCGGGCGCTGCAGGATTTCAGTCCTTCACGGCATAGTGTGTTACCAATTGTTTTCTTGGTGACTATGGTCCCAGCTGCCTTGAGATGATTGACAAGATCCTCCTGTGTAGTTCTGGGCTGATTCCTCACCGTTCTCATGATCATTGCAACTCCACGAGGTGAGATCTTGCATGGAGCCCCAGGCCGAGGGAGATTGACAGTTCTTTTGTGTTTCTTACATTTGTGAATAATCGTACCAACTGTTGTCACCTTCTCACCAAGCTGCTTGGCGATGGTCTTGTAGCCCATTCCAGCCTTGTGTAGGTCTACAATCTTGTCCCTGACATCCTTGGAGAGCTCTTTGGTCTTGGCCATGGTGGAGAGTTTGGAATCTGATTGATTGATCGCTTCTGTGGACAGGTGTCTTTTATACAGGTAACAAGCTGAGATTAGGAGCACTCCCTTTAAGAGTGTGCTCCTAATCTCAGCTCGTTACCTGTATAAAAGACACCTGTGAGCCAGAAATCTTTCTGATTGAGAGGGGGTCGAATACTTATTTCCCTCATTAAAATGCAAATCAATTTATAACATGCGTTTTTCTGGATTTTTTTGTTGTTATTCTGTCTCTCACTGTTCAAATAAACCTACCATTAAAATTATAGACTGATCATTTCTTTGTCAGTGGGCAAACGTACAAAATCAGCAGGGGATCAAAAACTTTTTTCCCTCACTGTAAGGAGTAGTTTGACGTGTGTGCATGTCTGGAGAGGACTGCCTGCTAACCGCATTAATAATGAGGGGGAATGTGATAAGGAGGTGGTGGTTTTGTTGATGTAAACATGAACACAAGAGGGAGAGCAGTCAGTCATGATCTTTTGGACCTCTGGTTGTTTCCAAGTCAAACGGTGCTGACCCCTTCGCCTCATCCAACTCGTCCAACAACAAGAACCTGTTCAAGGAGGACAGCCAGCCTAGCAGCCTTGATGTTCCCCCAGCCTTGCCCCCCAAGACAGGAACGCCCACCAGACCTCCCCCTCCACCCCCAGGTCAGTCCTCCTGCTGCTCCCAACTCTGGAAAGCTAATTTTCTTTCATGCTGTTTCTAGACTCTATGTTGTTGTTGCTTTTCTGCTTCCAATTGCAAGTAGCAGAATGGCATTGGTATTCAAACATGGAGGTTTCGAAGTCCAGAAGCCAAAGGCACAATCCTAGTCATATTAGCAACCCATCCTAGTTGTTGTGTCTTTAGATTCCCCCTCTTTCTAAGTTTCTAACAGAGATTTTCATCTCTGTCACATATGGAACCGCTATCAGGTGCGCTGTTTAGAATGTTTTCCCAGGTGCTCTGTTTAAAATGGTGTTTTCCAGCTAATTGCATTTTGGAAAATGTTTTCAAATAGGGTTGCATGTTCTGTTAAGATGCATTACCATCATCGAAATGTGATTTCTGTCATTCTGAGCACAATGGTTGGACGCCCTAATGGGTTATGCACCCAATGCATATGGGTCCGGTAAATTTCTCAAATGGCCGATTTAATAAATAAAAATCCCGATCACGTTGTCCCGCGCCACATTTTCCTAACGGAAACCCTGGCATCTGGTGTGTGTCTGATGTTTGTGTGTTTTTGAATCCAGGTAAGAGAGCCGACATCTCCAGGTCCGAGACGTCGGACACGTTCCACAGAAGGGGGCCCTTTCTGCCCCAGGGCTCAGGAGACACCCCTTTCTCCCAACCCGCCAAGGATGCTGCCCAGGACCCCTTTGCCCCATCCTCACCCCGCCAGCCCGCACGGGACCCAGACCGATTTGCCAGCTTTGACAAAGTGAGAACCTCACCTGCCCCCTCTCCTCCTCCTGACTCCGACTAGGTCGCCCTCCTCTGTTTCCTTGCTCACAAGCCATCCATCAAATAGCAGTCTCAGCCTCCATCCAAAGCCAAACTCTGAAATTACATACAGTACCAGTCAAAAGTTTGGACACACCTACTCATTCCAGGGTTTTTCTTTATTTTTACTATTTTCTACATTGTAGAATAATAGTGAAGACATTGAAACACATATGGAATCATGTAGTAACCAAAAAAGTGTAAAACAAATCAAAATATATTTTATATTTGAGATTCTTCAAATAGCCACCCTTTGCCTTGATGACAGCTTTGCACACTCTTGGCATTCTCTCAACCAGCTTCACCTGGAATGCTTTTCCAACAGTCTTGAAGGAGTTCCCACATATGCTGAGCACTTGTTGGCTGCTTTTCCTTCACTCTGCAGTCCAACTCATCCCAAACCATCTCAATTGGGTTAAGGTCGGGGGATTGTGGAGGCCAGGTAATCTGATGCAGCCCTCCATCACTCTCCTTCTTGGTAAAATAGCCCTTACACAGCCTGGAGGTGTGTTGGGTCAATGTCCTGTTGAAAAACGAATGATAGTCCCACTAAGCCCAAACCAGATGGGATGGCGTATCGCTGCAGAATGCTGTGGTAGCTGTGCTGGTTAAGTGTGCCTTGAATTCTAAATAAATCACAGACAGTGTCACCAGCAAAGCACCCCCACACCATAACACCTCCTCCTCCATGCTTTACGGTGGGAAATACACATGCGGAGATCATCCGTTCACCCACACCGCGTCTCACAAAGACACGGCGGTTGGAACCAAAAATCTCCTATTTGGACTCCAGACCAAAGGACAAACTTCCACCGGTATAATGTCCATTGCTTGTGTTTCTTGGCCCAAGCAGGTCTCTTCTTCTAATTGGTTTCCTTTAGTAGTGGTTTCTTTGCAGCAATTTGATCATGAAGGCCTGATTCACACAGTCTCATCTGAACAGTTGATGTTGAGATGTGTCTGTTACTTGAACTCTGAATCATTTATTTTGGCTGCAATTTCTGAGGCTGGTAACTAATGAACTTATCCTCTGCAGCATAGGTAACTCTGGGTCCTCCATTCCTGTGGCGGTCCTCATGAGAGCCAGTTTCATCATAGCGCTTGATTTTTGCAACTGCACTTGAAGAAACTTTCAAAGTTCTTAAAATGTTCTGTATTGACTAACCTTCATATCTTAAAGTAATGATGGACTGTCGTTTCTCTTTGCTTATTTGAGCTGTTCTTGCAATAATATGGACTTGGTCTATTACCAAATAGGGCTATCTTCTGTATTGGCTCAAATGCATAAAGAAGGAAAGAAATTCAACAAGTTTAACTTTTAAGAAGGCACACCTGTTAATTGTAATGCATTCCAGGTGACTACCTCATGAAGCTGGTTGAGAGAATGCCAAGAGTGTGCAAAGCTGTCATCAAGGCAAAGGGTGGCTATTGGAAGAATCTCAAATGTAAAATACATTTTCATTTGTTTAACACATTTGTGGGGTTACTACATTCCATATGTGTTATTTCATAGTTTTGATGTCTTCACTATTATCCTACAATATAACAAATTGTACAAATATAGAAAAACCCTTGAATGAGTAGGTGTCTAAACTTTGGACTGGTATTGTACCTACCTGAGGAGCATTTATTAAATCCTTAAGGAAATATAGATGTATTTTATACATTGCATTATTTTAAATGCATTCCTTTGTTTTGCTAAAGAGAAGTCCCTTCTATGGTTTTCTGTAAATATTTTGTATATTCATTCTTCCTTTATGTATCCCTTAGTCCTTTATTGTCAATGTTATGCTTCTTTATGTGAAGTTTATTTATATTTATAAACTGGGTGGTTCGAGCACTGAACTGGCTGACACCCGTGGTGTATCAGACCGTATACCACAGGTATGACAAAACCCTTTATGTTTACTGCTCTAATTACGTTGTTAACCAGTTTATAATAGCAATAAGGAACCTCAGGGGTTTGTGATATATGGCCAATATTCCACACCTCCTTGGACCTTATTGCTTAACTTTAATTACATTTGTTTATTTCTAAATTGAACTTTAATTCAGACTTGTAATTGATGTTCCCTCAAATAACTTGCACTGCCTTAACTTTACTCCTTTAATAGTGTAGCTGTAGGTATGTATTAATAAACATATTATAATATATTTAAAATGGATAACATTTTCACTGAGTGACCTTAGTCACCACTAACTGGACTTCAGGCACACACCAAATCTTCCTCTTCATGACGCATAGCCTTCAGGAGCCCCTGGTTGGCTGTGGATGGAAAGGCTAGACTGCTTGCTTTGGCTCTTGTGATGTAAATGTAGTTAGCACACCCACAGAAAGGACAAAAGGCTTGACCGAGCTCCTACTCCTCCTGCTCCCTCTACTGCCTCCACCCTGCATGACCTGCACCCTGCCCTGCACGCACTTTGTCCTTGTGTCTGATTGGCTGGCTCCCGATGACCCTCTACAGATCTTCCTCCATCACCCTCTCACTCTGACTGGAAGCACTCCTCCGTCTGCATCCCACCATTCATCCTGCCATCACCACTCACGCAACCAAGCACTGTGGAAGAAAGATTTCTGCGCTCTCTGGGTCTTTACTCATCTCTTCCTCAGTCAAATTATCTCAATAAAACATCTTATGGGCCCCATGTATATCCATATTCACCAGGTTGATTTACCACAGATTGCTGATGTTTGCAAATTTTTACGTTCTATTATGATGCATCAATTCTGATGTAATCAAATCCCGGATTGAATTATGACTTGAGCTGTAAAAAATAAACATAATCGGTTTCTTCCGAATTCACAAACCTAGTTTTACTTGCTTCGTATAAGCATTTATGGATGTTGGTTAGATCTGTTGTATTTGATCAAGGTAAGATGTTACAGTATTTTGATATACTTTGAAGTTACTTTGCCATTTTCCCACAATCATGTTACATCCATCACCAACCATTTATATTAAATGTGAATAACTGCATGTTAGACAAGGCTGGAACATCTACACGTACTTTACCATCCAATTCAACAGATCTATTGACACAGTAAAGTAAACGTAGCAGTGCTATGTTGTTCATAACCGCCTGTATACTTTTTCTGAGACATTTACGCCATCTACAGTATATTTTGTCCAGGTTGTAAATCCACTGTAATTCAATCTCCTGCTGTACTGTCAGACTGTATCCCATGATTGATTAATGGGTCACAACTGTCGAAGTCACTCAATTCATAATGAGCAATGTGAATCAGGACCTGCTTTCTCTCTCTCTTTCTACTAACCACATCTCACTCTCTCTACCAACCACATATCTCTCTCTAACACATCTCTCCACCACATCAACTTTAGTGCTAAGAAATATACATTGGCAATCTCATAGCCAATAGTCAGTATATTGCAGTACTATACTGTATTAATTTGTGTTCACATCGGTATAGATGGGACACTGCAGAACCAGGCGTGCTTCTCATCGTGTGTGCTCTAAACACTATTATGAACTGGGTGGTTTGAGCCCTGAATGATGATTGGTTGACACCCATGGTATATGGGGCGGCAGGTAGCTTAGTGGTTAAGAGCGTTGTGCCAGTAATCGAAAGGTCGCTGGTTCTAATCCCCGAGCCGACTAGGTGAAAAATCTGTCGATGTGCCCTTGAGCAAGGCACTTAACCCTAATTGCTCCTGTAAGTCGCTCTGGATAAGAGCGTCTACTAAATGACTAAAATGTAAAATGTATATCCGACCGTATACCACAGGTATGACAAAACAATTTTTACTGCTATGGCTAAGGGCTGTATCCAGTGCGTCAAGCGTAAGAACAGCCCTTAGCCGTGGTATATTGGCCATATACCACACCCCCTCGGCCCTAATTGCTTAAATATACCAGATTTCATAATCCCACTGTCTAAAATGTGCATGATGTGTCTGTTGCTGTGTGAAATTGACCTGTGAATGCTGTACTCCTGTCACTTGCAGACATGCTTTACAGCTGTACAGGGATTTCAGCCACTCAATTGCCCCCCTATCACTGATCTGGAGCTAATACATGTGATGTATGTTCATGTTAAACATTTATAATAGGAAATTGCAACCGTTCGCTTTTGGAACAGACAAAAAGCTCTATTGAAATGCATAGAATGGTGCAGCTTACCATAAACAATGGATGTCAAGGGGATCAGTATGCTGCTGCTGCTGCAGTGAAATGGCTTAATACAGGACAGTTCAGAACCTGCTGAGGTCCTGTAAGTGTGTGTCAAGATGGGGGAGGTTGAGTGCAGTGGCCACCATCGGGGGGGAATGTAGAATATGCTGCGTCTGAGGTGTTCTGACGGGTTTGTGTGTGTGTGTTTCTATGTGGTGTGAAGCAGCAGTACCATACTGAGGAGGACATGATTGAGTGGGCGAAGAGGGAGAGTGAGCGGGAGGAGAAAGAGCGCCTGACCAGACAGGCACAACAGGAGCAAGAGGATCTGGAGCTGGCCATTGCCCTGAGCAAGTCAGAGTTCTCCTGAAAGACTCCCGGTCGCCCTGTGTGACCTATCACTAACCAAAGGAAGGAGGGAGGGGTGGGAGAACTGAACTAAACGGCCTACTCGGACCCAATGAAGAGATGTTGAGTATTGGCTCCTCCCACCCATTAACCCCCTAATTTTCTCCTAACCTCTCATTTTGTTTCGCTCATTATTGGCATTTTCAGTTTGTTTTCATTGGTGTTTGGCCAAGTGGTGGGTATAGAACTGTGATATTCTCTGTTAGACTTCAATAGCCCTCGTACAGTAAATATACATGGAGATTGTTAAGTATATCTATACAGACCTAATTGTTAATAACTAACTGCAAAAGTTCTGCCCCTGTTTGCAATGCTCTTGTCTAGAAGCCTGCTCAGACCCAGACCACCAGATAGTATTGAGCACTTATGGTAACCATTTCTCCCTGAGATTGAATGCAAGAGTGTTGAGCTTTAAAGTTATGAACTACAAAAATGGCTAACACAACATGCCTTTTTTTCCTGTCTTCCCACTTGTTTTTTCTTTTTGAAAATATGAATTTTATGATATGATTAACTCTAACAAGATACTAAGAGTAATGTTCATCTAATTAATCTGGGTGTAAACCAATGTCAAATTGTAATCCATATGTGATTCATTTGGCTATACACCAGACATGTACAATATGTGGTGAATTAGATTTCATGTCTGAGTTGAGGATTTGCTCGTGCTTGTGTAAAAACAGTTATTCTTAGAGATGACCTGACATATGTCCTTACGTGAGTAGCCATTTTATGTATAGAGTAGCGGAAGTCAAACAGTGCAGAGGGTAGAAAGGGAAAAGAGGAGATCCCGCTTCAGATAAACACTGTTAATCCATGCATTAGGTCATGGTGGTTGTCATGACTACTTTGACTACACTTAACTTGATTTGAATTTGTGCGTATATTTCTAATCACCATACTATAGGTTGTTCACCTTTTTCTCAACTCTTCCTCTCTTCAACGTGCCCTTAAATTCATCTTTATATCCCAAACACCAGGCAGTGAACAAGACTCACATGCTCATTATCTGTAGGGAAAGTAATAATGATCTTGTAAAAACTGTATAATAACTACCAGGTTACTCACTCCGTTAACCTCACTCTGTGTCATCCTCCAAATACTCTCTATTCATTCTTAAAGGTTTATAGCAGTACTGAGGGTTGTACATTTGCTAAAAATAAGTAAACCAGTAAAACCACTATTTTATGTTCAGTTATGTCCAGACCTCTGCATGTAGCCCCAAATGTAGGCTGCTACCCACCCAACACTACCCACCAATAGTCAAGAGACAACTATTGACCACAAACAATGATTGTGTGGTTCATGAAGTAATGTTGTTTGAACAAATGAGATGTCAAGATTTTGGAAAGTAGGTTGGTTGTACAGGAAGATGTTTTTAAATGTATTTTAAGTTGAAAAATATGTAATGATTAGAATTGTTAACTAGAAACTGGATACAGGCTGAGTGTAATACACACAGGAAGAGTAGCTGCTGCCTTGGCACCAACTAATGGGGATCCCTAATAAATACAAATACATATACATGTTGTGTGTGAAAATACTCCCTACTAGAATAGCTGGCTTCTGTAAATTGTCTGATTCTGTCACCAAAATCTACAATGTCACCCTGTCTCACCTGTTTAGAGATACAATAGTTTAGCCATGTCTTCTGCGTCAGGGAGTTATGTAACCTTGTTATAACCAATAGGTATAGTTTATAACTAGGCCCCAATTTTCCTGCTCAGGAAAAACTCCTGGCCCAACTATGGCAAATTCTCCCCTGTATATACGCTCTGCATTTTTAACACCTAGCTTCAGTTGAATACAGCCATCAGTAGGGGGTTCAGTTGTAAAGCAAATGGCTGCTGCACATGTTAGCATTCTTAAGCATCTTGTTTTTTTTATGTTTTGTGTTTCACTGAGGTGATCCCACCGTGATTGACCGCATTTTAAAAACTGCCTGATGAAAGTATCCTTCGCCTTTTTGTACAAAGGCTGTTCTTCTGTCTGTGAACTTCAGTCACTTGAGGGTTTTACTTAAAAAGCCCTTTTGTGTTGGTGAGGGGAGGCAGAATTGGAGGGGGAGGGGGGGGGGGGGTAAATGTAACTTTAAAACATGTTACCATCTCAAAGCATACCATAGCAATGTTTTTTTGTTTCCAGATTAAAAGAGAATACGTATGTAATTAATCAAGAGGGCTATACTGTGAAAGTACACCGTTGACAAGGGAATAGCGAGATTCAAGTAATTTGGGCTATTTGTTTTCTGACCAATGTACAACTCATGGACCCTTTTCCTGCTTTTCATCCTGTTTTTTTAGGTTCATCAGTAGAGACCATTCTGTAAATGAGCACTGTGGTCAGTTAGGACTTCCTAGTGTTGTTCATTCAAGAAATGTTTCTGTTTGTAAATACAATAGAGTTGTCAATTCTCCAGAGACAGCTGTGTTCCTTTTATACCATCATCTAGTATTTAAAGGCTGTCAGATACTATTGATCATCATGTAATTTGTATAGACTTCTCTATTTTCAAATAAAAAACCACTTGTTTTTCTAAGCCATCTACCTAAAGGCTTTTAAAAACGGGCTTATTGTAAGCCTATTTGAGTTGTCATTTTTTAACATGTCAGTAATGGTCAGAATATACTAAGTGAAACATTTAATTGAAAACAGAATAATAAATATAAACCTCTCAAAGAACACTGGACTCTGTTGAAAATGTTTTTTTGTGTGGGGATGGGTGTCAATACAGCCTGGTCTCATAGACTAGATGTAACATGGTAAAATTAAATCCGGGACACTCCAAAAATGTGTATGTTATGTTATGTTTGGTATGGTTACATAAGACAGAAGGTTACTTTATCCAAAAACGAAAAGTGGGTGGTTGGTCGTATAACGCAAATGTCTAGCAACGCAAATTTCTAGTGTTTGAAGCTCATCGTGGAAACTTTTAGCAAATTAGCATATTTTCAACTACTAACTACTTTTTAGCTACTTTGCAACTACAACGCATGTTAGCTAACTCTTCCCCTAACCTTAAATCTTTTTTGCTAAACCTTTACCCTAACTCCTAACCCTAACCCCTAGCCTAGCTAACGTTAGTCAGCTAACTAACATTAGCATTAGCCACCTAGCTAACGTTAGCCACAACAAATTGGATTTTGTTACATATTACACATTTGCAAAATCATACATATTGTGCATTTCCCAAATTGTAACATATTGTATGTTTTGCAAATTCCTAACTTATCCTGCATTTTTCAAATTCGTATCTTATACAAAATGGATGATGGACATCCATAAGTTAATACATACCATAAGAAATGTAACGTATCATACTAAATGGAGTCTCTAAATGCTTAATGCTCTGAGACCAGGTTGGGTCAATAAAAACAGACAGCCATTGTGTAGTAACTGACATGTGTATTACCAATCTACTACAATGATAAATGTGAAATGATGCATGCCATCATGGTGAAAAGCCAAATGACTGCCAATTACCATTTGTAGACTAGCAGTGTGTACTGAGCGTCATCATGTAATTGTACTGTATTCCAACGAGTGGGCGTTCAGTTCAGTTCAGTTGTCACCACCAGCCAGACATCCCCTGGAATTTGGAGAGCACTAAGACTTAGTAGCAACACTACTGAGCCACATTCGTTGCACTTTAAACACGATCTGATTAATAGTGATGAGAACATCCACACCTTTTTAAACTAAGTCAGGAAGGAGGAAGGTATAGTTCTCACAAATACACATGTAGCCTACTGTACTTTTATCTCTTACTTTCTGTAACACTCGCCGTTGACGGTCATCACCTGGGCACAGGTAAAACCCAATGTCCATGTAAGGATAATCGGGCCCTGCACTTTTTCTGGATATTCTGCACGTTTGCAGTATTTCAGTGCGTTGGAATGAGTTTTATCACTGGTTGGAGACGCAGCGTGAAGAAAAATGACAAAGGGTGAGTAACAAAATCCACGTAACTAGGCTAGTTGCAATAGCCAAGGGTTTTTCCGAAGAAACCCAGCAATCTTTTATTTACAATATACAGCATCCTAAGCATGTTGTATTTGTGGTCACAACAGTGATTGGTTTATGTAGTGCGACATTTTGATTAACCTGTCTGTAGCTAGACGAATTTGATAAACATTGAGTGGTTGTGTAACCATACTGATACAAGGGACCCAAACTTTTGTATTTGTTAGAAATTAGAACGTTATTGCCAGGTGTTATTTTAGAATTAAGATGGAGACCGCATGAAGTGGGAAATGTAATAGACGTATTAAAAAATTACCACACAAAAATAGATTTATGACTGTTTCTACCCATCAATTCACACTAAAACTTTCAAACCTAGGAATAGCTTCTCTAATGTATAATCTAGGAGTAGTTTCTCTAATGTATAATCTAGGAATAGCTTCTCTAATGTATAATCTAGGAGTAGTTTCTCTAATGTATAATCTAGGGAAAGGACATTTGTAATCACAGTACCACCATGTTGCTCTTTAACATGACATGCCATCACTAGTGGTTAGGCCTACATCTGGAGATACATGTACAGTAAAGGAAGTTCAATGAAGATGGGGTAAAATTACGCTAACTATAAAGGAATTATTTTGTAATAACAATACATCAAATATGTATAGGCAGTTACCGAATTTCTACTACTGTTTTCTTAGAAAATACAAAAGGAAAGAACTAGGTGCCCAAACTGCTTACTAACTATAGGCTACTAACTAAGTAGCTTGTTACAGTTGTATAGGCACGGGCCCACCCACTGGGGAAACAGGCACACCCAATAATTTTATTTTGTGTTTTAAATGGGACATTATTTGTCTTATTACCTAAACATGCAAACACCATCAGATAGAATTCATAGCTAGCAGTGCACTGGAATGACATTCAGATGAACTGGAATGACATGAACACTCATGGGATGGGTGGCCAAAAATAACTAACTGAAAGCCCCAATAAGCCACGGATATGACCAAATTGAGGCATATGTCACTGTGCTTCTATGGCTATATGCTCCATGCCACTGCCTATTTAATTTGTTCATTTAGCAAACAAGATGGCTCATAATCCAGTGCCTTTATCACAGTCAGCACATCTATATTTAAGCTTTAATTAGCTTTAAAAAAGCAACATTTTCTCTGTCTCATGGCAAAATGTGTAGAGTAGCATGAGATTAGCTATAAAACTGCTATTTTCCCTCTGCCTCATGTCAAAATGTGTAGAATTGCAGGAAATTAGCTTTAAAACAGCAGACTTTTTTTCTCAGCCTCATGGCAAAAGGTGTAGAATAGCATGAGATTAGCTATGAAACTGCACATTTTTCTCTCTGCCCCATGGCATAAATGTATAATTATGTTTTCTGGCTATGCTACTGGCTTGTTACGAAGTAATTATACAAGTTGTTCTACTGGTGTTTATTCTGGAGTGAGGCCTATGTAAAAATATGGCACCAGCTACCACTCCCTCTCAGATGATATGCTTTGGTAAGGAAAAATACACTACTGAATATAAAGCTATACTGAACAAAAATGTAAATGGAACATGTAAAGTGTTAATCCCATGTTTAATTAGCTGAAATAAAAGATCCCAGACATTTTCCATATGCACAAAAAGCTTATTTCTCTGATTTTGTGCACAAATCTGTTTACATCCCTGTTAGTGAGTATTTCTCTTTTGCCAAGATAATCCATCCACCTCAGGTGTGGCATATCAAGAAGCTGATTAAACAGCATGATCATTACACAGGTGGACCTTGTGCTGGTGACAATAAAAGGCCACTCTAAAATGTGCAGTTTTGTCACACAACACAATGCCACAGATGTCTCAAGTTTTGAGAGAGTGTGCAATTGGCATGCTGACTTCAGGAATACTTACTAGAGCTGTTGCCAGATAATTGAATGTTCATTTCTCTACCATAAGCCACTTCCAACGTCGTTTTCAAGAATTTGGCAGTACGTCCAACCGCAGACCACATGTAACCACGCCAGCCCAGGACCCCCACATCCGGCTTCTTCACCTGCGGGATTGTCTGAGACCAGCCATCCAGACAGCTAATGAAACTGTGGGTTTGCACAACTTAAGAATTTCTGCACAAACAGTCAGAAACAGTCTCAGGGAAGCTCATCTGCATGCTCGTCGTCCTCACCAGGGTCTTGACCTGACTGCAGTTCGGCATCGTAACAGTCTTCAGTAGGCAAATGCTCACCTTCAATGCCCACTGGCACACTGGAGATGTGTGCTCTTCACGGATGAATCCTGATTTCAACTGTACCGGGCAGATAGCAGACAGCGTGTATGGCATCGTGTGGGCAAGCAGTTTGCTGATGTCAACGTTGTGAACAGAGTGTCCCATGGAGGCGGTGAGGTTATGGTATGGGCAGGCATAAGCTACGGACAATGAACACAATTGCTTTTTATCAATAGCAATTTGAATGCACAAAGATAGCATGACGAGATCCTGAAGCCCATTGTCGTACCATTCACTCGTCGCCATCACCTCATGTTTCAGCATGATAATGCACGGCCCCATATCACAAGGATCTGTACACAATTACTAGAAGCAGAAAATGTCCCAGTTCTTCCATGGCCTGCATACACAGAAGACGTCACCCATTGAGCATGTTTGGGATGCTCTGGACGTGTACGACAGCGTGTTCCAGTTTCCGCCAATATCCAGCAACTTCGCACAGCCATTGAAGAGGAGTGGGACAACATTCTGCAGGCCACAATCAACACCCTGATCAACTCCATGCGAAGGAGATGTATCGCGCTGCATGAGGCAAACTGTAACTCAGTAAAATTGTTGCATGTTGCATTTATATTTTTGTTCAGTGTACAAACCAATGAACTGAAATAGAAATAGAAAGTAAACTAGAATAGTAAATGTAGATTAGCAACTACAGGAGAGGAATTGGATTACCATTGGCGATCTCAGCATTGGTAAATGAGACTAATCCCCTAGTGTTTACTGTATATTCTGTCTGGTATACTGTGACCCTAGGGACACCATGCAGGCTGAAGAAATCTCAGCCGACCCCAATGGCTCCCCAACACTGTAAGTTTACTGTACATGGAACAGTTTCTGTGAAATATATATTTCTCATTATGTCAAGGCATTGAATGGGATCTGATTCATTTAGTCATTCATAACAGCATGGTTTTGCTTCTAGGTTGTCCGTCATAAACAGTCCAGAACTTGACTCCATCCACACAGATTTCAAGTAAGTTATCCCTTCTGTCAATTTCTGTACCCTAGGCATGTTTGACAACAGAATTCTATTGATAGACTTTCGTTGGGCAAAATACATATTACATTTTGGTTAATCTACCCCTGCACTGAAAATATTTTTCTGTGTCAGGATTTCTATGGGTTACAATATTATGTTACTCACACAACAGTCCCTATTCAAATAGTTTCCATCCCTTGTGCTCACCTTTTTTTCTAAATGGCCTAAATTTTGTCCCCCTGTTTCAGGTTACAGTTACCAGACAACAAAGATTCACTCAACTCTACAGAACCATTGAACACGTAAGTCTCAGAGTCAATGGCTGATGGCTGGGTGATATACAGGGTTGAGTAGTTAGAGCAGGGGTGTCAAACTCATTTTAGCTCAGGGGCCACATGGAGGAAAATCTATTCCCAAGTGGGCCGGACCGGAAAAATCATGGTATATATAACTTAAAAACAACAACTTCAGATTGTTTTCTTTGTTTTAATATGATCAACATACAACATAAAGCTGGAGCCTGAGGACAGTGTGTCCAAAATAGTACAAGCACAACATCACTATTAATCATAAAACACGTCAAGTTTATTTGAAAATTCTAAAGAAAAAGAACACACAAACACACAATGCCTCAGTGATTAACAGAACTGTTTCACAGATCACAGAACTATATCAGGGTGTCATTTCTCAGGCAGAAATGTAGATAAAAATAATGAAATCCTGTTCCCCAAACAAGTGCAAGAACCACAGAGTCAAGAATAGGTTAAATATACAAATAAAATAAAATCAATTAAAAACAATAGCACATCAACATAAAAACATATAAACATAAAGCTGGAGTCTGAGGACAGTGTCCAAAAGCACAAGATGACTATTAATCATAAAACACCTCAAGTTATTTGAAAGTTCTGAGGACAAAGAACACACAAACACACAATGCCTCAGTGATTCACAGAAGTATATCACAGATCACAGAACTATATCAGGGTGTCATTTCTCAGGCAGAAATGTAGATAAAAATAATGAAATCCTGTTCCCCAAACAAGTGCAAGAACCACAGAGTCAAGAATAGGTTAAATATACAAATAAAATAAAATCAATTAAAAACAATAGCACATCAACATAAAAACATATAAACATAAATCTGAAAGCGTTGCTCAAACTCCCGTAACAGTCCCGTTATTTTATCTTTGAACCGCTTCATGTCTGCCACATGTTGGGTCGCGCACACATTTTTCAGACAGGGGAAGTGAGCTGCATCACCACCGGCAAGTTGCGTCTCCCACAATGACAGCTTCAACTTGAAAGAACGTATGCTGTCATAATACTGCGTGACAACTTTGTTGCGCCCTTGCAGCTGTTTGTTCAAGTTATTCAGGTGCTCTGTAACATCCACCATAAATGCAAGGTCCGGCATCCATTCTGCGGAATGAAATTCTAACACTGGTTTGCCCTTTTCTTCCATGAACTGTTCAATTTCTTCTCGTAAATCAAAGAAACGCCTCAGCACAGCACCTAGGCTTAACCATCTTACCTCAGTGTGGTATGGCAGGCCATAGATGTGGTCTTTCTCTCTGAGAAGGCTGTCAAACCGACGGTGATTCAGGCTTCTGGATCGGATGAAATTAACAGTTTGGATGACCACCTTCATGACGTTATCCATCTTTAATGACTTGCAACACAAAGCCTCCTGGTGCAAAATACAGTGAAAAGTCAAAAAATCACGTCCTCCATTTGCAGATTGCACTTTCTCTCTGAACTTTGTCACAACGCCTGCTTTTTTCCCGATCATTGAGGGCGCACCATCTGTAGCCAGGCTGACAGCGCGGGACCAGTCCACTCCGACCCTGTCCAGCGCGCCGACGAGTGCGGTAAAAATATCAGCTGCTGTCATTGTATCTGTCATCGGCACCAACTCCACGAACTCCTCGGTGACGGTCAATGTGTCATCAACTCCGCGGATGAAAAAATGGCCAGTTGTGCAACATCTGTAATGTCCGTGCTTTCATCAATTGCAACCGAAAACGCAATAAATGACTTTACTTTTTGCTTCAACTGGCTGTCCAAATCCACTGAAAGATCGGAAATCCTGTCTGCAACTGTGTTTCTTGTCAGGCTGATATTTGCAAAAGCCTGCCGCTTTTCAGGGCACACAATCTCCGCTGCCTTCATCATGCATGTTTTTACAAATTCACCCTCACTAAATGGTTTTGAAGCCACTGCGATTTCATTAGCAATGAGGTAGTTAGCTTTCACTGCAGCGTCACTGATGTCTCGGCTGTGAGTAAACACAGACTGCTGTTTCTTCAGACCCGCCAACAGTCCATTCACCTTCTCTCATCTCCACTGTCCTTGAAAGTTGTCATATTTGTCGGCATGAAGACTCACATAGTGGCGACGAAGGTTATATTCTTTCAGCACTGCAACATGCTCTGAACACACCAAACATACAGCTTTCCCATTCAATTCCGTGATTAAATAGGATGACCATTTTTCTTGGAACACTCTGCACTCTGCGTCCATTTTTCTCTTTTTTGACAGAGACATATTGGGGCAATGAGGGTGCCAAAGCACATAATGTTAAAAGTAGAAGCCGTAATAAATATCGCGGGCAAAACAAAGTAGCTCATTGGCTGCACGTGCTTGACCTACTTGCTCTGCCCCGGTATAAACAGTTTGCTTGCTTAACACAATTGCTATTGCGCCATCCAGTGGACGCAATTGGAACAGCAGTTTATTTAATTGAAAAATTGCAGCGCATTTTTATACTTACATTTTTTTATTTTTTTTATTTTTTTTATTTTTTTTATCATCTCGCGGGCCGGATTAAACCCGTTTGCGGGCCTGATCCGGCCCGCGGGCCGTACGTTTGACACCCCTGAGTTAGAGGAAAGGGTATTGAAAATCACCAGTAAGCGGGAGGGCAATGACATTTCTCCTTCCTGCTGTTCAACATATTAATAATTCAGATAAGTACGCCATTAATGCTGGCTATAATCTCAGCTCCGGTCCAGGCAGGGTGGAATCAAGAGGAAGACCAGACTATATTCTCAACCGTAGAGATATCATTTGATTTCAATGCCTCTCACCATTCCGCAGCAACTGGTCGGCTTTAACTCTATACATGTGAGAAGGAGGCTGTTGTTGTGACCACACAGATTTATTGACATCACATGATTTTGATATCCGGCAGGCATTTCCACCATGAAGAGAAAGAGAGGAGGGTCATATTGCCTTACAGGTGTAGAGATGAAGATAAGATGTGGTTGGTTCTACCTTTGGCACAGTGTGTCATTGGGTTCCTTAGGTTATGCCATCAGTATTTCCTTGGGCTACACTACCTCCGGTCTTTATTTGTTCAATATTGTATGACATCGATATTTGATCATTCCTAAGGTCTTAAACAAGCAGAGAGACTTTACTTAGACCTTACCACAACTGCCGACACAACATTTTTATCTCATTTCTTTGAGGAAATAACTGCTTAAATATGGATTTCGTGGGAGGTGGAGCTTTCCCTAAAATGAATTGCTTTCCCATGATAATTTATTACAGAAAGGAATGTAAATTCCCTGAGTCAAAAAGAGCAGGAGCCTGAATTTAACCCCTAGATGCTGTCCTAATGCTCATATATGTAAACACTTCAACTGATACAGATCTCAGAGAGCAAGATAACGAAACACTCAATGTAAATTTGAATCCACTTTTTTCAGGCAAGGCTTTGCATCCGGAGGCAAGATGTTCATTGTGTAACATAAATGTATTCATACATCGAAGAAGATGATCCACCCACACATGACCCTAGTGTGTACTGTTGGTAAACTCTGGCATCGCTCAATGAATAAAATACAAGGACAGGTTTCTTGTATACCCTATGGCTGTCAGAGGGGTGGAGATACAGAGGAGTGACGTATAATGGGGGCAATGATACGCTGGTCTGATGTGTCCCTGCTGCACTGCCTGCTGAATAATGTTCCCCAGAGGAAACTAACTAACCTTGACTGAGGCAAAGTCGTGTGTGTGTGTGTGTGCATGTGTGTGTGTGCCTGAGCTGACCTCTTTGCGCGTGTCTTGAGATTCACAGATTTACCATGTTGTAGATCACTCCTCCTCTATGACCTACATTTAGACAGCAGTCTGAGAGCTCATTCTGATAAGTGGCTGGCTATTTCCATGGGTCATTCACTTCCAGAGCGATTGGCTGTAGTGTAATTGCTGGATCTCAGTGGTACTCATCTCTCTCTCGTTACACAGTGTTCTACTGACTCTGTAATAGGGGGAACCCGAGGCAGTGCGTCTGTGCGTCTGTGCTGCTGCTGCAGAAGTCAGCCTGAGTCACTGCAGTAAAGGCTTCCTTCTTAGCAGGACTCTTCCTCTCACCGGCATAAAGTCATTGTACATCTCTGTCTGTCTTGCCGAGGGATATTGCCGTCTTCCATTCAAGATATTCAGGGATCTGAATTAGTTCTGCTGGGTTTTTTTTGCGGTCGTCTGAGTGCAGTAGCCTATCGCCTTTGGTTGATGTTATACTCAGGGTACCACCTTTCTGTGGTGCATAGTGAATGTTTTGGCTTATGGTTTTAGTTTTGTATCATTTGACTCTAGTCCTGTGCAGCTAGGCCAGCCCTGCTACTGCATCAGCCTATCAGAGAAGAAACTGCAGTGTGTAGCGTGAGTGTGATGATGGGAAGAGGTGGGACAGGAGGAGGAGAGTTAAGGGACTGTGTGTGTTTGTGGAGGCGGAGAGTTGGGGGGTGGAAGATGTTTAGTTTCTCTGTGTGATAGTCATCCCAATCTTATTAAGGGCTGCGTTCTTCCTCCCCTCTCCTGCCTGCTGCTGTTGCCAGAGGGATTGACTGTGTCGCGCTGCGCAGCTGGAAAGGCCTGAGCCAGATAGTCAATTCTCTTCTGCGTTTGCTGTCGCTCTACCTCCCTCTAGTACTCTGTCTGCCAGATGAAAATGTCAGGAGAAGCAGAAACTCTATCAAACGGGTAAGAGTTATGTAGATACTGCTGCATGGTGAAGTGATAGGTACTGACAGTGTGTTGAAGTAAACAGAGAGATGCTGCATTTGTGGTTTTGTGTGTGTGTTTGAATGTGATATACTGTCACTAGTAATAATTTCTACAGTGATTGAAACAAGAGAGGGTTCTCAAGTTAGATGTATCCGGAAAAACTAGACAGGTCTATTTTTAAAGATCCACCTCTTCTCTTTTGTCTGATGATTTCATTGTGTTTAGAAGCAGCTTGTTTTACTGCAGTATTACTTTGTTGGCATTTCTTGACTTACTAGTACTTTAATTCAATGTAAATTAACACTGGTGAAAGCTTTCAGGAGGAATGCAGATAAAGCAATGTTGTATCAGTGTGTGTGTGTGTGTGTGTGTGTGTGTGTGTGTGTGTGTGTTTGTTCGTCTGAGTGAGTATGTGTGCATGTTTGATTACCTCTCAGAGCAATGATCTCTATTGTGCAATTTGCCCTCCAGAGAAATCACCATTGCAGAGTTGCTGACTTCAATTAATTAATTATCTGGACAATGTATACTATGCGCAACCTTTCAGGAAACAATAGCCTCCATTGTGTGTACATTATAATGCAATTTCTCAGACCCATCTATGCCCCTTTTGAGTTTATGGTTAACAGTCTTTATAAGTGTGCAATGTTAAACTACGGGGGACTCCAAGCTAGGCTGAAAAGATGGGCTACAGAGAATGTCATGTCTTTGTTTTTACAGAGACCTGGCTTACGGACAATACACTTGACTGCTATTCAACCAGAAAGCTTTTCCATTTTCCATATGGGTCAAACGGCGACTACTGGTAAGAGTAGGGGGAGGTGTATGTTTCCTCATCAACAATTCCTGCTGTACCGAAGTTGAAACCATCTGGAGCTCCTGTTCACCTGACTTGGTGTTTCTGATGCTAAAATGCCGACCTCACTATATGCCAAGTGAATTAAAATGTGTTATTTTCACAGCTGTTTACATACCGCCAAAAGCGAACATCAAGGTGGCACTCAGCGATCTGTACAAGAGCATTAGCCAGCAAGAATCCTCTCATCCGGAAGCAGTCTTTATTGTCACAGTTGATTTTAACCAAGTACGTTAAAAAAAAAAAAAGTTCCTAAATATCACCAACATGTATCCTGCCCCATGAGAGGAAACAACGTGCTGGACCATGTATATACAAACATCCGTGACTCGTACAAAGCCATCCCCGCCCTCACTTCGGCCAATCAGAACACGTGTCTCTGTTCCTACTCCCTGCCTACAAGAAGCAAGTCAAGAGGGAGCCACCATCACAGAGAATAGATAGGTGCTGGACAGAGGAGGCAGATTCAATGCTGCAGGAGTGTTTTGATAATACTGATTGGAATATGTTCAAAGATTCATCCACCCAGGACTCATCCATTAACATTGAGGAATATACATTGTCACTCACAGGCTTTATTAGGAAATGTGTTGATGATGTTGTACCCACAATAACAATCTGGACATAACCCCAACTAAAAACCCTGGCTGAACGGACATATCCGTACCATGCTGATAGCCCGAACTGCAGCATTCGGCGTACAAGGCAAGCAGATACAAGCTCCGCAAATCCATTATGGAAGCAAAAAGACAATACAGACTCAAACTTGAATTGATGTTTGACAACTCAGACTCACAACACGTGTCAAGGACTACAGACTATCACGGACTACAAAGGCAAATACAGCTGTGTGGTGCCCACCCAAGCCTCCCTCCCAGAGGAGCTTAACACATTCTATGCTCGCTTCGAGGCAGACAATACTGAGCCATCCAGAAAGACTCGCTGCTCCGGACGACCAGGTGCTTTCGTTCTCCGAGGCTGACGTGAGGAAAACTCTCAAAAGAACATCCCTGGCTGCGTCCTCAGTGTGTGCTGACCAGCTGGCGGCATCTTCTCTGACATCTTCAACCTGTCCCTGTCCCAGGCTGTAGTCTCCACCTGCTTCAAAGAGACTACCATCGTCCCAGTGCCCAAGAAAAACAAGGTGACATGCCGAAAATGACTATTGCCCCGTCACACTCACCCCAGTCATCATGAGGTGCTTCAAGAGGCTGGTCATGGCCCACATCAAGGCCATCATACCAGGTACACTGGACCCAGTCCAATCTGCCTACCGCTCCAACAGATCCACGGAAGATGTAATTTCCATCGCTATTCACACGGCCCTAACACATCTGGACAAGAGGAAAAGCGCTGTAGCCAAAGCTTTTCATTGGCTACAGTTCAGCATTCAACACAAGTTTTCCCTCCAAACTCGACACCAAGCTCACAGCCCTGGGTCTGGACAGCCTCTGCAACTTGATCCTGGACTTCCTGACACCTACTCCACAATGACCTTTTAAAATGATTTTTTACCCCCTTTACTCCCCAATTTTGTCATATCCGATTGGTAGTTACAGTCTTGTCCCATCGCTGAAACTCCTGTACAGACTCGGGAGAGGTGAAGGTCGAGAGCTGTGCGTCCTCCGAAACACAACCCCGCCGCAAACATGCACTCACTCGCACACACCCACACAGATGTATATACTCATCCACACACTCACACACACACATTCATGCTACACACACATCACAACTGCTGCTACCAGACTTATTATTATTGCTAAATACTGCACAATGTAAACATTTGCCCCCCAATCCCCCCTTCCCCAAAGCACGTGTAAATATTGCACTATAAATTGTGCCTTCCTGTATTATACTTATGCTAAAATGTATATTCTATTCTACTGAGCCATTTACTTTGTGTTCGTATTCTTATCTTTTATTTCTTATTGTTGTTGAATTGTCAAGAAGAAACCTGCAAGTAAGCATTTTGTTTGGACGGAGTATGCCATGTGTATCCTGTACATACGACTAATAGAACTTGAAACATGTCCTACTTTAGCACTTTTGAACAAGTATTGTCTGATTTCCATCTGTACTTTCTTCTGGACAAGTTTGTTATCTTTGGTCTGATAAACAACTAAACCAACTCTCCAACATAACAGCCAAGTAATTTTTTGATGTGCGTCAGCAGGTTTTGTTTATTCAATAAGAAAAAAAAAATCTTAAGGTCCAGAACAGTCAAATTCATGTTTTTCATGAAATGTTATGATATTTGGATGAAACCAAATCAAAGTAGGACTACCAAAGTATGAAAAATGACTGTTGCTTCTACATTGATCAAATCAAATCAAAATATATTTGCCACATGCGCCGAATACAACAGACAATGA